>NW_027094089.1:43764804-44280838 GCF_029207755.1 Chamaea fasciata
ACAAATTTCAGTAATCCATTTTTACCCAGTGTCCCGTGTTGTAGTATAGGATGTGCACAAAGTATTCTATCACCATCTTCATGAACTGTTGAATCAGGCAGGGCAGTGTTTTCCCAGACCCCCTCCCTCTGGGCCATTATCTTCTGTTAACGGCCCATCAAATGCCTTGCCCATGACTCATAGATAACTCCCTCCGGGAGCTGTCTCTGTTTAATGGGCCATCAAGGACCCACTGCATGACTCATCATCCCATTGTGAGATGCTCCGCCGAGAGGGAGGAACCAAGCATTCTCACCTGGATATAATTGGGGTTTGGGACAGCACATGCAGCTCTTACCCACTGGATTCCCAGAGGACCCGAGCTACCAGACCTTTCTACAGGATCACTGCTTCAGGAAGACCACCTCATCTGGACTGCTTCCATCACCCTTCTCAGGTTGTATTCTGACTCTGTCAGTGCTCTTTTGTATCATTGCATCTATTTTATTTTACTTTTTTTTCCTTTCTTCCTACTAAATTGTATCTCTGACTTGGAGCCTCTCATTTGTTTTGCTTTCAAACCACTACACCCAGCAATCACCCTTTCTGTGTCATGGTAGAAAGACTTTTATATCAAATCCATTCAGTTCTTAAAACATTCAGTATTTCAGTCAATTAAACATTTTAAAAATAGTATATGAGCTAAAATTAAAGCTGTCTGAATCATTTAATGCTGTGTAGAGTGGCTAACTTACAGAAGCTGCTAGGGAATATTGGGGAAATTTCCATACTAGCACCAAGCAAAAGTGAAATGTGCAAGAATAGATGAAACAGAAAATGTAGAGACATTGCAAATAAGAGAAAAATGAGATGCATGAATTGTTATTACCCCACTCTTATTCCCAGATAACTATTTACACAAGAATTTAAAAAAAAAATAAATTGGGAATCAAGAAAAAAAAAGCCTACCTCACATAATTTCATTACAACCAGTCATGTTCTTCTAGCCACATTCCTAGATGCTAACCAAGCTAATGCAGGTACTGTAAATACCAGAAACACTAAGTTATCAGGATCCCACTGCCTCCTAATTGTCCAAGCAGTAATCAATAAAATTGCATCTAACCATATATAGTAAATGCCAGTAGACTGAAAAATCTCGTGATGAAGCATTAAATGTGAACATAATCTTCTCTTGTAAATATGCAGATACTGATGGGGGTGAAAAGAGCCTATGCTCCAGGTCAGTAATTTTTAAATCCAGGTTAGTAAAACTATTCAGGTAGTAGTTGTGCAATTTTCTACTTCAGAAACATAATATTTTGTCTAAAAAAAACCCTGCTTTTTTGAAATTGCCCAGCTGTGCGTGAGTTTCTATTTGGAAATCTTAATTCAGATGCAAAATGGCATTTCAGTAAAGCAGAAAGTCAGGCATCTCAGGAAATGAATAGCCTTGCTATCAGGATACCTTTTCTGAAAATTGTATCACATATTTCTAACCACTACGTTCCTGAATATTCAAGTAATTGGTGAATTAAAGATTTTTCTGCCTCTCTCTCTCTCTCTCTTTCATATTTCATCCCTTTTTGTTTCCAAACCCTCCATTTCTTCACTTGCACAGATTTTATTGCCATTTTGTATGAAAATATGTGGAAAATTCATAAAGATAGTTTATAACACCAGTGCGCTCACTCAGAAAATGTAATAATTTTAGTAATACTTGCACAGGAAAATACAGCAATTTAATCAGATTTAGAGGAATGTTTCTGCTAAAATGTTCTGTCTGTCAATTCATTAACCTGTTTTCTTTAAGGGAAAAGAAACAAATATTTGTTGATGAGTGAAGAGTTTGTTCAGTTTCAAATCCAGGCATGATTTTGATGCAAGAAAAGAAAATACAGTTCACAAGACAAAGTGATAACACTGTTCACCATCACTCAGGAGAAGGAAATCTAAAAAAAAATTAGCAAACATGTAGTAAAACTGGGCAAACTCAAGTAATTCTGGCTGTATCTGAAAAAAGTTCAGAAGGAAAAACTCAGTGAACAAACAGAGGGAACTTCCTATAAAAGCGGTGGGCTCTCTATTGTTTGCAATAACTCAATCACATTTACCCTGAAACTTAGACACTACTGTTCTGAAGCAAAAAAGAATGTATCACAGTCTATCGAACACTTATTGTTAATCAACAGTTGTTGCCACTAGCTCTAGAGGGCCACATTTTTCAAAATGCAGCTGTTTTGATACGGTTGGATAAACATATCTAGAAAAGGACATCCTTTCAGCCCCAGCAGTGTGGATTTTTCCCTGAAACAGAAGTGTAATACCTTGTGCGATGAAGACAGAGACTTGTCTGCTGAAAAGCAACAGAAAACTCCAAGAGGGTCTATTTCAGTACTGCAGCCTGCTGAATCACATAAGGCAGCAGTCATTTGTTCTAAGCTATGAGGAAGTAATTTTTTGTTCCAGTAAGACACAGTTTAAAATTAAAGCATTAAAAATTAAAAGCATTATGTAGGAAGAAAAACATCTTTTTCAAATCCCATTGAAACACTCATATTGTGTCTCCCTGCAGTCCAAACAATGCATTTGTTTAACTCTGTTCTCTTCACATTAAAAATTATTAACCTCTAACATCTGAATTGGAGAAAATAACTATAGAAATATCTTTGCTCCTAACACTACTTTATTATAGAGTAAATTCAATATTTCCTTTACACAGTAGGTTGCATCCTCCTCCCATGTCCACAGGCCCTTTCAAAATCCTGACTAAATAATCACATCCTTTGGAAATAAGCTTTCCATGCTCAAGAGGTACCCCAGAAACATCTATTGTTAAAAAAATACATGAGTATTACCATATATAATTAGGAGAAGATGAGAGATATTTCTAGAAAAATCAAGTATGTTCATAACGCACCTAAGATGAAAAACATGGAGAGATTAAAAAAAAAAAAAAAGTGAAATATTTCTGAGGTTCTTGACTTGTGACTTTGGAAACCCTGCATTCAGAGGTCTTTCTTCCATGTTTCATACATTGGAAATAATACTTGCTAGATTTATAACAGTATTTCTGAAAATGATAATTGAAAACATCATGAGAAGCTCTGGAATCATGGCAATAGAGGTCTCAAAGAAAAAAACATCAGGAAAAGAAGAGGAGTGGTAATCAGAAACATAAGGAACTTAAACAAATAGGCATTTACACTTTCAATAATGTTCCTAAGTATAGAATAAAACATATCTTTCAAAGTGGACTAAAAGGTTAAAAACAAATGGAGAATGAAAGGAGACTAAGCTAAAGCACATAGGTTAAAAAAATTCTTACTGTGGAGTTGCTAATAGTTCAGGAAAAAAAAAAATCTCCTAGAAAAGCTTTTTTTAGAAAAGGGAGGATTACTAAATTTAAGAGACACATGAAAAGGTAGGAGGTTTTGTATGTTAATACTTCCTGCCTTAAGATTATTTTTCCACTCTGCTGTATTAAATTAACACTTGTATTGCATAGACTTTAGAAAAAAACTTCAAAGAACAGAAAATCTCAAAGATCAAAGGCTATCATTTCCCAAGTTTACATGCTGCTACTAAAAATGTGTATCTAGCAAGTTTCAACAGCCTGGTGACAAAATATTTGCAGAAAGTCATATTTAATTAAACAGCCGGAGACTGTAATCACCTAATTATAACACTAACTTTAGTCTTGTGCTGATTCATTGGAAAGGGACTCAGGCAGCAGCCGACAGGGAGAAACTGGCTGTGTCCTGAGAAATGGGAACACTTACTCCATTATTTGTTTCTCTTAGCAAATTAATTTGTAGAGATCAATCATTGCACAAAGTACTTGCTAGTTAGCAAAACCACATGTTCCTAAACAGTCACAGCTGCACTTATATTTGAAAGAACATTCATGTATTTAAAGGTTTCATCAGCTGGCTCTTAGAGACATATGAATCTCATTTGTTTTGGTTCACTTTAAGTTCAGCGATCTCTGCTTTATTCATTTATCTCTCAAGTCTGTTTTGAATTTCAGATATGAACAGCTCAAGCAGGCTATCCTTCCATCCTGTGTGACTTCATCCCACTCTGTCTTGAACTAATCCTCCTGCCTTTATATATGTGGTCTGATTATAGCTACATTCTGTATTCATATGATTCTTGGGCTGCCTCTCTGTTCTTATAAGGCTCTGTGAATTTCAGAAAAATCAGGGTCAAGTTAAACTGCATATTTTGGACTATTTCACTAAAAGTAATCCAAGCTCTTTTTCCTTTGCTTTTACAATATCTACCACAAAATTTCTGATTCGCATGAGCAATAGCATCTACCCTATATTCTCTCTGAGGTTTTAAGTTCAGATTAGATTTATTATGATCCCCTGAAACCAAATTTGATTATGTGATTTCTACAACCAGGACTCTCAGTGGCAGAGCTCACAGATAAAATTTTGCACAGCTACTGAACTCCACACAAGGGAAGTGCCTCATTAATGTTTCAGATCTAGTAGTGAGTCAGCTCACAAATGCAAGTTCTATACAAAACCAGTCAACAACCTATTTTGTTCTCACAAAATACTTTTCAGGAATATATATCAGTTACAGTGATGTTTACTGCAACATCAGTGAAAGTGTATCAGAATGCTTCATTCAACAATGAAACACTTATGGTACATGAAATGAAAATTGCAAGATTGCTATTTACCAACCTATAGTTTTAGTTTTAGTTTTGTTAGAAAATATAAATTTCTAACAAAATTTGTTTGCCACAATTTGTTAATACATATAATATATCTTTTGATACTGCACCTCAACAGCCAAATATGATGAACTGTCGCCCCAACTTTGCCTGCTTTTCAGAGTTTGCATTTTGTTCTCACGCAGCTTCAAGTAAACAAAGTATATTTTTAGAATTTATCTTTTTGTTTACATATTTCTCCTCTGGGAGGAGAAAGGTGACTGATGGCGGTCTTCACCAACGTGGTCAAAGAGGTGGCAACCTATGCAGCCAATCTTGTGGCCTTCTGAAAGAACTGTATATAAGATGGAGTCAGAAAATTAAATATAGAACTTTCCTGCTGACCTTCTTGCTGCCTGCCTCATTCTTTCGTGCTCCTACCAGAGACAATGAACCATGCTGTTCATGTTGGCATTTTTGTCTGAAAAGATTTTGATGTTTACTTCTCAAAGTAGAGCCCCTAACATATGCTTTTGTCAGGTTGGTTGAACAAAATAATTCAAGTTGTTCCCAAAATAAAACTGTTGCTCAGATGAATATCGTTTGTAGTGCGGAGCTACAAACAGTATTCATGGCTGAATGGCTGAGCTCATTCTAGACTGCACTGTCAGCACCATGAAACACAGGGCTTAGAGCTCCAATGTGCTTTTAAGCCTGTAGCACAGCTGTCACAGGAAACCTGCCTAAGTATTCACCACTCAGTAGTCAGGAGTAGCCACTGATTTGTTCAAAGTACCTGACACCCTGAGAAGGTGAAAGTAATGAAAGAAAATTAAGTGTGCACTTCTGATAGGCTTTTTATGACTCGAGGGCACAGGACTTCTCCATCTACACAAGGCAGAGTATAGAAGAAAAATTCAAATTTCAGTGGTAATTCAGAACTCAAATTTCCCATACTTTTAACAAAGCCTTTCTAAAGGAAGCAGAAAGAAAGGCTTGGTTAACTGACTTGGTTGCAATTGTAATTATACACACTCTTCCATACTGGTAAACCTACAAGTGAGAAGCACAGCTGGAGGAATGAAGATCCTACACCCCTTTCGGCCAAGAAAATATCATGCTATGAGTCAGTCTGGGTGAAGTGATACTGACAGTGTCAGTGGAAAAAATGTGTATTAGAGGAAAAACTGAACTTCCTGACAAAGACATTGCTGCTGAAACGGAAGTGTGGCTTAACTAGCCCTACACTAAACCAACCTGGAAAACAGGAGACAGACAAAGCATTTATGCAGTTTAGAGTATTGGGTTTTTCTGAGAAGGGAGAAGTTCACTCTTTCACAGTCGGGGTTTTCTAAATTAAACCTAAGTGCTTACCCTGAATTAGCAGGTGGGGATTTTTTTCCTCACAGCCAACAGAATTTGTTATTTCCTAAAATATATGTAAAATGAAATATACCTGTAGGATAGATACTCTAATATCAATAAAACACAAACCTATGGGACAGAGAATAATCCTAATCCTATTGCAAGAAGAACTGGTGTTCATAGACTCCTATCAGAAGACCTGAATTTTAAGTTTATGCAATTATATTTAAAATTGTCTTTTAAATATTCAAAGAGAGTTAGGAAAGCAAAAAGTCTGTGTAGGGAGTAATGCAGGCCTACAAAAACCACAGTTTAAATACTGCCTTCTTATATAAGAAAATATATGCATTACGTTTTTGAGTAGAAAGTTTTTGTTTTGAGTGTGAGTATTCTCATTTCTGACAACTTCTCATGAAAATCATCTTTTCTTTTCTCTATTCCCCACGTGAACTTCTTTTTTCCAGAATATTATAAGTTGTAAATATGACTGTGGCTTAAAGAAAGAAAACGCATTAAAGAAAAAGAACTCATGCATTCTTTTGGTGAACACAGTCTCCATATATTCTCTGGAAAATCTGGCCCCGATTTGTTACTAAAAATACATGGTTTATTCTGTACATGAAGATATTCCACCAGCTTGGAATCATCAAAATCACCTTTCATCTTTTCACATTTGTGACAGAAATTCTGAGAAAAGTGTAAGACATTTATTATTTCCCCTCCCACTGATACCCAAAGTTGTTTGCTTTACTTCTGAGAGTAGTGGAGTTAGACATGTTAGTCTCCAGTTAGGCTCCTGACTACAGAGTTGGAACGTATTATTGTGCCCTTAACAATAAAGCTACATGGGGGAACAGTTGAATCAAAAATAAAACTTTCTGCCAGCCACAAAGCATTTTTAAAGACCTCCAGCAATTAAACATAGCACACTTATTACTCTGTTATGTTGGTACGGAAAATATTCAGTAAGTATTTCCTTGCTATAAAATAAACTAACGTGAACGCATGAACTAACTTTTATACCAAGCTCACACACAAACATTCACCATTTTGTTCCACATAGAAGCTACAGAATGCTAAGTCATCTTTCTCACATTTGTTTTCAGTTTTCTTGGAACAAGGTGCAGACTACTAGCATTACAAACACATGTTTTTAATACAGCAAGCAGCCTGGAAAACATCAGCTAGCAGGAATAAAGAAAATCTGTGAGAAGCTATGGCTGAATTTCTTTAAATACTGCTAGCAGATAGAGTTATTGCAAAATGTACAGGCATTTCTCTTGACTGATTCATCAAAATATTTCTTTTTACCACTGAAAAAAAAAGTATGAGCCAAAGGCACCTATTTGAGTGCTATATGCTTGGGCAGAGTGAGAGCAAAGAATAAAGGAGTCTCAAGGAAGGGTAAGAAATTATATTAAATGCTTTCTAAATTTCACATAACAAGGATGCGAGTGAGCTGGAATTAGAAATATCTTGGAAATGTAAAGCAGTGGATTTATCTCACGCACAAACTCAAACAGCTGGGTCTCAGGTTTGGTTTTCTTTTCCTGAGATTCAGGTGGTAGTTCAAGTGAGCCTTTTTTGCCCTCTGAAAGCCTCGAGCTAGACGCGAGAAAAAAGCAGAGTCTTCAAGGTCTTTTCCTCTTTGGTTTCTCGTGTTGTTTATTATTTTCTTATCTTACAATTTTCTCTGTGCCCAGCTGAGATGTTCACAGCTGCTTGGACACAGGACGACTCCCCCGGAGATGGGAGGTCGCTGCCTTTTATACAGATAATGACATGTAAATTATTTACAATTATGTGCCAATGCCTATTACCTATACTAAAGGGGCCAACACTACTCTGACCCAATCTCCTTTAACTACTTTGTGCCACCATCACCAGATGGAGGCCAGGGGAGAAGAAGGAAGAACTCAGGGCAACACCCTAAATCTTCCATCCGTTCCCCATGCACCTACATAGTAAGAATCCTAAAACTACAAAATTTTCCACCCTGTGACACACTACACTACTGTCTGTCACATCTTTGTGACTTGTAATTCTTCTCTCAGTGTTAGAAGCTTTTTTCCATGGACTGAAGTCAAAGACAGTGTCTCTCTGGGCTCTGTGCCAGGGTCTACAACCCCCCTGTACAGATTCCAGATCCCCCTGTACAGATCTCAAACCCTCTTGCTCGGGCCCCAGACCTCTCTGCCAAGGTCTGTGGCCTCCCAGGGCGCCCAAAGGAATGCCCTGGACTCCAACAGCTGGGTTTTTAGATGTTACTATAGTAAATATACTCAAATGGAACCACATAATTTGGTCTGAGCCACTGAACTGTACTTGGGCAGCTGAATTCCCTTTGCAGGGATGGAAATTAGCATTTCCTACTTTTGTCAAATGCAAGTACGTTTTACGAGGACTCTAGAAACATCTGAAGGATCCTTGCATCCTGAGATCATCTGACTATTATGGTTTTAGGCGTTGTTTCTTCGTGAACTGTGAGACAAGCACAGGATAAGTGACCGTGGACTCTTTAATATGATTAATAGTTCATTATGAACTGATTATAATGCTTGGTGATTACTGTAAATATCAATTGCATGAATTGTCTGCTGAGATATTTTGCGGTGAGTTTTACATTACCACCACAGTTTTTCACACAGACCTGTCTGCATAGGTGTCACCAAAGATTTAACTGAAGAAAGGTAACAGCCTGAAATAACATTAAATTTTCTCTGCTGCTGAACACAGAAAAGATGTCCTACCAAACTCTGCTCTTCTCCTCACCAATATATCTCCTGCCATATGTCTCCTCCTCCTCCTATGTGAAGGAATCATCTTCAGGGTTTGCCCTGACTGCTTATTGAGTACTGGGCTTCCCACCTGAAATTGCCAGCAAGTTGGTCAGCTGTGGCAGTACCAGAAGGTGGAATCAGTTCTGATATATTAAGAATGAATTATCAACTCTTCCCATGCTAGTCATAAAACTACATTAATTTTACTAATGCTGAGAAGAGACCTTTCTTCCATGGAGGCAATGCATCATCCAAAGTAAGGAAACACTGCAATCAGCACTTATCCAATTTCTTTTTTTTTAATTCTTGAAAGTAAAGTTATGGTATAATTGAAAAATAGCAGGTTTGATATTACAACATGAATGAACCTGTGCCTTCAGATAAGCCACTCTGATTTATATCATTGAGGAATGCATATTCCCAGACCCAGATTATGATACTGAATCTTTCAAAATTTAACAGAAAAAAACAAAAGGCTTGTTTTGCAATGCAGAAATGGTTTGTGGAGTGTTCAGTCAGGATACCCCATTAATCAAGGGAGGAAAAAAAGTAACTCTTTATTTGTGCTCAATTTCTTTATCAGGGTGCAAAATTTTGCTGGATGGAAATGAAGTTCTGATTTATTTCCATACAGCAAGTCATTATTTCTAGGAAAGTTACTTTGACTTGGCACAGTGTGAGGCTTTGCATAATTTAAGAAAAAATATGACCTGTTAGTTTGCAGAATCTCACCTGATACATTGCTACAAAATATTCCTTATAGACTGCTAAATGATTTAGACTAGCCTACTGTTTATGAGCACTTACCAGACTGGTTTTTCAATATAAACTGCTTCACTAAAACTAAGAAAATAAAACAAATTAGTTATCACATTCCCCATATAGTACATACAATACTCATAGGGTGATAGATTTCTTTTTTTAGAGGAGTGTTTATTCCCAAATTGAACAAAATTTTGGATTATTGAAAAAATAATTATTTTTCTGGAACTCAATTGAATTACTTCATGATTCACAAAATTTTCCACTTTGTAATGAATAAGTTTTTTTACCTCTGAGACAAGCCACAACAGAAACAAACCCAGTATGGTAGCATAACATTGTAAATAAAATACAAATTGTAATCATCTCATCAAACACACAGCCTCTACTTAAAATATGTTGCTATGCATTACATTTACCAGATCTTTCACCTTTCTCCTTCTACAGAAGAATTTTCTACAGGAAAGACTGAGTTCAGTTAAAATACTTAACAATTCCCTTATACTGCCAGTACATAAACACAGTAATCCCATTAATGATTAATAGTTGAATAATTGTGTTTTATGAAAATAAACACACAAAAAGATTACTTGGGCACCATGACACATTTTCATTCCATTTCATGTACCAAACCAAATTTACCAGCCATTTGTACATGCATTATGTGTACTGGCATACTACCTTTCCTTTGTGTAACTTTTACTTTGTGTAACCTTTACTTTGTGTACTACTTTAGCCCAGAGCTGAAAGAAACCACACAGTAGAAAATCAAGCAGAGTTTAGTCTCTCCTTGCAGAAGATATACAATGAATAAATACTACTCACATTGTCCTTCCATTCCATTTGCAAATAATTAGGCTTTTATTAAAATTATGTCACCTACTTTTCTTTCTTTGTCAATTCTAATATTAAAGGATGGCCTTACTAATACATTATTATAAGTTAATCGGGCATTGTAAACACTAATAGCAATTATCTGGGTGTATTTCCTTCTGGGCACAATTCTAGGTAAAAGTTTGAAATTGGTAGATGGCTGCCATTAAAAATGAAAGCATAAATTAAAACCAAAATATCTTCTGTCCACAAGCTAAAGTAAGCTGCTGAACAGAAAGTAATGAAACTAAACAAGGTCATCATCTTTCAAGACCTTTAAAGCACAGAAGTGTCCTGAGTGGTTTAAATGGGTTCAGATTCAGAGGTGGATTGTGCTGCAGTATTATGTTTATCATGATCAAATTATTTCTTTTTACCACTTAACCATCTGATCTGGAACAGTAATTGCTGTCATACACAGTTGTCTGTAGAGTTGCACATAAATTCTGTTTCACTAATGTTCCAGTCTGAAAACTCCAGAAGTGGAAGCCCGCAGTGCTGAACTTGAGGATACCTAACTCCTAAATACCTAACCTTAGGTATGGCAAACCATATCTCCCCTGTTCATCACCATCAAGAGGTTTGGTATGCATTTAAGTTGGAACCCCTGAAAAGCAATCTCCCCATCAGGGTCTGGGCTGAGATAACCACAGTGAAACACTAAGACGTGGCTGAGCTACATCTGAAATGTACCTCTTGCAATTCAAGTACTTTTCTCAAACATACAGGAATCAGCTTCATCTGTCTTAGATCACAGCAATAAATATTTGTTCCATGTCATGATTTATCCCAAGCCAACTACCAAATACCACACAGGTATTCACTCCATCTGCCTCAGTGAGACTGGGAAGAGAATCAGAAGGGTAAAACTGAGAAAACTTTTGAGCTGAGATAAAAACAGGGAAGCAAAAACTATTCACACATGTGAAGCAAAACAAAGAATTCAGTGCTTCCCATGGGCAGACAGGTATTCAGCCATCTCCAGGAAAGCAGGGCCCCATCATGCATAATGCTTTCTTACAAAGACAAACACCATCACTCCAAATGTCTCCCTCCTCTTTCCTTTCTTCTTGTCCCCACAGCTTTATATGCAACACATGAGCCAGGTGGTCTGGAATATTCCTTTGGTCAGTTATGGTCAGCTGTCTTGGCTGTGTCCCCTCCCACAGACTTGTGCACTCCCAGCCTGGTCACTGGTGGGCTGGGCGAGGAGCAGAAAAGGCCTTGGCTCTGAACATTCCTGTTCAATTAATACTGCTTTTAGCAAAAGTCCAAAACCCAGTCCTGTACTAGCTGCTGTGAAGAAAATTAAATCTACACAGACAAAACCATCATTTTATCTCACCCTTATTCCATAGCATTTCTGTTATGATCAGATCCCACACTATTAAATTCACCATCATTAACCATGTTCTCTCTTCCTGTTTTTAATATAATACACAGATCACTACCTTGGACCTATGGATAACCCCTGTAAAACGTCTGTAAAATATCCACAATTGTTCACAAAATATCTTTTGATTTCATTTAGTCCATGACTTTGGGCTCCTATTTTAATGGTCTCTCAAGATGGGAGAGGTGGTGTGTTTCTTGCATTCTTGGGTACCAAAGCCATGTCAGGTCACTGTTGCAATTTGCATTATTTTTTGTAAATCTTCTGCTCCACTGGTTCAAGTTGTTCCTGTTAAACCAATCCTGCAACATTCAACTCAAATGATGTCTTTCAACTAGTTAGATGTATTTCCATTATATTCTTCCTTCCATTACATTTTTCATCCCTGATCCCTTTAGGCCAGGATACAGGATTTAAGATTGCAATGGACTTTCCCCTTTGCTCTTAGTCTCACTGCAGCAAGGGTTTCCTGCTGTAGTAGTTTTCATAATATGCAACTCAAAACATAGGTTACAACAATTTAAAGGTATTTCCATTACAATCTCCCCCATTAACATATGTGAGGTGCAGAACAACCTATTTCACCATGGATTTCACCATGGGCTGAAGGGGAGTTTCTGCTCTGATTCCCTGAGCTTCTCTTCCCTATCTTTCAAGTGATATGACTTCTTAGACTCTTCCCCTGCTCTGGGATAGGATCACTCCCATGAGAGACAGTTCTCCTTTACAAACTGCTTCAACATGTGTTTATTGTTATATCACTGATGCATCTAGAAGTTATCACAGAAAGCTACTTCTGTGTAATGTATGCAGTAAGTACATACATTAATTAAATCCCACAAACTTCAGTAAGGAAGGACTATAAACATGGATAGTATTCAAAACTAAAAGAGTGAGGTGACACTGTTCTCAGATTCTGCCCTTTCCTCTCAATCTTCAAGCAACACCTTTCTGCTCCTTCAGTGAACACAGAGAAGAGTCAACAGTCTTTTATTTTCCAGATAAACTATTTCACAGACAAAGAAGGATATTATCTGCCCTCTCAGCTCAACTATTAAAGAAGATTCTTTAAGTGGGAATGGGATGAGACCATATAGGATAAATAACACTGTTCTTTTATAGCTGAAGAAAGGAAGAGGAGCCAGAAGACAGAGTGTAGGGCAGAGAAAGTGACCTCATGAAAGTCATTCTGTAAAGTATAGTAGTGTCAGTGACACCATGAAGTATGACATGGCTCCAAGAAAAAGATCTGTTGCACATACAGAAGAAAGTCTAACCTGTTACTGTGACAATATGCTTTGACTATGATGTTCTGAGAGGATAAATCATTTCAATTTAGCCTGTTCAGTAATTTTGCTATTAAAGCTGACAAGAAAGCAACAGAAAGCATCACTAGAGAAATCACAGTAATATGTATCTGTCATATCATAATATGTTGGGATCAAAGATCATCCAGAGGTGTCATAGTCCTAATTACAGAAAAACAAATTCTAATTAGATTATGGCATCTACCTGCATCTCTTCAGTGTGTTTTTACAATTTTCTATCTGTTTGCATCTATTCATATAGAGGCATTGTGTGTCATTAAATACAGTGTGAATAAGTTAGGCATGACTGTGAAAGAACAGCTTGAAATGAGGAGCTACAGAGTAACCTGCAGTGCTTTACAATATAAAAAGTTCTTTGATGTGTGTGATATGTGAAGTATGACACAAAATAATTTCAGGTACTGTTAATTTTACAGAGGTTTAAAGAATGGGATATTTTTCTCTCCTTTTCTAGTTTCCCACAAAAATCAGGCAATGAGTGCTTTATTCATCTTCCAGATCAAAGTCAATTGTTAGTCTCACTTTCTTTCCTTCAAGCAGGACAGTAGATCACAATGCTTCATAAGTGCCTGCTAGAAGTCTTGCCACTTTTATGGCAATTCATGTTTTCAAGAAAAGGGGGAAAAAAATTGCTTTGCAATTAATAAATTGATTAATTTTTATGTAGTTTCCTAGAGTGGCATCATACAGCATATTTTTAATCCACAGTCTGTTTCTTTCTGACCAAGATTGCTGCTGAACATATTCTGGCAGCACTTAACTATTAGACAGACTCTGTTGCCTCTACAATTCTTCACTGCTATAATTTACTTCTATATTTCTCAAGTTTTATCTTTTTGTTCAGAGGTCTGAATCACATTTTGGGCATGTCAGTACCTCCTCCTTGATGCACGACATAGGCAGTTATAGCTAACCTTCTTGCAAGGATTCACAGAATCATAGAATATTCTGAGTTGGAAGGGAACTGCAAGGATAGATGAGTCTGAATCTGAAGTGAATGTCCCATACAGAGGTCAAACCCATGACCATGGCATTATTAACACCATGCACAATTGCACAGAGGCAACATAAATTTACTCCATACTAGTGATGCTAGGAAAAAATATTCAAATTCACTTCAGTATTTGCCACCTACAGTATTGCATTAAATTAACACAAAGGAAAATTCAAGTTTAAGTGGATGCACAGAGAAGCCTTAATACTCTTCCAGAGTCAGAGACAAAAGTGCAAACCTCCATTGTGTCTGATGAAGTTGCAAGAAATCCCTGGTTGCCTTTCTGAGGTGTGCAACAGACAGCTCTAATAGATAGCAATCAGTAAATGATTTCTGTGAGGTGACTCTCAGCAAATCCACAGCTGAGGTTGTGACCAAATGTGTAGCAATGCCTACAGACACAGACTACAGACACAGACTCATGGCCAGTACAATTGAGGATGATTTTCAGAATGCGACCAAGAAGGAAGAAGTCTTGTTTCTCTCAAGTTTTCCTTCTGTCTACAAAGTATTTCTGCTCCGTTTTTGTTCCATAGTAATACAGTTAGTCTCAGGACTTCTACATAAGGCTGTTGAAAAGTTTCCGCTACAATGCATTCATATTTTTAAAAATAATTAAAGCTGTCTTTTTATATATAGCATAGCAATAAACAGTTCAAAGTGAAACATGGGGACTTTTCTAGTGTAAATCAATCAATGCTCAGTATTGCAAAAAAACCCCCAAACTAGTAGACTTATGAAGTAACAGCAATTGCAATAAGAAATTCCAAGGACATGAAGTATTATTTACATTATTCTGGTAACCAAGCTTGGACGCAGTTCTTCTAACACACCACCGAGGTTAGGGAAACGAACATGACACCTTTGAAATGAAAGGAGACCACAAGGTTAATATAATCCAAATGTTGAAAACACAAGATGTTTTCAACTGTGGCAATATCCTGCTTTCACTGTGTTATTTTTAGCATGTCTTAAAATATGACATGATAGATAAAGGAAATGACTATTTTTATGGTCAAAGCTTGTGAGTAAAGATAAGATGTGATAAATTAGCAGTTGTAAAAGAAGTAAAATGTCTTTTTAAAATATTTTTAAATATATAATGAATTTGTTTTAGTCTTAAAAAACAAAAATTACCTTTTTTTCTTCGCTGACAGGAAAATTGCATCTATTTCCTTGGGGGGAAGGGAAAAAAAAAAAAAAAGGTATTCATTTTAAAATGCTTACTAGATCTCCAGTTTCATGTAACACCAAAATATCATAATGCAAATCAAACTATTTTCTCCTGTATTGCTAAATATAATTTGGACTTTGCAAACAAAAACATCCTGACTAAAATTTTGCATGATCAAACAAAGTAATAAATTGCTAAAAAATATTATAATCCTTTTTTCAACCTTTATTTTCTTTCTGAAAGTTTAATGTTTAAGTTAATATTTTAAATTATTTTTTTTAAAAAAAACCAGACATCCAGAGAATACAGCAGGATTTTCTTGCTGTCTGGCAGTCAGATTCACATAACACAGACATATCCAGAAAGCAATAACATTCTATTTCCATCAGTGAACATACAGCACGCTAACTTGCATTGATTTAATCCCACAAAGAACTGCAGTGGATATCTGTGGCACTTTTTATGTCTACAAATGAATTTCACTCAAACAACTTCAGTTAGCTCCTCTATTCTGCACTTTTCACTGACAGGTTTTTGCATAATCAAACCATAACACCTACTCTTGAAATGTTTCTAAAGCTAAAAAACAACAATTTTCAGATGAGTGTGAAAAAAGCCTCGTTATAAAACAAAAAAAAATTGAATAAACATCAGAATGTATGTGTACATGACACTCAGACTACTCTTTTCTAATATCTGACCACATGACTTTGTGGTCAAAACATTACTTTTTACATGCCTTTAAGTGAACTAAGGGGGAAGATAATTTTATAATGGCCAAAAATTTAATAATTATACACATTTTTATGAGAACTTCAACAGAGCTTGAGAAGTTCAAAATCACAGGAATTCTTAAATTAAAGCTCTCTGCATTCTTTCTTTCCAAACATTTGGGAGGAGAAGAGCAAGGGGAGAGAACAACACCACAACACAGATCCTGCAGCACTTCCACATCCCTAAGAAAGGAATCCAAATAACACATTTCAAGATTATAGATGTAAACTTCATTTAGATGATAAAACCAAGGATATTTTCAACTAACCCTAGAGGGGAAAGAAAAAGAACAAGACAAAGAATTTTCTGGATGCAGGTTCTAATTTTGCAAATGATGTGAAGATGACTCTTTACCTCCTCACATATCTGCACAATAAAGTATATACTTTACAGAAAACTGAATAAAGTAAATAAGCAAGTTTCTCCAAAGTAAATCAGGAAAATAAGTTATCAGCATTTTTGCACAGTTTTTCAATACAGAATCAACACCGATTTTAAAAGCATTTCCTCCAAATTGCATACAAATAATTCAAACAGCTTGCAGTCAAATACATTTCCTGTACCAAGGCTGCATTTCTAAAACCCATCCTCATGAAAACATGAGAGAACTCTCCCACATTTACATTCCATGATCTACACGCAAAAAGCACACAGAAATGTACATATGCAACTAATTTACAGAGAAGTGTGGAACGGGCACAAAAGAAAGGTCAAAAGTGCCCTTTTCAAAGTTCAGCTGAGGGAAAAAGAGGAAGTAGAAAACCAAAGTCAATAAAAACTGAATTTCTAAATTAACAGAGTATGTCATGTTCAATATACTGCTTTATTAAAATTTTTATTGTTAATCAATTTGTTACCACCAGATTTGAATATTATAATGCCATGGAAATACATAAAAAAATGTAAGTTTCTTTTTGATTTACATAAGAAGTGCTGAGCATCATTTAGGGAGTTTTTTGCACATATGGGTGCTTTTTTTAAACATGTGTTTTTCATGTATTTCCATTTGACTGTTTGATGTTCCATCACATCTGACAAATGGCTGAGTTAAAGCTGTGAGCTGTTCCTAATGATGGAGGTTCAAAAGAATCCAGAATTAATGAGAACTGCCTTCAGATATTTTCCAACTAAGAAGAAATACTATTATTTTGCAACTCTTCACTTTTTCCCATGCAAAACATCAACTTTTAAAAGAACTCATAGCTAGTGATGGAAACAGATGCAGCATTTACTGCCTGCTTACCTTATGTGATATTCTGAGGGAAATAACTCCAAGGTTAATGTCTTATTAGAAACAATTAAAATGTCAGTAAATTGATAGCAATGCTGTGCAATGCAGTTCCACTCAAAATTACCTTATCAGCAATAAACCTTCTCTCACTTTCCCTCCCCATAAAGTGAAAAAAGTCATAAGTGAATGTTCATTTATCCCATGGCAGCTGTATGGGATCCACTAATCTAATGGACATAATAAATAAATAAAGTTATTGCTGTAGAAAGCAAACACACTCCCAGTGGAAGATATCAAAAGGCTCTATTTGTGCTCTCCAAAGTTTTCTTCTTTACACCACTCAAATGGGGAAGGGGAAGGGGAAGGGGAAGGGGAAGGGGAAGGGGAAGGGGAAGGGGAAGGGGAAGGGGAAGGGGAAGGGGAAGGGAAGGGTTTTAAATAGAGCACATAAATGGGTTTTATCAATCCAACAACCTCATGTCACCATTAAAAGATAATTTTGAGTCAGCTCTGAATTCATATCTCATGTTCTGGTGGAACAATGACAAAATCTTCTGTCTCTGAATTCATCTTAAAAATCTCCTCCCAGGCTTCTCAAACCATTCTTTATTTATATATAATATGCTTCAATAGCGAAAGGTGATAAAGCAGGACTTAGATCTGCAAGTTCTCTCTCAGTGTGGAAGCTAGCAAGAAATGCTGGACAAAGTGATAGGCAAATAGAAGGTGAAAATCACAGTGAGTGGGGAATGCTTTGAATCACTTTATCATCATCTTAGTCTGTCACGATGTGCTTTGCAATTTTAATTGTTTTGAAAACTTCTCCTCCCCTCCTGTTCTTCCTTTAAATGTTTAGCCATTTGAGAATTTGAGAAGACTAAAACCTGTAATCATTCAATTTTTCACTTTCTAGATGATACATAAGTGCATTTTGATCACTTTAAAAATCAAATTCAAATCTATCTCTGTGCAAACAAATTTTAATACAAGTATATAAAAGTTTGTAATATGGAAATTAAGATGAAAGAGTGATATTAACACTATGTAAAAAAAAATTCGGAACAATTTGATTATATATTATGGGTTGTGGCCCCTAGTATTAATTCTACTATCCCTAGGGCAATCATCAATAGAGATTAATCACATTCAACACACTCCTAATTTAAGTAACTACCCTTGACCTATTGCCTTATACTGGAGCCTGTATTTGTAGTGGCATTTTGGAGAATGACTCCATGATAATCATCTTGATAATCAAAATAAAAAAATATAAAAATCTGGAAAAGATCACAGATAACATTTTACTGCAGTCAAGCCCAAACATAAGCATTGTCCCGCACTACTTGGAAGAAATACTCCATGCTTTTTAGATCCAAGCCATCCTGGTTTTCATGTAATGGCAAAGAGAAACTTATTCCCTTGAAATTTATAATTCTTTTAAATGATTAATTACTCTTTGACTGATGTGGGTCCAATTTTTTTCCTTTGAGCACAAAGTATGGAAGAACAATGTGACTGTGACTTTTCAAGTCTGTTTGTTTGTTGAAAAACCTCATCACAAAAGTGTCCTTCCCACTGGAATTTTACATCATGTAAATTCATACCTGTGGTGGCCTCAAATGAGTTGAAAATAATTTAAGTAGATGTAAAACAGACCACTAATCAGTAAAGAAGATACAATTTTTGTTTTGGTAGATCTTTCTTTCTTTCTTTCTTTCTTTCTTTCTTTCTTTCTTTCTTTCTTTCTTTCTTTCTTTCTTTCTTTTTCTTTTTCCTTCCTTCCTTCCTTCCTTCCTTCCTTCCTTCCTTCCTTCCTTCCTTCCTTCCTTCCTTCCTTCCTTCCTTCCTTCCTTCCTTCCTTCCTTCCCTGCCCATTTTTTCTCTTAGTTTCCATGTACGATTCTCCTGGTTGTCATGCACAGACATATTACATTCAAGAGAGAATACTGGCATTTCTCAAAAAGGTTTAAGATTAAAAATATTAACCCAAAACAGCTGTGTTGATTTAGAATTCCTTTTTAGCCAGGAAAGCTGACAGAATCTTAAAATGCTCTTGTAATTCTTCTTTAACTGTTAAACACACCTCCCATCCCCAGTCTAACCAATTGGTTAGTTTCTCCAATCTAACACATAGTTTTTATCATTTACATTTTTATTGACTGGAAAGAAAACCTACAGGCACAAAGAGACAAGGACACACAGATATCCATATTTCATCATATCATATTTCATATGCGATCTGGGCAAGTCCTTTTGGGCTTCACTGATTTTTGACCCTGGTGATGTTTGCTTTTCCTATTAAGCTAACAAAAAGGGATAAATTCTGAATAGAAGTAATTCCTATAGGGAAACATGTTTCAGATTATACAAAAGAAGTTTTAATTAATTTATTTTTGAGAGGTTCCTAGAAAGTGGAACCCTGTCTATTGCAGGCAAATCTCCTTATGCATGCCTGATTTTCCCAAGAACTTGTTAGAAAAGGGAAACAACAAGGGAAGACTTCAGCAGGTACAACAGAAGCAGCAGAAATTGCAGGCATTTCACAGAAGAGGGGAGATACATCTTGTCCTTTCAAGACAATGATCAAACACCACCTGTATTAGGAATAAAAACAGAAAAGCTGTAGGAAAAAAAAAAAAAAGGAAATCATGTAAATAGATCAAATGGTATTGTGTCAATTGCCCATCTAATTATCCTCCCACTACTCTAAGAAAATTGCAAAACAGAAGACTTCTAATGGAGTTTGCATTAAAAATACTTTTTATTCTGGATGAGACTGTCCTTCTCCATTTTGCACAATACAGTTAATAAATCCATGAGAACACACATAGTTGGCCTATTTTTTCTCCCTTCTCTCAAGCATCAATTCCTACTTCTTTTCCCATCAGTAAGAGAAAAAGCTTTACTTTTATCTAGAGCTGACTGCACCTTCTTCCTCAGCATTTCATTCTGAATAATACCAAAATACTAAATAACTAGAGGAAAAAAGTGGATATTGTTTTGTAATTTGCATTTAATTGTTGCATATTTTCTTACTAAGTAATAAATAGTAATAGACTGGTAACAGATAATGACTCAGACTGGTAATTTTTCATTCTATTTTATTGTTAAAATCAGGTTATTTTATAATTTATGTTCTGATGCATAGTTACTATAAAATACATTATATAGGTGTAAAATATATATGTATATTACATTTTAATATATAAATTGTTCATAATTATTTATTTTAGAGATGAACTTTGGCACATCATTTTATCTTTATATATGAATGGGGTTTTGGCAAATGTATTTTTGATCTCTGAGGATTTGTGCTGTCAGACAAAGATTTTTCCTTGATGCCCAGAGGCTTCATCCAACAGATCCTTAATATTTCCAGGTCAAGAAACAGAGCCTTGTCATAAGCTGTGCTACCAGCAGCACTTTAAAAATTGCTGATTCTGGGTAAGAGTTTCAGATTTTTTAGTGATCCCCCTGACACTATAGAAAAAAACAATTTCCAAGCTTGAACACCTTTATCATCTGTATTCTTTCATGAATATGAAACATCCTGCCAGCCTTGAGAAATGTAGACAATGAAAACTAAGGTTCATTTTGGCAAGCAGACATCAATTCTTAAAGAGATGAATTTTACAATATTTTTTTCACATGGTCTCATTTAAGAGAGAATATTCCTACCCCTCTATTATATGTTGTTAGGAAAGAAAGGCAGGAAGACCAGGGTGGAAGGAAGGCGTGGCCCCAAGCAAGGTTCCCAAAGAGACTTCAGTGTGAGTCTCACAACACCATGCTGGAGGGAAGGGATTGGCTTCACCAGAGAACAGAAATGACCCTCCACCTCCTGGGCTTACATCTTCCTCACCAATAAAATTTGGGCAGAGGTAGGCTCAACAAACCAGATAGGCTAATTTCATTTTGCCTGCAAGAGTTATGCAATCCCTGGTCTGTAATACCAAAGGGATCTTGCCATGAATGCCAAGCTATTACATGCTGACCAGAGCGAGTCAGCTCTGGACAAAAGTTCAGGGCCAGAAACACTGAATCAGTGGAAATTTACATCTGAAAATACTGGCAGTTGCAAGGCTTGGCTCTACTAAGCTGGCTGCTTTGAGAAATTAATTGCTAGGCAGAGGCACTTAAATATTAGGAGCACTTTTAGATACACAACACTTTTCTTGCAGTCTAGTCCTAGTCAAACATGAGATCAACACAGGGAGCTTCTGAAGGAGCAAAGAAACGTTACCAATTTAGCACCCTTCCCACTAGACTGTCCTGATTTTATATGAACAGACATAGTAGATCAGTATTTTTGTACCAGAAATAATAGTTTTCATGTCAATCAAAGCCATAAGAACACATTGACTCCTCAGCAATTAATCTAAAGCCAACAGTCTTTCAAAATATAACATTAAATAAAACCAGGAAATCTGAACATATCTTGTTCAATCTTACTTATTTTACAGGTAAGTTAGTTTGTTTGAGCACAATGCATGATACTTATTTCTGTACTTCGATCAAGTCAGCAACCTTGAATCTGTTTTCCAATGTATCTGCAATTCTCCTTCTAGTCTACCCCTGATAACTATTTAGAATTCCTTATGATGGAAAACATCCCTATGTTCAAACTTGAGCTTGAAACAGGACATAGATATATGGGGAAAATAACTGAACTACATTTCTTTCCTCTTTTATAGTAAGTTTACTTTGAAATCTGAGCACATCTTCATGAAAAACTGCTTCCAGAGGCCCAGTTCTATATGTTTTTTTATTATAATACCTCTGCTATTCTCGTGTCCACAAGATTGAATGTAATGTTCAGATTTCAAATAGCATACAGTACAGCCATGGGAAAGATGAAGTTGTGTTTAGCAGATAAAAACAAAGAACAAATGGGAGGCCAGATTAGATTACTGCCTGTCAGCAGACTTGATGAGGCAATTGCCTGGCAGCTTTGGTAAAGCTAACTACAAACAGCTTGCAGTACCAAACCATTATACATATTCCTTGCCAAGACTGCCTGTCAGCTGTATGACTGCCCATTTCCTGCCAACATAGCTGACATTCTCTCCTCATTCATTAGTGTGTGCCCTGTACTTGCTGACACAGTAAGTCAACCTACTGAATCAGGATGTCTAGATTATAAATACCTAGGGATGTAAACTATTTTCATGGAGTAAAAAAATAAATTTTTTTCTCAATATTCAGACTATCATGTTTGTGGGCTGGTGGATATGTATGTACTGGAAACCATCTTTTCTGCATCTTCTTTTCTAAAATAACATTGTGTGGTCATTTCTTATTTGTTGCTAGAGTAAGGCTTACCTTCACAGAAGTAGAGAAATGCATATAAAAAAGATTAGATGGGTTCCATTTCCACAAAAAGCAGTTGGCAGACTAGAAAAAGTAAGTGTCTTGCCACGTGGTCCAGAAAACAAATCTAGTTCTAGTACAAGTCATTGTGACAGAGAAACCCCAAGTGCTTTCTTGGAACTCTGTGTGGTATTAATGCAACAGTGTGGTCTCACTGTGGTCTGTATGTCCTAGACTTCAGCAGTCTTATTTACCCCAAAAACATGGTGGGACAACACAGACAACAAGGGGTTTTAAGATAAACATTTGTGGAATTCTTGGTGCTAAGGGGATTTCAGCAATCTCTCTCTGGAAAACACAGACTTCTGACAGTTTTCTCCTGGTTAACGACTTCATGCTATTTTAGGCCTTTAAAATTTACTGTGGGCACCAGTCCCAAAATAAAATTCAGCCTATTCAGATAACTCTGAGTTATAGTTCCACATTCCAGATTTTGAGTCAACTCCCATCTGAATGGGCAATACTCTTGGCAGACTTTAACTTACCCCCAAAAATTAACATTCTGAATATAGATTTCCACAAGCCTTCAAGGTAACTCCACAAACACAGGCAACTTCTATTTGTATTTAAAAGTTTCAGTCTCCTATTCCACTCACTAAACCATGTACAAAAAGTTACCACAAGTCAAAATTACTAGAAAATGACATCATGTTTTGTGACATTTAACATATAAAATAGACTATATGTATAAATTTCTCCACTAAGACTGGCCAATATCAAAACATTTGAAACTGAAATGACATAGAAAATGGACAGTGTATCCAAGCCCAGTATAGCCAAAAAGAAGAAAAAAAAAATAAAGTCGAAGTAAATAATTTTCTCTAACCAGTCTTAAAAAACCCCAAACCACCTACTTTTCCATTCATTTTTTTAATTATGGTTTTCTTCTGAAACTTAAATACAATGTTCTATACATAGAATCATCAAAATCTTTATATTTAGAGAAAACATAAATAAAGTTTGCAAATATTAATTATTTCCATTCTAACCATGCAAAATTTAACAATTTCATTAAATATTTTCATTTGAGGTATAGACCACACTTTGTAATTTTACTTCACTGGAAACTAAAACCTGTAGGTTGGTATTAGTTAAAATGTAAGCAATTTTTAAATAATTCTAATAATCACATTTATGGACTCTGTTATGTATTATGGACTTTTTTATTTTCTATAACTGCAAAGTTACAGGATCATTCTCTTTGTTCTGCAGACTGACATACATACTTTTAGATTAAAGCCTACTTTTCAATGCCCAGTTGCGCTGGTTTTGCCTGGAGTGGAGTTAATTTTCTTCACAGTCCCCAGTATGGAGCTGTATTTTGTACTTGTGCTGAACACAGGGCTGATAGTTATAGAGATGTTTTTGTTATTGATGAGCTGGGCTTACACAGACCCAAGGCCTTTTCTGCTGTTTGTACTTCCATGCTGGTGAGGAAGTTGGGAGTGCATGGGAGGCTGGGAGGAGACACAGCTGGGACAGGTGACCCCAACTGGCCAAAGGGATATTCCAGACCATGTGACATCATTCTCAGTACATAAAGCTGGGGGGAAGAAAGAGTAAGGAAAGAATGTTTGGAGTAATGGCATTTGTCTATCCAAGTAAGCACTACATATGATGGGGCCTTGATCTCCTGGAGATGGCTGAACACTTGCCTGCCCATGGGGAGCAGTGAATTCATTCCTTGTTTTGCTTTGCTTGTGTACATGGATTTTGTTTTCCCTATTAAACTGTCTATATCTCAAGCCAGGAGTTTTCCAGCTTCTACCCTTCCCCCAGACCGGTTGGGGAGGGATGAACAAGAGGCTGCCTGGGTGGCTGCTGACTGGGGTCCAACCATGACATAGTGGATTGTCCAGTTTATCAACTCTGTTACTCCTATTACACACATGATTTGGAGGATAATGACATATATATGAGGAATCATAACTCATCAATTTCTCAGACATGAAATTTTGTGCACTCAAAAATGAGATGTAAAAAGTAATTGGTATGTATTTGCAGGAGTTATTCAACAAGTGGCTTAAGTTATGAAAACTGCACAGAAACATTCCACAGTCTGCTTCTTTATGGTTGCTAACAGATAAGAAGATTGTAGCTGGTGCTGAGGATATATTGCACAATTCTTGCTCATTTTGCATGGCAAAATGGTTTCCCCTGCCAGCTGCCCTTGAAAACAGCAGGAAATAGACAAACTTCTAGCTGATAGTTATGAAGAAAGGTAGTTATGAAGGTAATGAAGGATGAAAAATTCAGAATGCAAATTATTTATAATCAATTTCTTCATTTCCAGTGCTTGGAAATTTATTTAATGATTTTTATACACTAAAGTGAAGGAAGAAAGCTTTATATTCTTCCCTTTATAATAAGGAATCAATTTTATTTGCCATCTAGTTAATTTCTTTATCTTTCCAGCTCTTTCTGCACAGACGTCTTTCAGACTCAACAGTAATATTTTGATAAACAATTTTTTTTTCACAGAATTCTTGATATACTGTGCAATGTCTGGTTAGAGCAGACATATAAAAAGAAAGTTGAAAAACAAAGAAAATGAGTGTGTGTAATTGCATTGATATTCACTGTGAATTCCTATTGCTAACATTTTGGGTTTAATATTTATGTTGGAGGACAATTCAGTACTGATGAAAGTGAGACATGACCAAATCTGTTCAGCCTTACTCTGCTGGACACAGAGAGTTTACTTTCTCTGTGAAATTAGTTTTACCACATATCCAATCAGACTCCCACAAGTTTTGAGGACTCTGTTTTTTGCTGCTTAAGACCAGTCTGATGACCACATATGACAAAAACTTCTCCTGAATACTCTGCAATGTTCTGCTTTACTGACCTAGCCAAGGAGTGGGGTGTTGGAGAAGAGGAAAATGCAGTGTTTCTTAGACATTTTAAAGAGGTGCATTAAAAATCTACCTAGAAAGCTCACACTTAAGCAATTCAGATAATAAAATATATAAGATAATAAAATATTCCGTTTTACTACAGATTTACAAAACTGTAGTAAATCTGAGAATAATATTATTCTTCTTCCATTTCACTGGTACCATATTTCATTCAATTACAATTATTTTTTTATGCAGGCAGAAACATGGAAGATTGACAGCTCAGTAATTTACAGGAGGTGATGAGCAGAATAGTACTATTGTAGGTCATGCCAAAAGATGATTTAAAGTCCTGAATTATTCTTTAGTCCTGAGGGGGTTTTTTGGTTTTGTTTGGGGGTTTTTTGGTTGGTTTTTGGTTTGGGTTTTTTTGGGGTGGGGGATAGGGGGGCCGGTTGGCTTGTGTCTATATGAAATGCCATTTAAAAAAAGGTAAGTGAAAGTATTCCCTCAATATCATTTCAGAGACTCAGATAAATTAGGGCTACAACATTACCCATATTTTAAAGAATCAGATTCAGTTGATAGTCTACAAACCCATCTTTGGTTTGGATATCTTTCCTTGAACATTATTCTGACAGATTAATGTGAGTTAATATTTTTTAAATTAGAAAAAAAACAGACAATAAAGTTCCTGAAATATTTTGCCAGTCATAAATTGATGGGTTTTCTATGTTTTCCAACAATTCACTATACCACACTGCCTCAATCCAATTAGTTGGGTTAAAAGGCATTTTTCTTGCTATAAATGCTTCTCAAATGTGGAAATATCTGTAACTAAAACAAGATTATACATGATTGGTATTTATGGGTCAATCTTACAGTATTGGAAATTGAATTTAAAGACCCAGACTTTATTTTTAAAGGTCCTTCTGTAGAAAAGGAGATTTCCTGACTGAAATAATTCTCAACTGACAGCTGTTTCATAGCTTTAAGTCTAAGCCCATTCCCAGAGGACAGATGCTTGCATCTTGAGAACCAGCACCAGTACCAATAAGAGTAAAAACTTTATATATACAAAGTTAAAACAGAAGACAATGTAAAGGATAATGCATCACTGCATCAGTGCAAGCAAAGTATTTTGAAAAACACAATCAACCAGTACAAGCCAGTTGTAACTGTCTCATATTTACCTTCCTCCAGAGTGATTCCTTGACAATTGGCTGGTTTTCTCTTGTATTCACTCTTATAAATTCAATTTTTGTCAACATTACAAGAAACAAATACTGGTAATACAAAAGCTATAAATAATATAAATTAAATTTCCTGTAGTAAAGAACTGAGATCATATTGTAAACTTCCTCTGTATATAAAAATGTCAAATCTATCATTTAGTGGCCAGGAAGAAGAAGGGTAGGAACAGAGTGATGTTCAAAAGAATAAATTACATGTGCTAGATATTCTGGTCCAAATTTTGACGTTTGAGGAGTGAAAAAGACTCTGCTGTCAGACCACATCAAACAGACAAGAAAATTGGGAAGACTGGGCAGGCAGAATTGACATCAGTCTGAGTGCATGTCTAAGCTGAAGATATTGCCTATTTTTTAACATATACGTATATTCTTTTTTTTTTTTTTAAGTGCTGCTATGAGAAGATTCGGTAAAAAATATACACCTTAATTGACAATACTTATAGGATCGAAGAGCAGAGTGTCAGAAAACTCAAACCTCTGGCGAGTTTTCACTCTCTAAAACGAGAAATGGGCCAAGTTGCCAGGTCTGAATTAGTTGGAAACTTGAATAGAAAAGCCTAACCGGCAGTATTCTATATAGGCAAGGCAGTTTTGGAAGCATTCCTGGATTTTTCTAATACCCGGAGTATTCAGACAAAATTAATTGCTGAATTCAATTATCTTATTCCCCTGACTGTTCATGGCATAAGTCAGCTCATCTGTGTGACAGATATTGGAAGCTGGATGCCTTTGTCTCAACACAGCATACGTAAGACATGAAAACTTCATGCTCCAAGACACTCTCATTTGCAACTGTCAAGATCTCATTTCCAAGAAGGTGAAACCCCAGATTTGCTCCATCCTGCAAAAGCTTAATGTACAAGGAATTTTTAGCCCATTGAAAAATCTGATTATAAATTAACCAAGAAAAAAATAATCGAAAACAAGTACAAAGAGAAAAGTGAAATGACAAGTTCAAATGAATGAAGACATTTAGGTGAAGTGCATTGAAGATGTTTAGAAGGTTGGAACACCACATCCATGAGGGAAGACTGAGAGAGTTGGGGCTGTTCAGATTGAAGAGAATGCAGCTTCAGGGAGAACTTCTGGCATATTCCAGTACCTAAATAGGGTTTATGAGAAAGATGGGGACAAACTTTTAGCAGGGCCTATGGTAATAGAACAAGGGGTAATTGTTTTAAACCACAATAGGGTAGATTTTATCTGCAAATAAAGGAAAAAAAATTAATACTGGCACAGGTTGCCCAGAGAGGTATATTCAGGTTCCATTCCTGAAAACATTCATTCTTGGGTTGGACAGGGCTCTGAGAAACCTATATAGGGATGGACTTTTAAAATTATATCCATGTCGCTTGCCATTATTATGTTAAGAAAGGCAGATCTAGACATTCAGCATGAAAAGCTTAACTGAAATTACCTATTCATTTTTGGGCTAGTCTTCTATTTAGATAAAATCAGTATCTGGCAGCAAGACAACAAATATGTTTAAATAATGCTGATGCCCAATGATGGAATAATGTGTTAAGAATAAGGTCTTATTCATTGGTTAGAAAGACAAATGGAAAATATGTACATCAGTCATCTCCTCCTACACTTATTTATTATGAACTGGTATTTTTGAGGCTCACTATTTGGGGTACCCTTAACAGGTATTGAAATTAACAGCTGAATTTTTTATTCTCATAATTTTTAATAGAAATGAAATGTCACTGATTTTTGTTTGCATGGACCAGCTGTGTAGCAAATGACTCATCTTTTCATCAAACTGATCACTGATATAACTTTTCTTATATTGATGGATACAGATTTCCAGCACTTTGCATAAATATTCTGAATCTTAACAGAAACAGAGATGTGGGTTATCTGAGGCAGTCTGCTATGCAGATCATTTATTTTCATGTGCTGAAAACTCCAATCCCATAAAATTATTGCCCTTAAGTAGACTAGAGCTCAAAAATATAGGGGAAAAAATTTAAAAATTAAATGAAAAAATCCCCCAAAATAAAACTAACCAAAAACCAAGTAACCAAATGAAAACAAAACACACATAGAGTTAAGTCCAGTTTGATTTCTATTAATATATTATTTTAGGTCTGTACATGAGTATCTTTGCCACTTTATCATTAAAGTTATCATCTTATTTTTGCATGTAGTCTTCCAGCGTGATCTCTGAACAAAGCAACTTTAATGAAGATTATTTTAAGACTTCTTATGATGAAAATGCAAGCAACTAGAGAATTTAAATGCATAGTATTAGGAGAAGGAAAATATTCCAAGAACAAGAACATGGGCTGATTCTATCCACTGATTCTTGCTTTGTCTCTTACTCCAATTTTAAGAGCTGCATGAGGACATGGTATTCTGAGTTTGGTTTTCAATGCACTCATTGCCTGTTTTCCTTATCAGACTTTCACACACTGCACAAGAATTCCCTCTCTCCTCTACAAACCCTAAGTGAACTGGCAGACAGATGAAGCTCAACACTTCCAACCAGGTGTAAATTATCAACAGACACTTTCATTTTTATCCATGCTAGGGGTAATAATGGATGTGCTAAAGCTGTTTTTTTGCCTGATGGATAACCAGTTTATCCTGCTTCTCCAGAAAGACTTGGGAGATAAAAATGTTAATAGTATGTGTTTTTAATCTATACACTGTAGCCCAAAAATGGACCAACCGGATGAATTTGCTGACAGACCTCCACACAACTGCAGTTTGATTTTGAGCTTGTATTAAGCTGCCCAGCTGGGATCAGCATACTGCATGACAGTCTGGGATGTCATCATAACAGAAGTAAAAAGACTTAAGAAGAAAGGTGGCTGGGACGGTTGTTTGTGAGAATGCACATTTGGAGCAGTGGGCAGGAAAATTAAACCAGAATGGAAGAGGATATAAAAAGCCCTGAATAAAGTTTATTCTGATATCAGAGTACCATGGTATCTCCATGAAACATTTGGTATTAGATTCTAAGCCATCAAAATATTTGGAGATTCCTTTGAATGAATGAGCCTTAATATTTAAACACTATCACAATCACTTCCCACCCACAAATACACATCTAGCTAGATTCCCCACATTGGCATCTTCGCTAAAAGCAAAATAGTTCCAAAAATGCAGATTGAAGTTGCTTTCCTGCCCTCCACCAAAAGGCTAGAGAGGAAGGAGTGTCATCTTCACACCATTTTCCCATTATTAAGTATGACAAAAACACCAATGAAGACCAATGTTGATGCCTATAGAAGGATTTGTGCAGGTGAAAAGAATCATGTATTTCTGTTAATCTCTGTACCTTCTTTAGGGCATATTTTACATTAAGCTCCATGCTCTAATATTTCTTCATACCTTATTTTAAATCCTGCAGAGCATGTACATAATGCACTTTTATCTTCTACTTTCGTTATTCATATGAACATATGCTTCTTTACATTTTGGCAGTCCTTCAAATGGGATCAGTTGAAAAAGACTTACAGTTAATGACTTTAACCCTCCAAACCTAAATACACCACGTCTTCAAAATCTGGAGAAATTTCTCTAACTTTGACAGCCACTTCTGTTAGTCTGACAAGTCATTCAAATTGATCATTTTTTTTAGGTAAATATAATTCAAAAATCCTCCAAAACGACCACAAATATGTATGCAATATAAAATTATATTGTTACTCTTCAAAGAAATTCTTCTTTGTGTATAAAAACCATTGACTTAGAGCAGCTTTTTCCTTTAACATCAACATCAGTTCTTTCTAATATGTTGCCATTCTCCATCAGAAAAAGAAACAATGAAAATATTTCAAGCAAATTCTGACTTTTAACCAGTGACAAGTTTCATAATATAGACATCTCCAAAGTCCAGGTCAAATGAAACTATCAAATAAATTCAGAAAGATTGATTAATAAAGAAAGGTAACATATATACTGTATTCAAAAGTGTATGGATCAAACAGCTACCAGTTAATACTAGGACATGCAAAAGGTGATATTAGTTTTTGTATTCCTTCTAACCGTAAACCCCTCCAACACAAAAAAACCAAAACCAAACAAACAAACAAAAAAAAACCCAACCAAGCAAACAAAAAAAACCCCAAACAAACAAACAAAAAAAAAAACAGCAAAAGACCCTAGCTCTAAGTCAAAACCACTTGGATCTACCCCTTCTACTGTTTTTGTGGAAACCCATGAGATTCTTGCAATTTATGCACAAGTGGAGTAAAAAATTACGTGATGTTAAGGCATAATTTTGTCCCCTATATGTCAATGAAACTTTGGTATTTTATCCTTCATCCAGTGTTTGTAGCCTTCATGTCAAACTGAAATTGGAGAAATTTACCCAGAAATTATATGGGTGTGTTCAGACCTATTTTTGTTTTTACTGATGATGGCTAGATATCAAAAGTTAGCATGAAAATTGGAAGCAGAACACTTGTTGTAGGAAACAGCATTTTTCTTTTTACTCAAGAAAAGATATTAAAAAGCAGTTGGGATTACCATATTAGCCAAAATATGTACTTCAATATATGTAACGAAAGAGCTGTTCTCCAACAGATTTGTCATTAGCAGGAGTTTTGCACTCTGCTTAAAATACAAAGCAGCATTCAGGAATGAAGAAAAGGGATAATGAAAATAAGGGATATCCCTTGTCAGATGTTTGCCCAATTTTTAAACCTCTAGTGCCAAGCTTCTTTTCTTCCACCAAATGTAGTAATTAGTGGCAAAAACTATCTCCTTTTTGTAATTTCATGCATGCTTGCAAGTCCAGATATTCTTCTGTATTTCTGTTCTTGCACAGTAAACCAGACTGACATTTATAAAGGAGTTATAAAGCAACAACTTACCATCCCTCCTATCACTGTGTTTTAAATTGTCTGTTAGTTATCTGCTTTCCTTCTCCTCAAGTAGTCTTTTTTCAAGAAAATCCTTCAAGGTTCAGAAGTCAGCATACAAATGAAAAAGCAGAGCCTTTCAGGTCTAAGAAAAAATGAGAGAGAAAAAGAAGCATCATTTAACATTACAATGATCTCATTTGTAAATAAGGGCAATGATTTTCAGTAGATGTTCATCTTTCTAAGTGCAAGTTTTCTTAAACACTTTTTCCCTGCACTCTGGATGACCCGCAGAAGTCTAGAATAAACCTGAACAGAGTACATCTGTCCTCATTTTCCTACATGTTTCTACCACGGGATATAAAAATGATATATACTTAATAGTGTTTTAAATACATTCATTGAAACTAAATCTGGTTCCCTTGCAGCATTTCACAGAGTCACATTATCACAACTCCTGGAAAAAAGTAGGAAGAGCAAGGCCTGTGGCTGAATGGCTATAAATGGCAAGTTTTTGTAGTAAGCTTTCCTATAAACTTTCATTCCTGTTCCTATTACAGAGCACCTGCTTTGAATCATCACCTCAAAGAGTGCAATCTTTTCCTCATTTTTGCTTCTCCCATTTTACCTCAGCAAAATAAATTCAAAAACTGAAGCCTGGAAATCATGGGGAAGAATGAACATATTTCTTTCTTCTTTCCCTATAGACTGGGACACAGGGACTTCCTCCCCTGCTTGGAATCAGGTAGAGAGTGCCTTTGAAGTCCCACACTCCTCACAATTTGCCTCTGATATATGGTTGTTTATACTCAGGCATAGGTCCTTGGAAAGGTAATCACTGTGCTTTGCAATTCTCTGCAATATTTTTGAGGAGAAAGATATAAATTTAAACTTCCTTTCACAAATGAGTTAATTGGACTTTTGTCTTTTATGTCCAGACTTAGAGTGGCCTGCTGGAAAAAAAGAAAGTTCTTCCCATCACATTTGGTAAGTAACAGTACTTTTTATGGGTAACCTTACCTTTTATAGGTAATTAATTCTCCCTTACTGTGACATTTGTATATTCTCCCTTTCAGCATTATTCCTGTTCAAATCTATCTGTCTGTCTGGCTCCCATCACCCCTTTATGTCATCTGCTACCACAAATAGTTATATTAAAAGAAAGGAAAAAGGAATTTCCAACAGGAGACAATTCTGTTGTTGTTTTAGTCTAAACTACTGTATTTTTCAAGAAACTTACTGCGTATTTTCCAGAATATTTTTCTGACAAATATTTTTCTGAAAGATAGTATTCCTTCATTTGAAACATTTTATTTTTCTATGTTCACTCAAAATACTCAAAACTACTGTTCCTCAAGTCAGGCCAAAGGCCCAGTGTGTACCAGCAAATGTGAGCAAATTCAAAGCTGTAAAACCACAGATGTGAAAAGCAAGGTAAACCTAAGATAAAACACACATGAACAAAGAGCACACATGCTGGAAAGATCAGAGTAACAAAACAGCCTTCCCTGGCAAATATTTAGCTTCACCTTATTGTCGGTTTAGCTAACCAGGTGGAAGCTGTATACATATGGCAGGAGGGAAAATACTGCAGCGACACCGAAAACTCCTCAAGAGGCAGTGAAAAAGAAGATAAAAATCAATGGAAGAATGTTGCAGATGAAGCTAACAACTTAAAGGTCAGTCAAGCTCAATAGACACTGTTCAAATTGTATTATTGCATCATTGCATTGGTTTGCTGAAATCCATGGGAAAACATTGATAACTGAATTTCCAACGGAAACCAAGCAGGGAAAACCCTCCTCAATCTCTCTGAAATTTCTCAGCAAGTCCCATCACTTCTGACCATAAATTTTACAGGTAACATACAGAAATGCAAGCTCTATTTCACCCAGTGTATCTAGTGACATCCATGTATAATGTATGACTAATATCACCACTTCATGCTATATGAAAAAACCTTTTCCTTAAAAAAAATGGTCTACAATATTGCACTCCGTAAAAATAAAATTATTCCAAGAGTCAGAGCAAAAGTACTCAAACCATCCCAAGCCTAAATTATGGAAGTTACAGAATCATTACTCTCCTCAAAAGCATCCAAGCCTCTCAAAGCCAAGTCCTTTGTCAGTGATTTTATGTCACCATTACTACCACTGTGAAGCAACAGGACCTTGGAGTATAGCAACATTACCCAGCTGAGGAACAGCTGAAGAATGTAGCCTTTCTTATGAGAACATAATATTAATATTCAAACCACAACCATGAGGAGCCATTGAAGAAAATATTTTACTCCTTGAAGGTCAACAAGGCAAAAGGACTTCAGGTGACAAATAATTTCACAGGAGAATCAATTGTTGAGGTAGATATAACAGAATAAATCCACTTATATAGCCTTTTCTTTAACCTTTCCAAGCACCTTGGAAATCTCTTCAATTCTTCCTGTCTGTGACAGATTTTATGTGCAGATATGAGTAGAGACTTGCCAAATGCTTCTGTAATTCCAGACACTGAAGTCTCTAGATATTTAAAATTATTATTAATTGTTGTTACATATTTCAGTCATTTTACTCAATTCAGAATTTTATTGATTTTAGGTGAATTAAATACTACACTTTACTACTAGTAAAGATTCTTATTTTTTTCTTACAAACACTGAATTAAAAATGAAGGAATTGTTATGAATAGCTCTTTCTATTGCCCTGGTTCAGAAAATATCTCTCACAATAACTTCATAATGGATAATTTCTCGGATATTGATGCTGGCTTTAGGAAACAAGTCTATAATCTTTGGTATACTTTTACGAGTGATTTCAGAAATATTTTTTGGATACTGTTAAAGAAAAGACAGCATGTACTCACTACCAACCAGCTAAATATTACAGTAATTCCTCTGTTCTACCTTTGGTTGTGTTATCAATAGATATATTAGATATAAAATAACCACCTGCTCATCTGAACAGGTTTCTCTTTCTTTTCTCTCTCAGCTGATCTATTACCACTACAGCTCCTAGTTTTCACTTTCTGAGCATTAGCCATTCATGGCTTTATTGCAACAATAAAACTATTGCTCTTTAGTAGTTCTAGACTTTAAAAATATAGCTGCAATGAACCTAGTCCTTTGGAACACATTAAGGGTAATAAGTAGCCATCAGGTAATTTCTAACTTATGTACAGAGTTATTTGCATAAATCAAAAACCAAAACACTCTTGCCTCACAGCATTATTTTTATAATCAGTGAAAGAGATACAAGAGAATACATTAGCTATATCTTCAGATTATAAAGCAACGCATTGAGAAATCCTGCACAGAAACACAAGGATAAGCATGAAAGAATATATTTCAGTTTAAAAGCTGAATTGCTTCTTTAAAATACTAAGTTCTTGGTAGGGGTGGGGAATTAACATTTAAGCCATAGCAAATTAAAATGCTCTTCTATAAAGCTGAAGACAGAATTACACTATTTCTCTAGGCTATGAAAAATAGTCATTGAAGGAAAATATTTTCAAACTATTAAAATAATGCATTAAATTTAATGTTCGTGACCTGGGTCCAGCTATACTCAAAATAAAAGCTACAAGATAACTATACAAGTAATGCCATAGAAATAGACTTACTGCAAAATTAATAACAATAAATTGAAACTATGTCCAGAAAGAGACCATAATGTTACATATTTATCCCAGATATTCAAATGTCCTTGATGACTTGAAGGAACAAACATGCCATAGCTAAGATGACATCACAAATGAAAAATAGTAGTGACTTTTAAAAGGATATTGCAAATAATGAATAAAGAGATCGTAAACCACAAACTAAATCACTAATCCAAAATCAGTTTAGAAGTGTTTCCAGTCATCAACAAGACCAAAAAAAGTGATAAAACCATGAAAGATATACAATTGTGCCATGGAAATAAATACAGGAATCTTAAAAAGCACAGAAAAGAGATTTAGCAGAATACGTTGTTGGCAAGGGTCAACAAGACTACAACAGCTTTTCTAAGCAGTGTATTGATTCTTTCTGATGCCGTTAACAAGTGTATGTGTTTTATTTTCCAAAGACTTGTATGCTTAATATAGGGCTTTTTCTAATTCTTCATCTTCTTAACATTTTAGCTAAAACCAAATCATTAAAGGCGAATTTTTCTTGAGTATTTTCACCTCCTCAGAGGAGGAATAACTGATTTGATTATGCTTTTACTTAGTGGTGATAGAATACTTACTTGATGATAGCAGAAATATTCCTGGTTCAAATTGTGATTTTGATTCTTTCCCACTAATTGCATTAACAAGCTGAACAATTTGATAAAAACTTATACTCACCTTTTTTTCCAGGAGAAGAGTCTCAAGTTTATTACAACATCACAGCCGGAAATTATTACCTACAGGTCAAGGGACTGCTTGCTATACTCTTCTACTGATATCCTTAAGTGGTTCAAGAGAGACTCTGTGATAATTAGATTCAGTTCCTCTCAAATAAAAATGGGGATTCTAGAGGGGACCAAAATATATGTTCATTTCTTTTTGTAGCAAAATTTAAGAAGGCACTGCATTTCATATTTAAAAAGGCTCCTACTGGTAGGAGTTTCTTCTTGGAGATCAGCATTAATAGGGGACGGTTATGTTAGTCACATAGAATACTAACCAAAACAGAGAGATCAGACCATTTTTATTTATCATTCATCTGCATTATTTATCTGCATAATAAACCTTTATTTTAAATATAATAACAATAACTGTAATTGTATTTATTTATTAATTGTTATTATATTTATATTTATTTGTTTAATAAACAAACTTGACTTTTTTTTGTCTTGTTAAACAAAATAGTGAAAAAGAAATGGTCAAGGAGAAAAAAAATCTTATGAAAATAAAAGAGCAAGAGAGGAAACACATGGAAATGTAAAGTATATGAGGGTAAAATCTGTGGTCTCATAAACATTCTGTAGCCTCCCTGCACAAACACATTTTGGTAATGGTTCATCAAATGCTTATGTGCATGAGGAATTCCTAGTGGATACAATGATTCTTACATGAAAAGCACTTACCTCTCTGACAAGAAAACCGTCACTGAATTGAGATGAAATGCTTAAACACAGGGGAAAAAAAAAAAGGAAAATAAACTATTGGGTCGACATTTTCAACAGCTCTTTAGCAAGTGCCAAAGAACTGAAGCAGACTGAGCAAATAAAAATGGGCAGATGCATAGGGCTGTATCTAGTCCATTCCTAATTAAGATGCTTTAGAAGCTTCTCAGTTGAACCACTTCTCATTGCTGTTACAAATACCTGGGTATATAATCTATTAGGAAAAAAAACCTAATTGCTTTTATTATCAGCTAAAGAAAACATTTCCTTCCTCAGTTGATATGTAAGTCAGTTGGAGCCATACTGGACCTTAAACCACAGCTATATACAGAGAAACGATTCCACTTAGTCAATATTTTGCCCTATCTTTCCAAGGTTTTTTTATGTTTTTTTCTTTATCAAGTGTTCTCATTTAATTCAGAGTATTTTTACTGTGTACTTGGCAAAAAAATGCACACTTTTGTAACAGTCGATTACAACTAGTTCACCCATTCCTTAAAAATTTAAAGGCAGATGTTCATTCTCATTTACTTTATCCTGTGAGACTTTGTGTATCTAACCAAAGGGTCTTTTAAAATTATGAAAATACTGAAATGTATTCATTTTATTCATGGCAATTAGGTCACAGGCCAGACACCTCAGCTCCAGAGCACTGGAGTACAGTTGGCAGCTGTTTCACAGCACAGAGTGCTTTCCTTCCTCTCCTGCATTGCATACCACACACATAAACAGCCTCCAAAATCAACGGGGTCGACTTTTCAGCTTGATTTTTGTGCAGTTCGATGGTACATCATGAATATATAATTATCAGAATTCAACAGATAAATGCAATCACTCAGTAGTTCTCTCTATTTGAGCATACCTTCCATTGGAGGGAGCAAGATGAAACAATTTGCTGTGAGTTTCCACACCTCTCCATATGAACTGAGCAAGCACCCTGTGGTGATAGCAGCTGCTGTTCTCTGCTGTAATGGATATAGGCTTGGAAACATTGCTGGAGATGGGACTACATCTGTGGCCTCTAGAATTTTTACATCTTCAAACACACATTCCCTTGCTCTACCAACAGCCTGTTAGGAGTCTTTTGAAAAACTTTTGTGGTGTCCTCCAAGAATAGATGACCTTTACATTTGCACCGTGGCTGTGCTCACCATGAGGACCTGTATCAGTTCCACTCTACTTACAAGTGATGAAGTGAGAACTGGATTTCAGCAACCGGGTCCCCTAAAAAATGCACCCATCTGTGTTTTATTAAAAATTGCCTAGGAGATGATACAGCCACGTGTTATGCTGCAGAGTTACATCTCAGACACAGGGTGGCTCTGCCACAACATTCTAGAGACAGAGAACCAGAGCAACACACACCCACTGCCCTTGGAGCTATCTCTCTGGCTTCTGTCTCAGGCATTTTCCCAGACTGGTTCCACTGTTTTGGAACACCTCCATCACTGGTCCTGTTATGCAGTAGTATTATCTTCCATTTTCACCTGGTAACCTTAGTTTCCTTGATGACAAGTTTATCTTTCAAATTCCCCTACAATAAACAGTCTTCTGTATAAGCTCCCAGGCTCTTTCAAATCTTTACTTTCCTTTGGAAGACCCCCAGGACACAAATAATGCTGAATGAGGAGCAGTGAAGTATGTGTTTACTGAAGGATATTATAAAAAACTTCAGCTTGACCAAACATTCCAGAACAAGGGAAACAACGTGTACATATCCATGAAGCTGAACCTCTTTTTTTATTTATATTTTTTATTATTTGTATTTTCAATTGGTCACTTCGCACATATTTGTCATAAATAAGGGATTCATTTCAACTGTTTGCTGGCTTCACCAAAATTAAGTGGTTGCAAGATCCCAGACACTGTTTTTGACAGTGTTAGTGAGCCCCGCAGCAGCACAAAACAAACCTTAACTTCAAACTTATTTACTAATTTGGTCACTGTGAGCAAAACGTGCTTCTTTCACTGCCTTTGGAAAAGGGATTCATAAAGACATGGTTTAAAAAGGAGTATAACCATCTTACAAAAATAACTCTTAAGTGTAAAAACAGGGAGAGTAGGCTGTAAGGGAGCAAAACTAAGGACACCAGAGAAAGAGGGGGAAAAACAAGATTAAAGATAAACAGACATTTGAAAATTTTAATTTGTCTTCACTTGACCAAAAGTACGCCATGAATCAACAATGCAAACTGTCTCATCCATATTCTAACTGTATCTGATGCAGTAAAGCAGCTTAGCCTTTCCTCCATGTGTGCTGCTGTTTACATAATCAGTTCTGACTCAGTTATTTAATGATGTGAAATACAAACTTTTTTTATCAACTCATTTTGCAAAATATTCTGCCTAATTAATCTCTCTCCAGCACTACCTATTACTCTCTGTTTTTAAACACAAGTTTTCACAGCAGATGTTACAGGAAGACGACAAGGGCAATTATCACTAGAACAATGCTGAACAAAGCTATGGTAATGGGAGGAACTGCAGTTCATTCACTGAGGTTCTGGAAGTGATGAAAGGAGTAAACTAAGCCTACCTTTATTTTATAGATAACAAAGCAATTACAGCATGTAAAGTAATACAGAGAAAATAATAATTTACAGGAAAACTGAGAGAACAGAAGGCCCTGAAAAGTACAAAGGAAAGCACACTTGTATAAAAAATAATTCACTACATCAAAATTATTATGAATAGGTGACATATTAGAAGCGTTGGGATGCATAGCAAATAAAACCACTTTTACAACAGGAAACACTGTTAATTGGGAAAAAAAAACAAAACAAAACCCCCCAAAAAAAACAAAACAAAACAAAACAAAACAAAACAAAACAAAAAAAAAAAAAAAAAAAAAAAAAAAAAAAAAGAAAAGAGAGAGAGAAAAAACAAAACATAAGGTGAAAAAAAAAACAAAACCAAAACAAAACAAAATCACAGGAAGAAACAGGAGTGCTTTATTGGATCCTGCAAAGAGATATCATATTTTGTTATTGTAAAATTTATCCTCAGAAAGCAAAATGTTGTTTGAGTAAGGGAAACACCATGGTCCAGGAGCAGCGCATTGTGAGGAAAAGACACATTTAGAATGGTGCACTTTGGGAGGCTAGTGAAGATCATGATAAATTAAAAGTACCATTGCACCTGTTGTTATGTAGCTGCCACTCAGGATCTGTCAGAAAGGCAAATTAAATTTTTTTCTTTCTCCCTGCTCCACAGTGCCTTCAAATGAAGCTCAGGATTGGAAAACCTCACAGTGTATGAGCTGGAAGGCTCAGATAGGGTTCCTGTGTTGCCCCTCCTGCAACATCCACAGACACTTCCACCAGATGTAAATGCTGCCAATGAAAATTGGTTACACATTCACATCATGTCATCTTGTCTTCTGATTACAGCAATTTTGCCCTTCTTAGGAACAGCAAGCAAATAAGTGAAAGGCTTAGCTAGGAAAAATCTTCTGCACTGGAAGTTCAGTCAGATTAATCTGAAAGTCATGAAACATCACACTAAAATCCAACATTTCCTAAGCTCATGTTTTGGCAGCACAGCATGGCTTAAAAGTAAATTAAGAACATGCAAAAAGAAATCTGAGGCTCAAAAAGGCCTGCCTCAGATTCAGGCAGTGAGCAGCCAAGACAGCCTCAGGTCCTTCTTGTGCAGTCAATCTACTGTCCTGCTTTGCCTCCACTTCAAGTGCATTTGTGGAAACCTCTCTTGGATTTTCAACATAATTTCATTGCCTTTTTCTGGGTTAGAATTGCCCATCATTGCTTACAAGGAATTTCCTATGAATTCAAAGCAGGTCAGTGGTACCTTTTAGGGAAGACAGATGCCACAGATGTGTATCTTCCTTATCTCCCTGGCACAGAGTTCAGCATGAGCACCTACAGCCTGGAAAGCAGCATTAACCCCGTGTGCTAGGCCGAGGAGCTGAAGCTTTAAGCAGTACTCCAGCAGATTAGGAGCAAGAGTAAGTGCCAAGTGACCTGGGTTTCCACCCTCTTTCTGAACTTGTTTTATTGCAGAGCATAACCTCTACAACTTACAATTCTCACACTTGAAAAAGTCAAATAATTACACCTCTGTACCTCATGGGGAGTCTGTGAAGTTTAAATTAATAATGTTTGCCAAGTGCTGTGTAAGTGCAAAGAATTATTAGGGTCACTCAGCATCAAAAAGGGGACCAAGAGTGCAAGGTTTTATGGCTCTTGGTCCCATAAATAAAACACAAGATTTTCCACTCAAGCAGTTGTATTAAATAAATCCAGGGCTTCAGTTCTTTACTATTTAATATGTGAAATGTCTAGACAGCTTTTCATTCCAAAACTGATTTCTACAAAACACATACATTTTTTACAAAGCAAAATTGTACTTTTTTGGGCTTTCTAACTACTCACTAAGATATTTTCTGGCATGTTAAGCAAGAATTTTCCTCCAGCAGTTCTATCCCACAGGCAAATTGGTTTTTTCGAAGACAATAAATAAGAATAAACACAATGGGAAAAAGGGATAATTCTTATAAGTAGATAACAGATGGAAGCTTTTTTTATTTACAAACAATTTTAGGAATGCACCTATTTGTTTTCTTTTTTTGTTTTTAAGCTCAAAAATAATGCTTTTTATTGAGTGGAAAGAAGAATGCAAGATTTTTCTATGTTTATATTCATGCAAGAACATGATCTTAGGAAAAAAATCCAACTCATTAACAATCCTTAACTTCAAATTATGCCATAACAAAGAGGATTTAAACACAGTATAAATGTGCCCTTAATAACATCTTGGCCCATTCATTTGGAAGGCTCTTGGGGAAACAGAAAGCTCAGGACTAATTTTTTGTTCAAACTGGCTCACCATTTCTGGGAGGTACTATACCTGACTTTAGTATTACAAGACAAGATGATGGAATCAATTGCTGTTTCCATGCTTTCTCTTCCAGACACATTCAATGACAAGTAATTGTTCTCTGGAATATGGTTTAAGAACTGGTAAAATGCTTCTTATTATCCCTTCCAGTCACACTAAGAACATCAGTCTCCAAAACTTATTCAGCTCACTCCTTTCCATGGGCTGGATAGGGGAGATAAACTGTGAGTACAGTTCAAAAAAAATCTCTCATTGATAATGGGTAATATTTTAAAACAGTGACTCTGTGTAAATTCTCCATCCCACAGGAATCCAGTAAAATTTGCAAATGTCAGATACCTAGGATAAATTTGCTGCAGAGTAAATTGATTTCATATTTTAGAATTTCTGTTAAAGAAATAGGAAGCATGCCTGAAGTCCACAAATGAGATTACCCTCAGAACTCCACCCAGACTCTGCAATACACAAACCCAGGCTTTACTCTAACCTCCTTGTCTGGCATGGAACAATACAGGACAGTCATTTTAATATAAAAGACATCTTTTTTGTTTTCTTTCTTTGTTTGTTTGCTTGTTTTGTTCTGTGGGTGGGCCAGCATGAGGCTGAGTGGTATTTTCCCCAACTCCAGTGGTATTCCCTTTTACAGTTTTAATTTTGAAGCTATAACGTCATAAAAATGAAAAATAAGCTGAGATTGACATTAGACCAGACAATGGTATTTCTTCAGAATTTAAAGTCACGAAATTACAACAGTAGTGTTAAAGTATATGCAGACTTCTTCTCTATAAGACAGAGCATGACAATTTCTGGCATCATTGTAAGATGTAGATACTAAAACTAAGATTTACATTCCTTTCATTGCCAAAATTATGGAATGTTGAGGGTTGGAAGGGACCATAAAGATCATACAGTCCCAACCCCCACTGTGAAGGACAGGGATATCTCCCATTAGAACAGGTTGATTTCAAAGCCTTATCCAACCTGGCCTTGAACACTGCCAGGGCTGGGACATCCACAACCTCCCTGGGCAACCTGTTCCAGTGCCTCACCACCCTCACAGTGAAGAATTTCTCCCTAATACCTAGCCTCTTTCAATTGCTACTCCTTACTCCTTGTCCTATCAACACAGCTCCTGAGGAAGAGTCTTTCTCCAGCTTCCCTGCAGGCTCCTTCCTGTTACTGGGTGGTTGCTGTGAGATCTCCACACAACCTTCTCTTCCCAGGCTGAACAGCCCCAGCTTTCCCAGCCTGGCTCTCTAGCGGATGTGCTCCAGTCCTCTGAGCAACTTTGTGGCCTCCTCTGGACTTGATCCAACAGGTCTATGTCCTTCCTGTGCTGGAACCCCAGAGCTGGATGCTGGGTTCCAGGTGGGGTCTCACTAGAGAGGAGCAGAGGGGCAGAATCCCCTCCATCCCCTGCTGCCCATTCTGCTCTGGATGAAGCCCAGGCCATGTTTGGCTTTCTGAGCTGTGACTGCTCATGGCCAGGTTGTGGAGTTTTCCACTAATCATCATGCTCAAATCTTTCCCCAAGCTGATCTCAATCCCTTCTCCACCCAAACTGCGGGTGTGTCTGGGATTGCCATGAACCAGGTGAAGTATATTTTACTTTAATTTAATAAATTTGAAATAATAGCTAATAAATATTTAAACTAATCAGTCCATCTGGAAAACAATACTATTACTAATACTATTGGGCCAAGTGTTTACTTTAAAGAAAAATACACAGAAATAAGGTTACGCTGGACCTTGCTCTTTCACTGATAGTTTCATAAATTAATCAGTAGCAGCTGTTGAAAGCTAAAATTAATTTTAAAATGAGAATATAAAAATATACACGTTGGCTTAAACTAACTCTACTGGAAGGAAAATTTTGCCAGCATTGTATCTAGGTTGTTCTTGCTGATGAAATATAAAACTGTACTACTTTCTCTGAAGCTGGAAGGAAGGACAATAATTTAAAGTGAAACCTTACATCCATCTTTGAAACAAACAGAGTTTGTGATGAAGACAGCAGTTTGAAGTTTTTGGCTTGCTGGAGTAAAGCCATTAGAGGGAGTATCTCTTCTATTTCTGGTTATGAACAATACCGTTATTCAAAGGTTTAACTTCACATTTCTGTTCACTTTGTAAGTCAGGTTGGAAAGTTCTCGACCACAAAACCCTCACAGCCCTGACCCTTCTAGACTGACAGAGGACTAACATATTTCCCATAATGCAGCTTTCCTTTAAGAGGCAGAATGATATATTTCTGAAGTGGTGAGAGGGGAGAACCATTTAAGTCCTCTCTGATTAACCAGATACTTTAGTGTGAATATTTTTCATCAGCTGCAGAGAGGGAGTGAAATTTAAAACTCCTTGTGGTACATTTTTTCTTCCTGAAGTTCTCCAGTTTCATCCCCAAACAGGTATACTTCAGCTCTGTAAGGTGAATGTTAATTATTTTGATAATGCCACGGTAAAATAAAAGCTACATGCTTGAAATCAGCTTGGTGAAAATAAAAATAGGAGCCGCATACAGCAATGTCTGACATGTTGTGCTCATTACTCTATTAGTCCCAGGGAGAGTGTATCTTTAAACGAGAAGCGTTTCAGTTTCAGCGCATTGTCTGGTTCCTGTCTCCTTTCACATTCCATATGTCAACCCTGTTACTATTACTTGAGCTAATCTAAAAGAAATAACCTACCTATTCAGGAGAGGTCTGAACATTTCACGTAAGATTACATGTCTTACTTTCTATGTCAGGGGAGATAACCAAAACCCAATACCCAGAGCAAAAAAATGATAATTCAAAGAGAAAGAAAATACTCTTGACATTTTAACAATAACAAGTTATTAATATAATTCACTTCAGTTTAAAGAATGTAGAATACATTTACAATGCAACTGAATAAAGGTTAAGTGTATTTTGTGTTTTGCTCCGCATTAAATATAAATATCTGTCATATCAAATCCTAGACTAGTTGTAAGCACCCTCTTAAAATCTATGTTACTACAAGTAAAGAAAGCAATTTAAAATACCTTTTTTACAAAATCCAAATCAAATGGAATAGCTCAAGGAATCTACCATAACTATTCTGAGCAGAGTTCTCCACACACTGGGAACATCACAATCTCTTTAATACAATTGGTGCTATTGAGATACAGTACCCTTGCAGCATCTCACTTAGAACCAGCTTCCCAAAATAAAGAAATATAAAGCAGACTTGTGTCTTCCTTTTCCCTGCTTGTTTCATGTTATCCCTTCCATACTACCCTCTATGAAAATTGTATCTTTTTATACAAAAAAAAATTTAACAAAATAATTAAATTTTACCATAATTTTAAGATAATTAAAATTCAAAATCATTTAAAAAAAACCACTGGAAAATTCATCATAAGAATTTTTAAAGGCACATGCTATATTATAAAAGTACAAGACAAAACCCAAATATATTAGAAACATGCAATGTCATTCTCTCCCTCTTTTTAATTTATGAGAGCAGTCAGTCTGAAGAAGGCGTTGATTTCTGAAGGCAGCATTGGCTTCCCTATATTTGGGATCAAAGACTGAAGCTGCCAGAACCATTCACTTTCACCAGTGGCATCTTTGCTCATTCCTGGGACACTTTGAAGTCATCATTTGAAATGCCTTTTCCTTCCTGTGAAGTTTAGGTCAAGCACTGTCCCCCAAAGGTAAAAATTTCTGAAATGTAAGGGAAGTAATGGGCTTTCGGCTGGCTTCCCACTACAGTTTCTTTTTTAAATGGACCACCAGAGGTAAAACAGTTCCAAAGCTAGGAGATATGACTTGTCATCACTAGCAAGAGTCTCACTATTTTGAAACAAAACCCAAATAATGAAAAAAATAATTCTCTTGGGGGATTTTACACCGTTCAGGATTTGAGGATACATAACCACCACTGCCCCACCTGCCCTTAGGATGCATATTCTAGCCAGTAAAATTCTTCACAGTCAAGGACCAAACTCCACTTTCTACTATTTGCTTTACAATGCTTAGAAATATGTACAAGGTTGCCTACACAAATATCAGCTACTGAATATATGACCTTTGTTCCCTGTACCCTAAGCAGCCACTAACAAATGAGTCAGTGTAACAGAATAAAGGGTATTTGTCAGGAGCATTTCTGGTTTTCTAACATGCTTTCCTTCAAAAGCTCAAAAGGTAAGGCACTTGGCAGATGTGGTGTGCAGAAAATGTTTTACACAAGGTAGGAACCATCAGAGTCAGAAGAAGAAAGGATGCATGAAAGATTTTCATGTGCACAAGTGTTCTTCATTTGAAAGGCATTAAATGGAGAAAGGAAATGGGGAAGGAAATAGACAACAAAAAATAACACAACAGGATGCAGAGGGTAAAGAGGAATTAAAACTTAAAAAAAAAAGTTTATGAGAAGTTCAGCTGCAAATCAATGCAGTACAAAATCATACAAAGGTAATTAGAAAAGCATGTTTAGTCTGTGAATGGAACATACAGCTTATTTGAAACCATGGGTTTCGCGTTAGAAAGGCCATTCCAGCATCAGTATCAGATACACATTTACTTACTTGACTGCTATAAGAAAACATATATTTACAGTGAGCTGAAGGTTATATTTAAGGCGAGTGCAGCCAGATCTCCCAAAGGACATATGTATCTTCTGTGATGCAGCTCTAAGCAAAGTAGAAACTGATGATAAACAAGTAACACTGATGATATTTGCAAGGTTTTAGAAGTCACTAGCTCTGTTCAGAAAACATCTGCAGAAACCAGCTGCACATGGACAAGGCAAAAGAGTAAAGAGAAAACAAGCCAGTAAATTTTTCCTTTTATATCTGTGATGACAAGCTCAAAGGCTGCCAAACAGCCACTTTTTACTGGGAAAAAGACACGTAAAACTACTGCAATGAGAGTAAAATTGGATGGTAGAAGGAATAGAGAAGCCTACTAACATGAAAGGAAAATATATATATAAGGAAAGCAAATTCAGTGAGGAATGCAACTAGTCAATTAAAATAAACACCTACTTAGAGGAATGATCTTGTCTGCCTCTGCTGCTTCATCTGAAGTAAAAAACCAAAGACTGAAAACAAATCCAGCTCACTTCCCTGCCATAGAAGGAGGGCAGGCTCCCTGTGAGTACAGCAGCTTTCCTGCACGGATGGCACAGGAATAGCAGAGCAGCAGGAAGTTTTCAAGAGAAGGGAGTGTGAAAAGTTCTTCTTAGATACTCCTCACTCTTCAGGATGCTTCCATAGGGAATGCCCTCTGTACCTTTTTGACCTCAAAGTGAGTATTAAACCCTGCATTTGTTAAAATTACTGTGACTTAAAGAAGTGATCAAATACTAACACATGTTAAGCAGTTGCAACTGAGACAGCATATTTTCTTTCAGATTTGCCTACAAAGAGAATTTAAATAATATACAGCAACGTGGCAGTTTAACTCTTGCCATGAAGATTGAGGGGATGACCTCAATTTTCCTCCCACTCATCTGGGACTCTGGCCTTTGGGCTAGTTAGTTCTGTCACAGTCATGCTGTGAAGTTACTTTCAACTCCATTGAGAGGTTTTGGTTGAAAGAAAATATCTTTAGGAATAAAATAGTTCTTTAAAATTAGTAAATAAAAGGCTTTAAATAAAAAGCACACCTTTAGTAATTGCAAACCAATAGATAGAGCTCTACCATTCACAAAGTTCACAAGGAACTTTGAGATCTAAGACATTAGTTATAAAACTGTTGTAAAATATTTTTTCTTTAAAGAACAACCTGTAAAAGAATTCTAAAAATCATGTTAGTCATATTTGCTATTCACATACTCTCCCAGTGTATGTTCTTAATATATTCAAAACAGTCTTTCCTTCCACTGCCTCACACCTAATTCCAGAAAAATTTCAAGTAGAGGAAAACACAACCGCATTTGAGTCCAAAATCCATTAAAGCTAGTGTTTTGTTGAGCGGGAGAAATGAAGGGCCAGTCAGTGTGTGCAACTGGTGACTGGAAAGACATCCAAGAAAGATGTTTCTGACTCAGAAAATAGTTAAAAGTGTTACCTGCTTTTTCATCAATTAAACAGGTCAAAAGTTCTGAAGTAAGCTTGATGTACCAAAGCACCTTTATATGTACTTTGGATGATACAATTAAAAGTGACTGCGAAAATAACTACCCTGGTAACAGGAAAAGAAGAGCAACTACTAACTCCTAAGAGAATTATGAAGAAAAATAATTGCTTCATCACAATTTTGCCATTTTCCTTATACAGATATAAGGGGGGGTGAGAGAACACAGAAAAAAAATTCACGTTTTCATACGTTAAGATTGTATTTAAAATTGAATTTTCCTGCTTAGAACCTCTGAATATTTTGTTTAAGGAGTGGAAAGAGATCCAGACGATGGAAACACATCTGGAGTTTGCACTGTCAAAACAACATATTTTCTTGAAAACACATTTATATGAAAACTCTAAAGCTAACATTCAAACTCAGATATACCTAAGTTATATAAAAGAGGACAGCATTTTTGCTACAAGTATTTCAATTGATCATTTGGTCTTCATCAGCTCACAAATGCTGGATCATGTTAATGCTGTTCTTTTAAGGGCACAAGAGAAATCCAACCATCTGCCTGTTCTATGTAAGGGTTGAATCAGCGTTATCATATTACAGTAAAGAGAGTGGCCCAAACCTGAGCACAGAAAAGCATAAAATCTGTTTCTTATCATAGTTCTTTGTAAACCATTTGCTGATTTTTGTCTGACAAGTTATCTTTAAGGCATGAAAGAGCTAAACCATGAATACTACAGGCTCGTAATTTTTTTTTAATCTCCAAAAGCATAAACAGTTATATTGAAAGCTTTTCATAATGCAATAAAGATGTTCTACAAGAGTCACTATTAACAAAGACAACACACTGCCACTAATGACTTTAACACTCTCTAGTGTTATGTATTATCATCATCAAGCAGAGTGCCTTCTTATTTGCTACGAGGTAGACTGCATCAGTTCACCCAGAAAGCACTCAACAAAAACATTCTGGGTTTTCCCAGAAAAATTGAGTGTGCATTTCATTTTATGGTGTTCATACCAGGGGTGGAGTGTGATAACTCAGGCTAGCGTGCCATTGATCACTTCAAACCTCTTAATTGACAGTTGTACCAGGAAAATAATAGCAGCTGGCTGAAAACATGAGCTGAGGACACATCTTCCTGACACAGGGAACAAGAGCAAGCCTGTACTTTGCCATGTAATGTTACAGCTAAGCTCCCTGGAGCGGGTTAACTTTAAATTAGGATGGTGTCTACAAGAGATGCTGTGACACACACAAAATGTGTCCTACAAGACCACACAAACTTAAAACAGCCACAGTGATAGACAATGTATTTGCTTAATTTTAAGAAACAAAACAAAAATCAGCTAACTCCTGGACATCAAGGAGAATGTGGACCCACAGATTTTAATATCTGTGGGACACTAAAGTTGGTGAATACAGTTGTTGGTACTTTTAGGAATAGATTTTTGAAAGTCTCTGCAGAGAATAGTTTTGTGTAGGAAAGTAAGTTAATAAGTAAAAGAGTTGCAGTGATTAAAATGGACTCGATGTTTTACACTATTTTCCCTACTCCTGTAATTGCTCTTTCTGATTTCTTGTAAATGCTTGCAAATGCTACAAAATATCCATAATCTGTGAATACTCTACTAAAACCGGAATAAAATAACAAAGGGGTAAATATTTTTTTAATACCAAACTTCAGATCAACAGTTTCTATTAGGAAAAAAACATCTATGTAAAAATTCACAAACTAAACCATTTGCAAAGGAAATTAAAATCCATGAGGTATCTACAATATTGGGAGCAACCTAAGATGCCTCATGAAACATTGGTGATTTCTGCAGTGTCCCCTAGAGATAACATACATCAAAACAGACCTTTCAGATAGAAGGCAAGTTTTACTTCATCCCTGAATGCAGATAACATGTACAGAGAGAGGGGTTCTTAATATTAAGAATTTTATTTTATCCTTGAAGTTATAAAACACTTTTAGCTGATACAGCATTTATAAAATAATACCTATTTAAAACAATTGCATATAATTTAACATATTCTGATTCTCCTTTTGAATGGTAACTGCTACATCAAAATAAATAGTCCAGGTTTTTGTTTGTGTGGACATTCAAAATACAAATAATGTCGTTGTTTGCCTCAAATAACCTTTTGTTTATTCTGAATGGGTGAGAACGTACAATTGTTTGATTAATTAATAGCTATTTCCACCCAGGACATAGAATACTAAGAACAGACAAGGATTTTGTTGCTGTTAGGATGGTGTGTGTTTTTATTTTGTGGTGATTCTGACTTGAAAATTGAACTTGTACAAAAAACCCAGAAGGTCGTCCAAAGAGTAGCAATTTCTCTTTATATTTTGAGGCTAAAAGTGGGCTCATAATTGCCCCTCTAATATCAACTTTTACATTCACAGAGGATAATAATATTTAAATAATTTATAGTATCTGTTAGAAACAGGTATAGGGTCTGAACCTTCACTAAGTTTTAGACAATTTACATAGTTCAGCATAAGGACAGCAACATAAGACAATTTAATACTCAGCCTGTGGGAAGACAGTTTGATAGCTGTGATGTTACAAAGGGCTGTCTTTCTATTGCTTTTACCTCAGGTCAGTAATTTATGGGGTGGTGAGAAGCCTCAACTTCATAAAACTGTGGTGCTTAAGAAAAAGGATAGTGACCAAAACCAGGGAAGAGTGATATGCCTCTGTGCAAATCCATGGGACAGAAATGTTTTGATGCTGCATGTAATTCTGGACCTGAGTGCAAAAACACTGAACTAGAAGGAGCAAAACAGACGATCAGCGATAGGTAGTATCTGCCTAAGGAGTTACTAGACAAAGAAGGTCTCTTTGGCCTCGGGAAAAGTGGAGAAGGGTTTGCTAGAAGGGACCTGCAAGGTTTCCTGCCACTTGGAGAAATGAAAGAACAGTCTTTGCCTAACCTTTGAGATCCCAAGGACTGGCAAAGCAAATGACACAACTAAGGTGGTGCATGTGTCCTCTGAATGAAATGGGCATTCATCACATCAATCAAGCTTTGGAAATCCTTGCCATGGGGCACTGTGACTTACAGGCATCCACAAAGCAACTGGACTACTTGATAAGAGAGTAAAAAACACCAGGCTATTAAATAAAAAGACAGGCATCCCCAAGATACAGGTTGCTAAAAACTGAGACCTTGTTTTGGAGGACGTGTACTTACTGTGCTGCTACGTTATGGTGCCCTCTATGTCCTGCAGGCATTTGAGGCATCTGCTCCCAAATCCTGGCTTGACAGACTTTTGTCTCACCTATATAAACAATTCACATAATTTTACATAACAAACCAGTCATCTGCTGCATACCTCGAGGTGTTGAGGCTGTTTATTGGGTATGATCCAACTCCATTTACCTAACAGCTACAGTAACACTAATGAAGAGCACCAGTGAACCTAGACAGGAAGTGTTATCAAAAATGTGATGCATTTTAATATATTTAATAAATTTTAAGTAGTTCCTTTAAAATGCTTAAAATGTACAGCATGAAAGAAACAGTACACAACTTAAGAAGACCTCCACAAAATCAAGAACCATCAGGAAGGAGAGAAAGAGAGAAAGGGAGAAAGGGAAGAAGTGGGGGGAGGGGATGGAGGGTGTGTGTGTGTGAAGAGAGGGAAGGATAGCTATCAAACCTGCTAGGTAAAGTGAACACCAAGCAAAAATCCAGAACATTTTATGAAATACATAAACTACCTATGAGGTCTCCTGTTCAAACCCACCAAATTTTGGAGCCCTTCCAAAACTCTTGTTTTCTTGATATTTCATGGGTTGAAATTTATCAAAATTCTGAAGGACATACTCCCCTAAATGCAAAGATTTAGTTTACAAGAACAAAAAAAACACTAAAATAGCCTCAACACTTAAAAAAGAAACTCTTCCTTATTCACAACTAATTAACTAGAAATAAAGTGTTCAAACCCAGGAAAAATCAGCAAATACCTGTTTTCCTGCTTTCCAAAACCAGCCCCAGTATTGCAGAATTCCATATGTTGAACTCACCAGTCAAAACAACTTTCTTAGCCAATTTTAGTCAAATTCCCAAGACATCTCATTTTTCTTTCTCCAAGACAGTCATTTTGGAATCTGTCAATGACAGATGCTGTAACCAACCTTCTGACCTAGTTAAGCACTGTTAGTTATATGGATTTAATATATAACTTATTCAAAAGCAATGTGTTGAAAACATTCTTCCAAATCATTGGCTGCTAATGAAATACCAGCTCTTCCCTATTAAATTATATTATATTATGGTGCTGCTTCACCTCTTCACAATGTAATTCTCTGCTGAGAGATTATGGATGTTGCCAGTCCCATGCCCTTTAATCAAATCTGAATGCTCAAATGTTTTATCTGGCTTCTATTTGCTTGTCTGGCCTTGCACACGGTCCTATTTAACTCCTGTGTGGTTTCTATAAAGTCTGACAGGATGTCTTGGCATGATTACAGTTCCTGTATGTGCTGAAGTTATTACTCTGGTATTAGGAAATGTGTTGTCAACTAGGAATTAACAAACCAGCTAAGATAAAATAACTGTAATCCTGCACCTTCATTAAAACTGGATTCAAACTGTGATTATCAAAGAGAAGGAAATATGGGTGTGCAGCTAATGCCACGGCTATATGCTGAAGGCTTCAGTTCCTGGTACTCTGAAAGATTTCTTGCTTGATCTGGAGCTGTGCCTCTTGGAGCCATGAGCTTGCAAGCACTTGTTAAAGCATCTAGTCACGTTTGCAGATACTTCAAAAGGTTCTTGCATATCACTGTTTCAATATTTTACAAGCATGAAAACTAGCATTTTTTAAAACTTCAACACATACATATCTGCACCTCCAGAAGACTACACACCTTGGAAACATTGAAAGCTGTATGCCTTCACCACTTTTCACCTGTGAATTTGGGATATCTTTGCTAAATACATTACAGTGCAGTGTTTAGAAAATAATTTTACCTAATGATCAGGATCACTCATTGTTTTATGGTCCTAAGATATGACTGCTCCACACAGCCATTTTTTAGCAAAAGTAACTTCCTTTTCCTTAGGAAAAAAACAGGCTACAAAAAAATCTGAGTACAAAGCAGTTAGCCATGGAGGTAGATCTTAAAGAGTAATGAACAAAACAGGGAGATATATAAGAATGATAGTATCACCTCTTGAAGGATCTGAAAGAGACACCAAAGGCACCTTCACTGATTATGTGGATTGATTGAAAAAGCAGAAAGGCCAACAGAGGTCCAAAGGCACTCTCAGTTTTGGACCTATCTCTAGAGCTGTCAAAGAACTGAAGACAGAAAAAGAATAAGGAAATAATAAGGAGAGAATGGATATTGAATGAAAGCAAAATGAGAAATATCTTTACTGAATTTTGCTTTCAAATTACTAAAGTGAAAACCTCATTCATTATTTGGGTGTTGGGCAAGTAGACACAATTACATTGCATATCCAAATTCTACTGCATTCTTAGTGAAAAAAATAGGTAGTTCTTTCTTCCTTAACATTTGTTAAAAGAAGCAGCATTAGAATTACCAGAGTCTGATAAATAGTACCTTTTACTTCAACATAACTCAGGAAACTCCTTGGGAAAAAAAGAGGATTTTTTATAATTTTATTACATAAATTCATTATATCTATTGCATGAAACACTCTAAAATTCTCAAGAAAAATAACCAGAGTTCCAAAAAAACATTTTTCTAAGAGAAACCTGCAGTTCTGTAGTAAAAGCAACTCAATCCGTTCTCCTATTCTATTTTGTACCAAAGGCACAGCATTCAAAACAAAATTCAACTTTTATTTCCACACTAGAAGTCTAATGTGCTGGTTTCAGCTGAGGTGGAGTTCATTTTCTTCACAGTGCCTGGTACAGGGTTGTGTTTTGGATTTGTGCTGAACAACAGGTTGATAATATAGAGATGTTTTTGTTATTGTTGAGCTGGGCTTACACAGAGCCAAGGCCCTTTCTGCTTTTCGTACTGCCATGCTGGAGAGGAAGTTGGTGGTGCATGAGAGGCTGGGTGGAGACATGGCTGAGGCATGTGGCCCCAACTGGCCAAGGGGATATTCCAGACCATGTGACATCCTGCTCAGTACATAAAGCTGGGGGGAAGACGGAGAAAAGGGGAAACATTTGGAGTGATGGTGTTTGTATTCTCAAGTAAGCATTACACGTGATGGGGCCCTGCTCTCCTGGTGATGGCTGCACACCTGCCTGCCCACAGGGAGTGGTGAATTAATTCCTTGTTTTGCTTTGGTTATGTACATGGATACTGTTTTCCCTATTAAACTGTCTATATCTCATCTCAGGAGTTCTCCAGCTTTCACCCTTCCTATTCTCTCCCCAGCCACACTGGCAGGAAAGTGAGCAAGGGGCTGCCTGGGGCTCAGCTGCTGGCTGGGGTGAAACCACAACATATGGTTTCCACTAGAAGTTCTCTCATCTCAGTGGTCACAGTCCAAATAGCAGGAAGTAACACCTGGATGTAGACATTAGTTTATAACAATTCTAGACCTCATTATAAAACCCACATCCAGGAAAGATCCTAAACCTCCAGCTCTTTTTGGGCGATATTATTTCTCAAAAGGAGGATGATCCATTGTGTTCAGATGCAAAACCTTCCTGGCATACTGACTAACATCTGAAGAGACTAAGGAAGACACCAAAGGGGTAACTGAAGACTATTGAATGTGAGGTGTGTTGGATAACCTTTCCACAACATAAAGAAAATGACTATTTTTGCCAGAACTGAGTTCCTTAGGTTCAGTGTAGCTTTTCCTAATAAATCAAAAAGCAAACACCACTCTGATTTTTCCCACTTATAAGGTCTGATTTCACAGCAAGTTAAGTGCCCTCACACTAAGAGTGGCAGAGCACCAGAACAGGCTGCCTGGGGTGGTCATGTAGCCTCACTCTCCAGAGACATTCAAAACACCCAGCTAGATGCATTCTTGTGTCACCTGCTGGGGACCCTGCCTTGGCAAGGGGATTGGACTGGATGGTCCCCAGAGATTGTTTCTAACCTGATGTATTGTTCTGGCATGGCCTGTTTTTTGGTAGCAGGGGGGCCACAGAGGTGGCTCCTGGAAGAAGCTGCTGGAAGTTTCCACCATGTCCAGCAGAGCCAGTCCCTGATGGCTCTGAAGACGGACATGCTGCTGGCCAAAACTGGACCAATGAGAGAGGCTCCTAACGCCTCTCTGATGACATATTTAAGAATAAAATCAAAACAACATAACAGGTTTTGCTTCTAGTTGGAGATGAGGAGGAGGTGAGAACATGTGAGGGAAGCAACATGGAGACACTGAGATCAGTGCAGAAGGAGGGGCAGGAGGTGCTCCAGGTGCCAGAGCTGAGATTCTTCTGCAGGCTGTGGTGAGACCATAGTGAAGCAGCTGTGCCCATGCAGCCCATGGGGATCCACAGGGCATGCAGAGATCCATATGGAAGATGCCCATGCGGGAGCAGGGGGATGCCTGAAGGAGACTGTGATCCTGTGGGACACCCGGTGGAGTGAGAGGGTCTTTGTTCCAGGCTGGAGCAGCTTGTCCTTGGAGAACTGCACTCCATGGAAAAAGTGACCCATGCCACAGCAGTTTTGGGAGGACTGTCTGCCCGTGGGAGGGTCTCATGTTTACAGTAGGTGCAGTTTGGCTGCTGCTCATGAGAGTGAACCCACATTGGAGAAGTTCACACAGAACTGTCTCCTGTGGGAGGGATCCCATGGCCTGACAGGGGACGGACTCTTCTGGAGCAGTGGAAGAAAATCTCGGTGATGAAGTGACTAAAACCCCCACTCCCTGTCAGCCTGTGCCAGGGAGAAAAAGGTTTTTTAAGGGCTTATTTTACTTCTCATTATCCTCTTCTGATCCTGTTAGCAATAAATTTCACTTTGCAACTTTAAGTTGAGCCCGTTTTGCCTTTGAAGTATTTTCCCCTGGTCCTTATCTCAACTCAAGAATTCTTTGTTTTCTTTTTTTTCCAAACATTAAAAATTGGCATATAAATATTCAAAGAAGGTGTGGCAGATGGTTTTATCCACTGACAACCCATTTCTAAATTTTGCACTGGAGATCTGAATACCGTATTACTTTAATGACTGCTTTGATAGTAAGTAATATTAAATTTTCTTACTTTTAAAAAATCTTTCTGTCCATAATCAAGCACAAGTCTGTATTTGCTTTTTATTTAAAGGGGTAAGATCATATATCTTGGTAATCTTAAGATATTGTTTTAATTTTGTTAACTGTATGAGAGTGTCTGTCTTACAGTACCTTGCAGGCTATGAATATTCAAGAGATCTTCTGCTAAGCAATTTCAATTAATCTGTCTCTCATGTCATAATCAGAGAAACAGTTTGCATTTTTTACAGGAAATGGACAGGATTCCAGATATACATTGCCTGCCAGAATTTATACTTCCCACTGTTCAGAGAATAAATTGTGCAGGATTTACTACCAATGTAACAATCAGGTTGCAATAAATGTTACTTTGAATTAGATGTGCTTTAATTTACCATGACTTTTGCATCTCTAAGCACCCTGCTGGAGCTCAGTGTTAATATTAACTGAAGCACATGGTTCTTTTGTTACTCATTAATAGCCCTATTCAACAGAAATTGAATTTCCACAGCTGCCACGCACTGCAAGAACCTAAGGCTGGGTACCCAAAATGCCTAATCCTGGTGCAACTGATAGATTGTTCTTTGTAGAGGGTTAGAGCTTTCTTCAGGGCTGCCATATCATCTCAGATGGCCTTTCACAGCCTTCTCATCTAGACCCAAGGAGAAGAACCACATCCAGGTAATGGATGGAACTGTTTCTGGAAGTGCTGACACACTTGACCATTTTAAAAGGCATCATCTGGACATTACAGGGTTTTACAATGATTTCAGGTCACAAGTGTGATACCAACCTGGAATGAAAATATTAAATTGTATATAACTTGATGAAAGCACACTTTTTATTGAATGGCTGACAGGTAATAGGAAAGCACTGCAAATTCAGTGCTTTCACCCTTCCATTTTGTCAAAGGCGATCAAAATTTGATTCTTACTATTTCCACATGTTTCTTAAGGTACAAGGCTCCTACTTAAGTGAAAATTCTCCAAAATTCAGAAAAAGCAGAAGACCTTCTCACACATGATTCATTAGGTTTTAGCTTTCATATTTTTCAGATTCTGTGCTGCCTAGGTGTGTAGTTCTGAGCCTCCTATTAACTGTTAGTAAGCTCTCTTCACAGAGTAGGTAGACAAAACAAATCAATTTCCAGAAGAAGACCAAGGACAACGAGTACAAGTATTCAGGCCCAAAAGCATAAACAACATTGGACTGAAGAAAGAAACAAGAAGGATGGGACCTCATAATATGAAGTTGTAATTGGACAATTAACCCCAATATGCAAATGGACCAAAACTTATAAAAGTGTGAGACCTTGCAACTGGTGGTCCAGTTTGTGACCATTTTAGGTCCATCTAGGGTGCAGCCCTGGTTAGGCCCTTGTCCTGCCCAAGGTGTACCCTTAGAGGCTTCTTAATAAATACCTACTTTATTCTCTTAGCTCTCTCTAGTCTCTGCTCCAGGTCAGCCTTCCCAAGGGGTCACAGATACTTCATTTCCATAGCCATTTGACCATTTCATATTTCCTAGGTAATCTGGGGACATGGCACTTTTTTCTGCATGCTAGCATTTCTAACAATGCAAGACATTTCTGCTAAATATAGGAGCTTAAGATAAATTCCTTTGTGATGTTTGTTTCCCATGTAACCTGATCTTGACTAAAATTATCAAAACCTCAGAGAAAGCATTTTGATTTTGCACTTGTCAAAGCATATCTGTAGATATAACTCTTCATATCTTTTACTTTGTCAGTCAAGCAACTTGTGTTGGGGTTAGAGAAAAACACTGAATACCAGCTGAGCATCATACAATCTACAGAGATGAATACTATGATAAAAGCAGCACCACCAAGAAAGCCTTCCCCAACCTGTTTTCTGCCTGTAAACATGCCTTGAGCTATCATAAAATCATTGAATGACAAAACAGTTTGGGTTGGAAGGCACTTTAAATACGTTGTTTCAACCTCCCTGCCATGTGCAAGAACACCTTCCACTAGACCAAGTCTCTCACAGGCCCATTCAACCTGGCCTTAAACACCCTCAGGGGTGGGACATCCATAGCTTTTCTGAGCCTGTTCCAGTGCCTCAGCACCCTCCCATCTGAGGAATACATCTGAAGCACGTAGCTCACTTTGCAAGCTGCAAATTGAGATGAATTTTGAGAAGCAGATTGAGCTCTGGGTAGGAGCCTGAACAAAAGGCCATGAGCTGCCAACCCTTTGGATAAAAGGGGGAATGAAGACAAGTGGTACCAGCCAGGTGAATGGACATTGAAAGACACAGCAGGAGCAGCTGGAAGAGCAGCAGGAGTCAAGAGGAAGAGCAGGACTTGCGCAGCAGTAGACTGTGAGAATATAAAAGCCTGGGGATGGCTTTGTTGGGGATTCCTCCTCAGAGACATCAGCTCAAGCTGTTTCTGTGTTACTGTGCTGTGAACAAACTTCTCTGTCGGATGAGACAGGTGAGACTTTGCAATGAGGAAATCTGATCTGAATGTGTGGGTGTGTGGTGAGCAAAGCAGGGTCCTGTCAGGTCACTGGAGCCACTCACTGTGAAGGGGATTTGGTCCCATTTGTGAAAGTCTCTGGCCTTGAGAGTGTGACTGCCAAGAGAGGCTCATGAATGGTCAGGCTGGGAAATTTCCTTAACATTGACAGCATAATATCTAATCTAATCCTACCGTCTTTTAGTTACCTCCTTGTTCTGTCACTACACGCCCTTGTAAAAAGCCCCTCTCCAACTTTCTTGTAGGTTCCTTTCAGGTACTGGGAGGCTGCAATTAGGTACCTCAAAACCTTCTCTTTTCCAGGCTGACCAGTCTCAACTCAGCTTTTCCTACTGGAGACATTCTTCATGCCTCTAACGAACTTGGTAGCTCTCCTCTAGACTTGTTCCAACAGGCCAATGCCCTCCCTGTGCTGCACCTTAATTACCCATATGCCTCAGGACTGTGAACTCCACCAATGCAGGGTCACTGCAGCCCAGGCTGCCTCTCATCTTGATAGCCCCAGTTAGTTCACCTGTGTTGGTGACCAACACACTCAGTAAAACAACCCCTCCACCAGGGCTGTGTATTAGCCCTTCCTGTGGGTTAGGAAGTTATTTTCCACGCATTCAAGGAGTTTCCTGGACTGCGTACAGCTCGCTCTGCTACTTTTCCAGCAGACACTGGGGTGGCTGAAGTCTCCCAGGAGGACAAGAGGCTGCAAGTGTGATCCTTCCTGTAGCTGGAACAAGAAGGTCTCATCAACAGACTACCCTTGGTGAGGGACATGTAGTGACATCATCCACAAGGTTTCCTTTGTTGCCTCAGTCTCCGTTCTTACACACAGGCTTTTACCTGTTCATTGTTGTTCTACTTCAATTCACAGGTTCTTCTCCACAGATGGCGCATCACACTCAAACCACTTCTCAATTTGAAGGGCAACACCTCCATCCCCCCTTTCTCCCCTGTCCCTCCCAAACAGCCTCTAGCCACCAATAGCTGCACTCCAGTCAGGGAATTCATCCCACCAGGCTTCGGTAATGGCAGCTAGGACACAGTTTTCCAGCAATGTGGTGGCTTCCAGCTCCTCCTATTTGTTGCCAACGCAGCATGCTCTGCTGTAGAGGCACTTCAGCTGGGCAACTGGCCATGTTGTCTTCCAACAGGTACGCCATTCCTGTCAGATTGTTCTCTGGAGTTTCCCTGTTGGCTCCTGTTACCTCAGGAGTCCCTGGCTCATCTCCATAAGACTGCAAGTGTGTCTCAGTGTGGTCAGCTCTCTGTGACTTCAGAGTCAGCAGCAGAGAGCCCTTGCTGGAACCGTCCCTCCAGCCTTTGCCTCTCATCCTACAGCTGGCCAGGAACAAGTCTGATATTGTCCCTCTATCTTGACACATCTAGCTCTGCAAGTGAAACACTAGTTTTCCCAAGAAAAAAAAAGGCTCCTCCTTCACTGAGGAACATCTGATGCCAGCATGCCTGGTGTGCATAAGCCTTTCCATTGTCATAGAACCCAAAATTTTTGCAGTGACACCAGCCATGGAGCCATATATTAATAGACTCAATCTGTTCCATTTCTTCCAATGTTACTCTCTTCTACTAGAAGAATAGAGGAGAATATAACTTGTGTGCCAGATTCCCTTACCCACTGCCCCAAGACCCTGAAGGCATTTTTGGGCAGCCTCAGACTACATGCTGCCACTTCATCATCCCCTCCATGGAAGAATCCAGTAACAACTAGTGTAGTCCAACACCCAGCAATTTTCAGCCTGTTGTCTGCAGGTGTTTAACACACCCTGCCTACGTTAAGAAGGGAGAATCTGTAGTACAAATATTTTATTTCCATGCTAATATTAAGCAGAGAAAAGCCCTTTTTTTTTTTTCTCAAAATGCCAAGCTCTCAGTATCATCAGGATTGCATACAGGGTTCCTATTTATCTCTGAGATAGAAATTGACTGGAATGATACAATTTTTTTTTGCCTGCTGCAACTTTGATTTTCTCATTTTACCAGATATATGCAGCATTCCAATAGCTTTGTAAATTCATGCCAAGAAGGTATGTTCAGAAAATTGCAGCATTAAAATTACTAGCTATAGATTAAAATCTTAAAGTTTTAAAATGTAATAAAATAAACTAAATACAAGTTAAATACACCAGGGTCTGTGATTCTTAGCCAGCATGAAAATTCATTATATTTAGTGGGATTGCTCATAAACTCCAGAACTGGTCTTCAACATTTCCAGAATCTGTAGCAATGTTAGTCTGCAGATCACAGAAAGCACACTTTACAGTCTTTGTAATTAATATGAATTAAAGGTTAGCAGCACTGGATTTTTTTTTTTAATTCAAGTATAACATAAATATAATTTAAAATAAATATAATTTAACAGAAAATTGCTGCTAAGTTTCGTGCTAACTCAACATGCAGGTGGTTTTTTCCAAGTTTTGTTTTGATTTCCTTGGGTAAGCCCTACTTGTCATAGTTATAGACTTTTATATTAAACAAAGAAGTTTAATTAAGACAAAATTCAGCTGTAGGAAAACAAAGTGTGGACTATCTAACATAGAGTTTCAGACAGAGAGTCCTTAGTGAGCATCAGAAAACATACCTACCTTTGCCATTTTCTTTACATTTTCTGGTGTAGCATCTGGCCCAACAAAGTCTCAATTGCATATGTACAGAAAGACATTACTATTGTTATTGTAATAGTTGTTAATGCTTTTTGTTTCCCACTCTCAGAAGGGCACACACAACATACTTTACACTGTTCTGATGGTTTTTTATAGATTATAGAGTCACAAAATATCTCAAATAGAACTCTGGATTATAGAATCACAAAATATCTCAAACTGGAAGAAACTCACAGGGGTCAGCAAGTCCAATTCCCTGATCTTCACAGGGCTATTTAAAATTAAACCATAAGAGGATCATCCAGATGCTTCTTCAATTCTGTCAGACCTGTGACCACTTCCCTGAGTAGATTGTTCTAGTGACTGACCACCTTTTGGGTTCAGACCCCTCTATCATCAAGGAAGTCCACAGCTCCTCCTAATACAAAATCATCATCAAACTAACTTAATGGACATTTGACTCCTGCATCCACATAATTTATAAAAAATACTAATGAACACTGGCCTTAAAATTGAACCCTGTGGAACTATGATCAACTATTTCTTGATTTTTTCTATTCATTTGAAGTTTTGCTTGCTTCACCTCTACTTAGGTTACTTTCTTGCTTTGTGGATTTTTTAAAAAAAAAATCTTTAAACATTTGTGAAACTTTTTTTTTTTTAATTAAAGACAAACTCACATAAGATTATTCTAGTTCTACAGATTTTTTTAATAAGGATAAAATTTCAAGAAAAATCAATTAAATGCTCAGAAGTAGTCACTATCCAACCCAAAATCCAGTTCAAGTTAGCAGTCACTTCCACTGCATGGTAGGTATACAGACAAATAGTTTTGCAGGAAAAAAAAAAAAAAAAAAAAAAAAAAAAAAAAAAAAAAAAAAAAGTGAATGAGTTTTCATTCATCCTTCTGTGGATCAAATATAGCAGACAATGTATCTATCAAAATGAACTTACTTTGTTCTCAATAAATCCAGGCTAGTTGTTACTCTGTTCCTTGTTATTTTTCAAAATCTCAGTCTTGGAACTAAGCTAGCTCATTAGTCCATGTTTCCCTTTTCTACATAGAGGAAAGGATCTCCCTTTTCCACATAAAAGTTAGTACCAGGCACTACACTTGCTGTTTTTCTAGCACTACTGTTGCACAGCAGTCATCCACCATTTCTCAAAGACAAATCCCAACCATTCTGAAATTGCTTAGGCAACATCACTAAGCATACTATTACAAAGTTTATCTGACCAGACAATTTCAAAACACCTAATTTGTCTAAGTGATCTCTTATCTGTCTTTTCCAGAGTTCAGCTTGAAACCTTTGTCATCAGTATTGTGTTAGCCATTTGCTCTTGACTGTCCTTTCTGTGAAGACTAAAGTAACAAGGCTCAGATATATCATGTGATGGTTGGAAAGGGTTTTCTTTTCCCTTCAATTTCCTTTTGCCAGCAATAGATTTGTAGAATTTATAATTAACTCCTTTTAAAATGTTTTCCTTTTACCCTTGACCTTTTCTGCTACTTAACCTCATTTCATACTTTGACTTTCCAACTTTGTTGCTACATATTCACATTATACTTAGTTTCCATCAGACTGTCAACCAGATAACCAAGTTTGCATTTTGTGTTTAGTCACTCCTTGAGGTCAGTAAAGCTGCCATGACTTGGGCTTATTTACTCTACCTAGCTGTCCTATTCTATCCAGTTTTCTTCCTGCATAACCTTTAGTAAAAATTCTGAGAACTAATTGAAAACTGTTTTCTGGAAGTCCATAAGTGTTTGTGTGTTTGTTTGTTTGTTTGTTTGTATGTTTGTTTTGGGGAAGGTTGTTTGTTTGTTTGGGTTTTTTGTTGTTGGGGGTTTTTTTGTTTGTTTTTTTGGGTTTTTTTTGTTTTTTCTTTCTTCTTCTTCTTCTCTTTCCAAAGATCACAAAATCTTCTTTTAGTGTCAGTCATTTTCAGGGAGTTTCATCCTTGATTTCCCTCTCTACTTGTTCTTTAGTAAAAGAAATCTTTCCCCTGTCAGTTCCTGTACTCTGTTGGACAGTTTGGGTCTTCACTTGGATTTGTTATGATCTTCCACTGAACACTGTTATTCATCTGGTGCTTTTTATTCTTTTATTTTTTTGACATAAATTATCACCAATACTTCTACCATACAAGTCTGCATTTTGTATCATGGACTTTGAACAAGTCTAACTCCACATGTACTCAAAGCCTCCAGGCAAGCATATTGTCTTACTCATGTTCAAGATCACACTTTTTTTCTGCCTGAGCAAGATAAACACAGGAATACTAGCATTCCAGGAATGAGTAATGCCACAAAACCCATTATACTAATTAAACTGTGGTTTTGAGTGTGTATCAAGATTTTCAGCTTCTCCTGTTGATAACCCACATTATTTCACTTATGTGCTGACATGCAAGACTTTTTTTACTTTTATTAGCTCACTTGAATGAATATACTTAATTTTGCCATCTTATCTAAAGACTATTTATGATCATCCACTGTTTCTTCTTACATGCTGCTTCTTGATCTTTACTTAATTAGTAGCTCAAAGTGCAGATGTTCTCCCTATGTTTAGGTAAATCCATTCTTGTCCAGTAGACCATAAGAATCACTGCAAGAAGTTTTATACTTGTCTTTGAAAAATGCCAGTGAAACAAATGTTACTCAAACATCTGAGTTCAAATTACATTGAGTGTAAGGGGTGGGCGGTTGTGTTTCATTTTTTAAGGCCAGGAGAATTAAACTGAATATCTCTGTTTACCTTTCAAGTAATCATAAGGGAACATTGGAGCTTATTTCTGTATTCAGTTATAAGAAGGTGCTCTAGAAGCTCTTTTCTTTTTTTACCAAATTCAGTAAAACCCAAAAATAATCCTCCCTTTTGATTTGATTGTTCAATAGTTGCCTATTTCATGACTTGTTAATCCTTCTTTAAAGCAGCTGGTTTCTGAAATCCTTGGATACAGGGTACTAGAGCAGCCAGAACCCTGATGCAGTAACTTGAACAATTCTTTTCTGATGCTCTTTAGTCATTTTTGTCCATTTTCTCACTAGGGGCCCAGCTGTTGCTCTTAAGGCTAGATACCAAGCAATCAACTACTACACATTCATCAGTTTTTAGACAGGATGCTGAAGAACTCAAGTAGTGAGGAGATGAGTACCTAAGTACTACTTCTCTGATGTGCGGACTACAAGGAAACTCCACTGCATCAAAGACTGGCAGCTATGCACCAGCAGAGCTGATAGCACTGTTGGGATCTGACAGCTACCCAGGTCCCAGTGACAGGAGGGGTAGGCACTCCACAAACCAGCAGTGGAAAAGAAACAGCAGACTCACATGGAAAGCAGTTGAGACTGCAAGAAACACGGATTAAAACATCAAGTACTGGATATGATTACCATAAATCATGCAAAAGTCTAATACCAAAAGAACCAATATCTCAAGGCATTTCAGAGTCCCTAAATGATGGGAAAAACGTCAGCATCTACACTGCTGAAGTGATCAAAGTATTTGATTGAGATGACAATGAAAAATAAGAACTAGAAGGAAACTGCTTCAGAGAACTTTGGGTGCTGTAAAGTCCTAACTGAAATTATAAAATCACCACTTCTCTGGCAGTTCTAGAGGAGCATACAAGAATTGTTTACAATGAATGTTATTATGCTACACATTATAAAACCTAACTATATCAATGCTTCCTGAAACCACTGAATACAAGTAACTCTTAGGGTATCCGTTTCTACCTTACCTTACGAAAATTCAGTTTAGATTGGTACCTATGACTCATGCATAAAGTCTGTTTTTTTCTGAATTCCTCTTTTAACTCAATCTACACATTGTGTTAGGCAAAAGAGCACCTGAACAATACAGGCTCAGTAGCTGAAAAATTTTAAAACCAAAAGGTTTGCTTTTTCTCATAGAACTCTTAAAGCCAGTATGCTTCCAAGAACAAGGAGTAATAGATGCTACAGATGACAGGAAGAGAAGTCTTTGTCCAAGGAAGAACAGAAATATTCCGTGACAAAATCCAGCTCATATGTGTACCATCAAAACTAGGCAATTAAGTTTTAAGAGAGAGTTTTCAGAAGTCTTAGGAACTGTTTTATGTATTGCTCTTTGTGCTTTATTCCTTCTCCCCAGCCCAAGATTTTACCCCTAGAATGCCTGTGAAGGAAAAGAAAAGAAACCCATTTTGTTTTTTAAAAACACTGGATACCTTATTCTATATTTATGTGCTATTATATGTATTGCTAACTGATTTCTCTGTTAAAATAATCAGGATGGTGTCTAACTTAGAGCAGTAGCAATGGCCAGCTTCCATGGAAAAAAAACATGGTAGAATTGACAAAGTATAAATGGGGGGTAGGAGGCATCTCCTGTAAAGGACCTGATGGCAATTAATATCAGGTCTAACTGCCTGTGCTGAGGAATGGACATGTGAGCTTCATCTGGACCTTACACAATTAACATAGCGAGCAAAATTGGTCTTATCTATGTTTTCAAAAAATACAGAACATCAGGCTTCCCAGCATAAGCTGACTGAATTGCTATTAAACTCCATGTACAGCAATTATCACTTAACTAAAAGATGTAATTGGCAGTGGCACATACCCTAGAGAATTCTAGGGAGAGAAAAGGGATTCTAGGGATTGGCTTTTCTCAGACACTGAAACTGAGTAAGAGAGCATCTAACCTCTAAGGAACTTCCATGTTCTTTAAATGGGACAGTTGCAACCTTCTAGAAATGTAACTCAAAATTTTCAAATGGGCTGTAAACATAAATTCTCAAAACCTGGGGTTCTTCAAACTTTTATCTCAAAGGGATTATCTCAGTAGCTGTAACACATTTCGCAAAATGTCTCAGGTAACTAAAACTTTATTCTAAAACAGTTTTTAGAATATGCAGACACTCCTATTACAGCCTATAATTTGCATGACATATCTTCTCATGTTGATGAGAAACAAATCAAGTCTTCAAGTTACTCTTTCACTGCCAATTATTGTTGAGAGCCAAATTTTGTTCTACTTTTCTTAAACCAAAATTGTCCTTTAGTCTTCCAGTTTCTTAATTGCGTGAGGGTTCAATGCAAACCACAGAACAAAAAAGAGAGACCAACCAGTAAGCCCTGTGTTGCAACCCAAATTGGAGAATGTCCACTGACCTCTTTGTGACCTATAAGCAATTCCTAGCTTGTTTTGATTATAAAAACAGGGGAGAAAAATAATGAAAAATGTAGGATTTTAGGATTTTGTTTAGGTGCTCATTTCTGTAGGTGCAGCTTGAATGGAGTTACACCTCTGAGCTATAGGAGGAAGTACAAATTGGGGCCAAATGCTCACTGGACTCCTACCAGCAACACTGAGGAAGTGGCTGTGGAGTAGGTCTTTGAGGTTTTCATGATCATCATGGACTGTCATCATCATGTTATTTCTCTGTTAGTAACAACTGCTACAGGCAGGTAAGAGCTGAGTGAAGTTAGCCAGGCAGCCCACTCTGGTCACCAGGCTAAGAAATGCCAACAGCTCACAACACAAGAGTATCACACAGAAGGAACAGGTAAATTCCCCATATCTTCTAGAACACTGCATCAGCCTTTTTTGGGTTTTTATTTTGACAACACAAGAGGCTTCCCAACTGAGAATAGGTTTCAATAGCATCACACGACAAATGGCAATCATGACTTTTCCATCAGCTTTGTGATGGTAAACTAAATTAGTTCATATCATTGTTCAGAGTTTAAAATGCTGCCTTGTGAAATTATTAACTCTTTTCTAAAAAAAAAAAAAAAAAATTAATGACATTTTTAAATTATTTTATGTCCCAGAGAAGCTGGAATCTATTTTTATGAGCACTCTTTTATTAATTATAGCCAAACACACTTCAAAACTTGTTTAACGTCAAAAAAAAAAAAAAAAAAACCAAAAAAAACCCAAAACCCACCAAACACAAATACAGATGATTGATCTCCATGAAGTTCAAACTGAGCAAGGAAAGTCTTGATAAAATGTATGTAGGAATTAATTTATCAATGGGAAAAATATATGTATATTATATGGTAGAGCCTAAGGGATTAGGGAGAATGTTTCCCCCACTTGAGATTTTAAATCTATATCATTGAGTCTTTCAGAAAAGGGAAATTATTTCTTTGTTCTTACTATCTTTGTATTCTCCTTCCAGGAAAAAAAAAAAAATTAAATACAAGGCTTGCAACTTCCTTATGGAAAAAAATAAAAAGAAAGAAAAGGAAAGAAAAGGAAAAAAAATTGCATTGTGATAGTAATCCTATTGAGAACTGCTGATTAAGAGTTTTCTTTGAAATAGATTTTAATTTAGATATCTAAAGGAGATTTTTTGAAATTCAGTTGAAGTGTGATATCCATACCACAAAAAAGAAGCAATTTTGCTGGAGCCTGAAATTGCAAAGATTTCCGTTTCCACCCATTAGAAGATAATGATATAATTTATCCTATCATTCCATAATCTGCTTTAAAAGGTGCAGTCTTCACATATAGCCCTTCTTGTTCTGTCAAAATTACCAGTGTGAAATTAGAAAGAAAAGTGTTGTCATGGTGACAATAGTTTGACATCTTTTTGTACAGTGGTCTGGATAAGTTAAGTCAGCCTGAGTGAGCAACACAATCGTAATGGAATATCTTGCCACGTTTGCACACACGCATTGCCTATCCAGCTCCAACATATAAACACAGCACTTTACAACAAGATGTCAAATTACAGTTGCAAGGACATTTTGCTTTCTAAAGAACTTCCTCACCAAGAGCATATCAGAGGGGGAATAACACTCAAGTCACAAATCTCCTGGTGACGTGTAATTGAAGCAATCCATACCCACTCAAGCCCTCTTTCCAGGCACAGTCATAAGTCGTGTTCTCCCAAGCATCTCATCTGACATCAGGTTTCCCAGTATCTCAGCCCTCCTTCTCTAAGATTAATAATGTCGTGGGCTGCCAATCAACCCGTGAAATGTGCAGACACAGAAGTGAAGAGATTCCCTTTCTGAAAGAAGGAAACCTTGCAAAGGATGCTGTGGTTCCAGGCAAACAGAAACCAGTAGAGGTATGGCTAAGCACACTGGCACCTGGTAGAGTATGCAAAACCAGGACAATCCCACCAGCACCTATCAGAAAAGTCCTGCTTGAGAAGAGCAAAGCAAGGCAGCCACTGAGAGAGGACTTTATCACTCTTGTAGTGTGTCTGACAATTTGCTTACCAACCTTGCCTTATGGTTTTCACCCTGGGTGAAAAACATAAAGTTCAAGGTACAGACACATCCATCATTGGTGGCACTCCAAACTACCAGTGAGGGACCACTGGAAATATGGCTGATAACCAACCTTTGCTCTCCTCCTGCCTTCAACAGGAGAATGAGGAAAATAAGTGTAGAACAAGGATACTTTAATTTTATAGTGCAACTTTAGGCCCAGATTCATTCTCTCTGTCCAAGTGCTTAATGAAGCCACTAAATCATCCTAGCTTTCCTCTGGAGTCAATATAGGAAAACAATGGACAGAATTGCCTGCTATATTAAAGGCATACCCGAGGGCAAGAAGACACCTATTGTCAAGTGTCTTGGGGAAGCACAAACTGATTGGGCCAAAACCTCTTACTACTTACTTCAAGAACATAATACGCTCTGTTCAGTTTACTTTTCAGGGATCTACACAATCCTGAATTTAAGCATATTCCTCAGACTTTCTTGAACTCAGAAATAGCTAAAAACAACATGAAACTATTTACTAATATTATGAGTACTTCAGCTACATTTATGGCATGGACATAGATTAAAGTTACTGGAAAGACAAAGTGCATAAACATTTTGTGCATTTGCAGGTAGAGTTGAATTAAGTGTGCCTGTATCAAATTGTGTTTCTTACTATGAAAACCTTAAATTTTATCTTTGTGTTTCCAGTTAGACTTTGTCTAATATCTGTTCTCCTCTTTCAATAGATTAGATTTCCACTTAATTATTACAATGTTTGAAGTAGGGTATTTGACCATAATCTTAACAGTAGATTCATTATAATTTATACATTAAGCAGAATATGTGAGCACTCTTTTGGAATCATGTGTGTTTGTTCTGTGCATTACATAAATAGATTAGCTATGAACTCCATAGAACATCCAATGCAAAATATGTCTTGACACTATGATTTCTGTTCAAATAAATTTTTGGGGGGAAACCCTGTGTAAGCAGAATTACATTAGTAAGTCATTTCAGGAGAAAAAAACAAGGCTCACTAAAACTATGCAATGCCACAACAGATACAGTCACTTGACACCTAAAAATTAGGGAAAAACTAATTTCACACCCTCGGCAACCATTCATAAAAAAAAAAATTAGCCTCACAGTTGCTTTCTGAGAACTGTGATTGGTAGTATTCTTGTGTAAAGTTAGTGTAACCTTGGAAGTGTCTCTGGGTGTTAAATATTATAAGGAGCAATTAAAAAAAAAAAAAAAAAAAACACAACAAACAACAAAGTGTAAGCACATAATTCTTTAAGAAAGATGTCTTTGATCTTTTTACTAGAGCTGAATTTCATATGAACTTCCTTCCAGATTTTCTCTGCCCTTGACAAAGTAGAAAATTATCCTTTTTGACCTCCACTGTAGGTAGTTTTAAAGGAGATAAAAGAGTTTTAACGACATGGCTGCTCATTCTCCCAAACAAATTGTACCACTTCCTTCCATTGCTCCTGCTACACCCCTGTGAGGAGGTGCAGGGGTTAGGCCCATGCAACATTGCCATCTGGTGAGGAAGTGCTTTCATTACTCTGTGAGCATGTTAGACAGAGCTTTACAAAAAGAAAACTAGACAAGATGGTTACTTCACTCACTCATGACAGACCACCTTAGAATACTCAGTAGGGAAGATAAGGGATTACAGAAAAAATGGGCAATGTCCCTTTAAAAAGTGTTTTCTTATATATTGTTCTTATCATCCACTACAAGAAATTGTTCTATGTTCTCACTCTGTGAGAAGCTCCAGCTGCATCTGTTACAGTGTGCATGCATGTAAACAGTGTTACTGTTTACTGGTTTTAAACTAATAAACATATTTTGCATCAGTATTTAAGTGACATAGACTAGAATGGAAAAGAGAAAGCACTATCTCTGGAATAAGAATTGCAGTTTAAAGAAAAAAGAAGTAATTGTTGTTATTGCACTAAAACAATTGCTAAAGACCTGAAAAGCAAGAAATCACTTGCTTTTTGTGGGTTTTTTTTTTTTTTAATCCTAAAATAATCAATATTGGTAAATTTCATAACTTGACATTATTAGGCCACTGTACAGAAAAATAAAAACATGACAATAAAATTTTTTGCCTCTACATAAGTCACTAGAAATCAGTGTCAATAATACATGTCAACAGCTTGTCAAGCCTGCAGCACCACTTGTTACATCTGCAGAACAGGACACAAAAGTGATAACAAGTATGAAGATGCATGCATACAGTATAAAACCCCTTTTCAAAATAAGTGGGAAAAATGTGTACAGTCATGCAAAAAACCATTTGAGTTGTAATTTCTGAGGTAAGATTAAGCTTTAGGTTCATGCATGCCAGTGTCCCAGTAAAACTGGAGCAATTCCAGGTAATTTCGGTGGCAAGCCAGTATTCAAAAATAATCAAACTCATGCAAATGAAAATCTTCTGAAAGAAAGACATGGCTTTTCTACCAGTTACATGAGTTTTTTTATGGACAGACAACTAGCTAGGATGATAGCAGGGACCATTTGTTATCACCCTACACATTGAAAAGAGCAAGGGTGATTGTAGTGAAGGAAAGAGGAACAACTGTGGTCAGGGTGAGCTCAGAAGAGAAATTCTCAGGTTATTTCCAGCTGATCATAGCTGTGGAATATAGGAAAGAAAGAACAATTTTTTTACCAAATTCTAGCTAAGGAACAAGAGTCATGACTGGAGAAATGAATCAGTTGAAGCTACAGAACCTTCTAATGATCAAAATGGAGAGCTTTCTTTATGGTCTGGTACAAAAAATCTATTTACACCAGACTGTGTAAAAAAGCCTCCCTGGTGTACTTGTAAAGTGCACTCTTATTTATTGTACATATTTAAAATCATATGAAAATTAATATACTGAAAAGCAAATGGAGAGTCATCCATGCACACTTGTGATGTAAAGATATCACAAGCTGTTCTTAGGAGCTTGATATCTTATGTCAGAACTGTGAAGAATTTAAGTCAAGCCACTGCAGGAACACTAGGCACTCTCATTGCACTGCCATTTTATTGGTTTTAGAATTAAAACAGGATATTACAAAAGTAACTCAGTAAATTAGGGTCCAGAGGCCACAGAACTGACACTGAGAACAAGTGCTGCTACATACCAGATTTGCCTGGACCACGAAATACTACAGACAGCCAATGCAGTACAATTACAGGGAAAAAATATTGTGAAAGGGCAGTTCCTCGAAAGATTTCTAGTCTCCATTCTATGGAATGCAATATGGGCTGCATTAAGGTAACACAGCAGCTTACTCGTGAGCTCCAGGGCAACTAGGGTACCACCAAACCTAAAGGGAAAACATCTGTCTGCTACTTCTTTGCCTGTGACATCTGTGGCAATACTACAATGCTTCTTTCCTCATTTTAGGGCCCAGGAAAAAGTGAGAAGGCTCATGTTTGCTATTTTCACTACAACTGTAGATCTTTGCTAATCTGGCTGCATTTTGACCCTCTATCCACAGCAGCTTTTGTGTATGTCCAGGCACTGCTGTTTGCCCTGAAACAGAGTTACTTATGGCCAGTAACATTAGTAAATTAACTTCAGATGGACACATCTCTGCTTTCTGATGAGCAGATAAATAGGGGAAACAATTCACCATGGGTATAATTTTCAGTTCATTTGTATGTACAATTATTCCATTTGTTCAGGCATGTTCTGAATTAGTAATTTGTGGACTTTATCAAAAAGCTCATAATTGGTAAAAGGAAACATTTTTTGTGATTTTGGAAGCAGTGTTACAGAGGGACTAACATGGGCACATGCCAGGCATGATACTTCTGATCTTTCTTCTCAGCTTTGTTCTCCCAGCTTAAAACCAAGAAAAGAAGAGGAATACAATGAAAAAAATCTCAAGCAGTGTGTTGCATGAAAAAGTTAAAAAAAAAAAAAGTGGATATTTTTAGGTTTTATTTTCTTTTAAAGATGATGACATTGACATTCTGAGGGAATTCTCTGACTAAAGATTTCCTTTCAAAGTTAACACATCTCAAGTACAGATCCCAGAGGAAGCGACATTTCATCTCATGTTCAAGGTCACAAAAATCCTCTGAAAATAAATTGTGAATGGGAGAGAGACTGATCACATCAAATAGCAAAGTGTAGAGCAACATTAAATTAAAGTCTTACTTGCCTGAACATGTTTACTTTCTATCCTCTTAAGGTAACAAAAAGACATTCCACGGGGGGACCAGCAAGGCTCTATAAGTGCCAATGCTCCTTGTGCTAGTAGAGGCCATCCTGGAAGGAATGAAGATATGTCTATTATGTCATTGTTACCCTTTAATTATTAATCATAGATGTAATTTCCATAATTCCTAGATCCATGAAACATAATGGAAGGTGCTATATACTGTTCTGCCACTCTCAGACAGGATAATGTCAGAAGAGCAGCAACACAACCATTTCAATGATTCTGGAACAAGCTCCCCATTTCTTAATTCTGTTCATGACTTTACAACTTACTGATACTCTGTTTAAGCATTTTGACATGACTTTAGCAAAAGAGGAAACCATTAAAAAAACAAATGTTCAAGCAGACAATAATGCAAAAATGAGCCTTTAAAAATGGCAGATCCACCAGGGTGCAAGATCCAGCTTCAAATGACACTGTAAGGAGTGCAAGCAAGCATTTTAAAGGAACCTAATTAAGAAAACTGACTGGCACTTGTTCTCATTGCTGGTCTTCTGATGTAGGGAAAAATCAATCTAGCATAGAAGACTTGACAGCTGTATAACATAAAGGGCAAACTGCAAACTGGTGACTAGGTCCAGACTAAAATCTAAATTGCGCATTCAGAGAGGGATCTGCCAGCATTAAATCAGAGAAAATCAAATACAGGGAGCCTTTGACTCCACAGAGTAGTTGACTTTAGCAGACCCTACACATAGCAGTTTGCCCTGTGCTTCACCTGCAAAAGAGAAGCAAGCTGTTGCTTTTCTGCATAGTGCAAAAATAAGCATATTCTCCCTCCAAAGTACAGGATTTTTCATGGGAAAACTGTAAGGGAACAGTGAATTTTATTTCTCCAAGAATCATTTTCAACCAGCAGAGGCATTCATGTAGACATTAGTTTGGAGACATCTCAATTCCTTTTCATTCCCTATTTATCTCTGTCCATTTGAAAATCCAAGAGATTTATTTACAGAAGATGAAATAAAAAGGAATAGTCACATATGTGCATACAGAATAAATGCAAACAGCAACATAAAAACAAAGATGACTGGGTTCTTATTAAATAATCTGCAAGACAGCCACAGCATAGGAGATGGGGTGGTAAAAACACACACTTAAAAGATGACACAGAATGATGAAAAAGCAGGGGGTTTTAAGAAAGAATTTTAAATTGCTTAAAAATTTTAACTTATGCCAAAGAAAAACCAGAGAAAGACATATTTCTTCTATGGTCTGGTTTCTTTTGGTCTTCTACCATCTATTTAGAATACAGCTTTAGAAAGCTTTGTAATATCTGGACAGGAATGTCATCTTAACGTGACTGTTAGCAAGGCTCATTGGTACAGAACATCACAGCTTCTAAAAAGCCCTGAATAGGTGCCATTCACATGCATAGAAATTTATTATTTCTTATTTCTTACCTAACAACATACCTATACCAAACTAGTACAACCTTGAAGTAAGGCCCCTGATACTAATGTAAATGAAAACTTCTGCAAAACACACATGCCAATGTTCATTGGAGATATAGAAGAAAAGCTCATGCAGCAAGTCAGCTAAAACTGAGGAAAAAAATTATTCATTACAGTGGTTTTGATCTGAAAAACAGGAAATTCCATCATTTTATGTCTTTACAGTGCTACAAGCAGAGGATGCAAAGCACTGCTGAGAAGTCAGCAACTCTTTGTCCCACAGACTAAAACTGCAGTTGCTAGGGCTCTGTAGGCGGGCTTATACATATGAACTTTAACTACAGATCATGTCTATATCATTCTTTTTCCTAAAGAAGAGTCATATTTTAAAAGAAAATTCGACTCATGCTCTCATGTATAACATGCTTAAATGTCCAAGTGAGAACTTTATTGTAGCAGCACTGTAAAAATACGGCAAACAGAACCTTTCCTAAAAGCTTCTACCACCAATTAACAGAAAAAAAGAAAAAAAAAATAATCAAGTCTTCTTTATAGTCAGCAATTGAACTTAGTAGCTACTGAGACCTCAAAAAACCCCAAGTCATTGACTTTCAATCTGCATTACCATGCCCAAGCATTCTGGGTCATCTTTGTTTAAAGATGACAACTCAATCTCTGAATGGTGGGAGTGAGAACTTAACATAGTCCTAAGGAAATAGTGTCAGTGCTTAGTTCTAATGCATGCAAACGTGCCTTTTTTATTTTTAGATAGAACTTTATTGACAGATGGGTTTCGCACTTTTGTTTCCTTTAGCTATCCACATAGCACTAATTTTACCTCTCAAGGACTGGTCTGTCAATCCAAGTCACGTGGTGGTCTGAAGGGCACCCCACACGGTATCCTATGGCACAGACAAATGCCAGTTAGCTGAACTGGCACTGGCCAAAGGCACAGTACAATTTGGCAAGTATGAGTTAGCTCGGGTACCAAAGAAATGCAGCAACATCCACACACTCTGTTAAGCTGCCCAGGGAGGTGTATAAACACTACACCTAGTTCTGGGCAGGGTTCAGACACTGCCAGCTTCAGCAGAGGCGTGCATGTGGGTGGGGGGTCTGTGTCTGCCACACTGTGTGAGACGGCCATACTATTTAAGAGACTCCGTTCCTTTAACATGGTGACAAAAGCTGTTAATCATACTGCAGAACAACACAAATACTTGGTCCAAAAAATTTAATCCACCATGATTTCCATTGGTTTCAGAACTCACCCACACACATAGTCCAAGCAAGGTCATATCTGCATGTTTAATTCTGTAGAATAGGAAGGGGGTGGCAGAAGAAGAGACTTTTGAAGCCTTTTTATTCTCTTGAATCTCAAGCACACAACTTTGTTATGAATTACAGTAAAAATTACTTTTCATTTTGACTTCTGTCAAATGGACAAGTGTTCCACTTCAAACAAACATCTTACCGTACAGTCTCCCATTTACGTATGTGTTGCAGAAACACAAACCAGCATTTAGTCCAAAAGATCAGAAGCCTTGATGAATTGTGCAATGCTTTTTAATCAAATAGGCTTTCACAAAGGGGTAGGCAGGAATCAGACAATGTGAAAAGCATTTCAAACATCTTCTGACGGAAAAATTTGCAGATCAATGACAGTGGACAAAAGCTGAACTCAAAAAGACTTTTGATCACATCCCCTAAAGTTTCTATTAAAAATGAACTCAATAAATTTAAATTTAGACAGCCTGGAAAACAGAAACATTTAAATCTGAGGGTTTGGTTTCACTCATTATGATGGTAAAAGGTCATTTGTAAAATTTAAAAATACACTTAGATTTTACATTCTTGGGTGGTCAAAACCTGCATGTTTTATGCCTGATCAAAACGAGCTTAAGAGGCCGAAGAGAGGCAAAGGAGTGGAAAGGCAATGACACCTCTATGCCACCATCTTTCTGTTCACCAAATTCTGACAGTTCAGGAGGCCAAAGCTACCACCTCCACCAGTCTTTATCCCTAGAACTGGCTTTCATAATTCCCTTGCCAGGAGCAATACTGTCACACAAGAACAGAGTATTACCACCTGAACATTCACGGTAGGCAGCCAGTCCAGGCAGATGCTGTCCTTGTGCTGGACATCAGTGCTATCCCAGGCCTCTGTCAGTAAGCAAGTCAGTTTAGTCAAGTACAGCTGAATGGTAGGAGAGGCAGGGTTATTCCACTTTCCTCGTTTGTTTGCTTAACCATGCCTTTTCAGAGGCCTTGGTTCTGCATGATCAGGACTAAGTCATGTTCCACTTCAGGAAGTTTTCCAGGCTACTCAGTAATTCTTAGCATATGAAGGTTTGACCCTGTCCCTAGCTTCAGATGTTTTTGCATCTTTGGCCCCAGAAACACAGTATACTAATTCTGTGGGCTTGATATTAACTAGCCCTTATGTTAAAGACCTAATCATTGAAATAATGTCTTAGTCATAAACCTCAATTTCTAATTATATTTCATTTTTTTAAGAAAACTTTTACCGTCCTCGGGGTGGTGCAAAAAAAATAAATGAAGAAAAAAAAACCCTGAGTCCAGAAAGCTCAGGTACCAAAAGAACACCAGATAATAACTAAAACCATTCAAGACTAAAACATAGTGCAGAGCCAACTTATTCAAACAGACATAATGATTCCCAAGTTTGAAACCCTATGTAAGAACTTTTTAAATTACTATATAAATATACCTGTTTAATTTATAGACTGTAAACCACCATAGATTTAAAACATAATTGGGTTTTATTTGTGTTGAAAGGATCTTTTGAGTCTAAGTATAAGATGGAAGACCAGGAGGCTCTAGCCTCCAGGGTGTGGATAGCCCTGTAGTATATCTTGGGACAGAGATGAAGTTGTGAAATGGAAGAAGAAAGAAAGAAGGACAAATATCTTATCCTATAAATATTGTTTTTACTTTTGAGTCATAAAAACTGAGAAGAAACAGTGATACTTTTTTCTCAGAAGCCAAGAGTAAAAAGAATTCCTTGACTGTGAGACGTGGCCTGTTATCTAGTTACCTCAACAACTATGCATGGGTAAGGCTACATAAAGCTGCAGATTACATTTGGAATGAAAATATATACACTGATATCTGCATGAGACACAAAGTATTAGTTTATTCACAAATTTTACTCTCTATTTGTCATAAGCAAGGCTCAATAAAATGATTTTCCTAAGAGACACTTTGCTGGGGGAATTATGACAGTTCCCATTTGAGTTTTTTTAAATCCTTCAGAGAAACAGCAGTCAAAAAAATCATAATGCAATAAAAGAGCTCATTCTTAAAATCATGAGACCTTCTTCTAAAGCCATCTGCCTGTTTTTCTTTGCAACCTATTTTTATAGCTTTTTCTTTGCAATATCTATATACCTGCCTTGTGCTAGGCTGAACCTGAAAAGAAAAAAGAAAAAGAAGTTAGTAGAGATGAATGGAAGAATAATATTTAGGAGCAGCTTACTATGGGATATTTCCATGAATGGGAGAAAAAAAACAGGAGTTCTAGCATATTAGACAGCTTAGTTACATTCTTTAAGCATGAAAGTGTTAAAAGCAACAAAAGGATCAATAAAGTTAGGATATGAAATGGTGCTGTGTGAAGGATTCATTTCACTTTTTTTTCCCAACCACAAACCCTTGAGTCAGTTGTACACCAGAAGAAAAAGAGTTGAGTTACCTGCCCTGTTATTTGGAGATTTTCCAGAGCTATAAAAGTAACACAATGAGTATAAATTTTTGAACTGTGAAGAAAAAAAGCTGGCTATCATTGATTAGTTTTCCTCAAGGCAAAGATTCTGGGGAAACTAATTGAAATATCATCCCCCTTCTCTTTTTGCAGATTATCTTAAAACTTCAATAACCCCAAGTCTAAGTGCAAGCAACAAACTCTTCATGAGTGTGCAATCCTAAAGATAAACAATTTCCTAGACGTACCTGAATCTTGCACATCAGCTATACACTCCAAAACAAGAATCATTAAAACCATCAGCATCTTTTCTTGGGAAACACTCAAGGAGAGATGAAAGAAATAACTGCTGTTTTTATATGTAGTTAATTCATTTTAGTCTTTATTTTTCACCCTCTACTACCTAGTGTGAATTTGTCTGGCACACCCTTGCCTGATCCAAAAGCACTTCTCTGTACCTGTTCCTCTAAACAGCTTTTAACATTGTGTTTAATTAATGCCTAGGGCCCAACATATATAATTTTCTTGATTTTCTGCTAATTAAAATTGCTTGGTTCTTACTTCAAAATTCAAGAATATTCAACACACACTATAATATTAGAACTAAATTTTACATCATTTTTAAAAAAGGAAAAGGTCTCTTTCAACATGTCTGTGACAGCTATGTCCTTTTGACAATTTTAAGATCATCAGCCTGGTATTTAGTAGTGAACTGAGCGTTCCCATGAGCACAAAATAATCCACTTAAGTTACTGGACCACTGTGCTTTGGGCAAGAAAGTTCAAAACCGTTTAAAATTTTTACAGCTCTACTCATTATCTATGTTATGTAATTTTTTTTTTTCTTCTTATATTTTTGTTTCTCAGCTCAATTAAATGTTCAGATGCATTTTTAAAACAGTTTAAAAAACTACGACCTTCCGGACTTACAGAATGCAAAAATTTGCTATGGAGCTTTGAATATGCTCTGCATACCAGCATCAAAATAGAAAGGTGGACCATAGTGGCCATGAGTATCTCAAAAGGGATTTCTTTGAATTACTTAACTAATTCACTTGACCTGGATTTACACTGTTTCCCTTCTCTCTGTGTCATCTAATAGAGAAATCTGCAGCTAGTTTGTTGGAAATGAACAAGAGACAGAAGTGCTGCATCTTTCCCCATATGGGGAGTTCGAAAGCAAACCAAGGTTGGATTGCATAGGTCCACCAACCTTGCCAAGCACATGTGGCCGCCAATAGCAAGGACTGAATCTTGCTGGTAGCAATATTTATCTGGTTCAAGAGCCAAAGCTTTCCTAGCATGGCATTGGAAACAGATAGGAGAGGGTTTGCCAGACAGCAGTCCTCCTTTGCTACCAAGTGATAAAATGCATTTGTCCCTGGCAGGCTGACACAGCCACAGTATAGGAGCTGCACAGCCTTCTGTCAGATCAGGGCCAGGACTGCTTCTGCTTGCAGAGACCATGCTACAGCATCAGCTGGGATCTGCTCTTACTTGGTTTTTGGTCAAGTGCATTTACTGTTAACCTGTCAGGGAGCACTGAAAAACACCCCACCCTTGACAGACCCTGTGGGTACACACAAAACCATACAGCTGCCATTGCCAAGGGTACCTGATCTCTGAATATGTTCCCTAAGTCCTCACATGGCAGTCAGTACACAGGAATACCCACAAATGCTGTTATAGTTACATGGTCAGTTACAGTGCTGACCATGGCAATGAATTTCAGGTGCAAGATTCCATGTGGACTGCAGTGGAGGTGGGCTTGAATGCGGTCCTCTGTCTCCAGTGCGGGCTCTTAAAAATTTCTCATGTGCTTTTATTTAGAACAACTAGTACAGTGTCTATCTTGGTGACCATTAATAAGTCAGAAAATAAATTTTTTTCCTACATCTAGCCTATTTTCATAGTACTTTGCCATCTTTACAAAATTTTGGATTCTTTTCCACAGAAATGGCATTTTTTCACTTGACTTGTACATTGTTCTACTGTGAGCAGCTGTAACAAAGGGGAAAAAATAGAGAAGCCTCCATCCCCAAATTACTAAAACCCATGAACTAAAAGAACTAGCAAAGTGGTTAGTTCTTACACAGTGAAGTCAAGGCTGTATCTTCCTGAGGACAACATCCTAGAGCACTCTAACTGGCACTCTGAAAATTGCTCTGGCTGCTTCTTTTCTGCTTCACAATTAATGATGTATTACTCACTCCAGAGAAAGGGACAAGCTGATCATCCAGATAAAAGTTCTCACCACTCAGTGAGAGACGCTTTTCTCAAGCTTTTCATATGGCTGTTCAGGAATTTTATACACAACAGAAAACCTTCACTTTACCCCAAAATACACCATAGTAGATTTTCTGGATGGCAAAAAGGACATGAGTTACACCAGAGCTATTTTGATACTGTTAAGCAAGCTGGGAGAGGATCAACAGCTTGAAGTGAGAACTCATCCCAGGCATCATCGACATCTACTACAGGTGATAAGTTAGGTAACCCTTACCATTCTCTCAGGCAGAGAGGATCAAACTTCACATCCTTGGTCAGAATGCTACTGATTTTTACGACTGTCTCTCTCAAAGAACATAGCAGAGAGAAAATCGTTGCAATGAATTTATCCCCAAAGCTACCGAAACATTCTGAGCACCAGAAAACTACAACTCTGACTGGAGGTTGCTGCCTTCCTCAAGGGGGGCTGATTGTGGAAACCATGCAAATTTTTATACTTAGATACAATGAAGTTTTACTGTTTGCTGTTCATTTTAGGGCTCACTCTACTGACAGAAAAGCTTACTGACAGAATTCAGATCTTAGTGTAAAATATAAACTTCACATCCCTTTCCATATCTGATACTGCAGTATTATTTCAGATAGGCAGACTTGGGAAAAAACCAAAGAAACAAACAAAAAATATAAAACTTTTCCATCCCATACCACCTTAATTATTTTTTTTATCTTTCCTGTGAATAAATACGAGTAAGAATCCAGAGCTGACTCAACAGCTGCAAATCTCTGTTCTACGCATTAAAATGTAACTTATTTCCAGGAATGTCCTGGTCAAGAAGTAGAATTTTGTATGGACAAGATATCTGGTTCAAATTTGAAAACATTCTTTTTAAGCACTGATAGAACCTACAATAAAAACTGACTAGACTACAGCTAGAATTCATGAAAACATTATTTTAAAATTTTTTCTACAATTGGATTGCTCTATATCTATGAAACAAACACAAAAAAATTTCTCATAACTGTGATATCAAATTAAGCATTTTAATTTGCCAAACTTCAAGTACAAAGCTGCACAGTACCGGCAAGCTGCAACTCAGACCTTCAATGTTTCAGTCACACAGTTAATATCACTGACAATTTCTGGATGCTTATGGTTAGCATTAAAGTCCAGAGTAAAGATCTTTCTTAAAGAGAACAAACACTTACATTGTTAGTTTTGTGTTGATATTGTTCAGAACTTCATTACAGGTGCTGCAAGACAGATTATGGCTCTCATTCAGACAAAAAAACCCACCACACTAAAATGCATAGTTACCATTGAATTTGCTCTTAGATACTTCATAAAAATCAATTTCTCCAAAGCCAGTACATTCCATCACACACTTGTTCTCAAGCACTCTGAAGGACTTTAGAAAACAGCAATGTATGATGGGTTTTGCATAGATGTTTTGAAAAAAATACAGCATTCAGTTTACTGTTCTTATTAGACAGACTTTCATGAATGCTGCTTATAAAGATCTAAGAATGAGCACCAAGAAGTGTTTAAAAAATACCACAATAGGCTCTGCACAGATAATAAGACAAAATAAACTTGTCTGGCTGAAAATGAGCCTATGCAGCATAAATTAGCTCTTTTAATCCTCTTTAGTTTTGGTTGTGAAGCTTGTCACCAAGGCACAGCCTTTTGTTTTAAATGAATATCAAAGAAATTATCTGAAAGAAACTCTAGTGAGAAAATCATTAGCACTACCTGTGTTATATGAAAATACATATTATTCCAGCCAATGTCAATAGCACACACTAGGACACACCCTAGAAAGGAAAGAACTAGTTAGAGAAAGATTGTAGGAAAAGCCCGTGTCAGATAGCTCTCTCATGTACATACACCTCCCCTCATTTAAAATTTATGAAGATGAAGTGCTGCTTTTGTTTTCTGTCTCCAAGATGAGCCCTAATACCCTTGCCAAAAGCAAGCTAACACAGTGTAATTGTTTTACATATAAATTGCATGTCCAATCTGCTTAGTTTTCAAAGGACATTAATGAGGCTACTATGATACCCAACTGCCGAAAGACAAAGTGCAGGGCAAAGAGGCAGACGGGCATGATGTGAATTTTTAATCATTATGTTTCTCAGTCATTTTACAGAGTGTGGAATAGCAGGAAAGAGAAGAAAAAATATTTGCAATTAAATAAATAAATGTTTGTAATTACAAAAAAAATTTGTAAGAACAAGATCATTTTTATTTTTATTAAGAATAATATAGAAAAACAAATAAGAAAAGAAACAATTCAGCACAAAGATCCTCTGAGGCATTTTAAATCTGCTATGTTCCATATTGCTAAAAGTGTTTTTTGAAAGATAGCAAAGTGGACAGAGAGAATGGACAGAAAGCACAGAGGCTACTTCCTTTTTTTAACAAAGACACTAGTCTTCATTCTGAAAGATAGCTTCAGAGTTTGATATTTACAGAAGACACTTGTAAGTTGCTGACACCATAAATTAGATTATAAAGTAATCATCCTTTAGCTTTCTCAAGTTCATAGACAAATCTTAACTGTTGGCACTCATCTCCTATTTTTCCTCTCCATTTTATTTCATGTCATCTGTTTTCAGAAAGCAGAACCACATGGAAATATATAAGGAAATGTATGAACAGTCAAATTCTCAAAATACATCCTCAGTGATGATCATCCAGTGCAGAAAGACAAGCAGCTTCTACCTTTGATCCATACACTTCATTCTGTTATCTGGAGCCAGAACAAAAAAACTTGATTCTGTTTATCATGCTTGTCTGGGTTAATTTAGTACATTTCCAGGTTAAACTATTGTTCTCTAATTACATTCTCTAAGCTTTACAGTGCAGGGGTCAGGGAGTATATTGCATTTCTTGTTGTGCATAAAAAACACATGGTTTCAGCAGCTGCATCTATCCTGCTGGCTTTCTGTAACCTTATCTTTATCATATTCAGCCACTGATGCTTCAAGGAGAAGCAGGGCATCCTGCAACACCTCCTTTAGATGTGAGTGAACACATGTGAAGAACAACACTGCATGTGGAAAAGAATACAAAGAAAAGCATACAAGACCAGCAGCACAAGATCATCACAATGTCAATCCAGATCTCACCGTGAATTAAGGAAGGAAAGGAGAGGCAAGGTTCTTTTGCCAAGACTTTTTCCCTTTTTTTTTTTTTTATTATTGCAGCTACTGCCATTTTTCTGTTAAATGGAAGCACAAGTATCACAAATATCAGTTTCATATTTAATACATATCCTCTTCTATTTTCAAAATTAGTCAAAGGACGTTAGCTCTCATGTTTCTTTCTTTTCCCCAGATACTTTCCATCCACTTATGCACGCATGTATATATTCCTGGCTTAAAAGAGACAGACATCAAGAAAATAAGACCACTGACATTTCATGAAAATTATTCAAAGAGAAGTTGACTCAGGGCATACATGCCCATTTCTAAACTTACCATCATTTTGCCATCTGACTACCAGTTATGACTTCCCCTTGTGACAGATTTGTTCCATCCATGGAATAGGAACAATTCCATGGATGGAAAAAAACCACATACTTTCCCATGCAACACTAAGGCACATTGTATTTCAATCATCATTTTGTCCAAATGCTTAACATTCAACTGCCCAGATATTTTCACTCTCACTAAAGCATAGCTTTCCAGGTTGCTAGTACACCTATTCTGAACCATTTAACCAAATGTTTAAACACATTTATCTCTTTAGGTATTGGTCTTTTAGCTCTGACATCAGGATCATCAAGGGCTATTGAGTAATGACTTGCTATTTAAAAATTACCAAATATGTAATTTTACTTGTATAAATAGTCTTGCAGAAAACCTTAGAAGAAAGCGCCAAAAATGCCTTTATTGTTTGATTTTGTTTCTCTCATTAAAGGAGAAATAGTAGCATGATAAAAAAAAAATCAGTATGAGGCACAAAATACTCTGCTTCAAAATAACAGGTGTACACAGAATGCATCCAGCTAGAGAAGTCCCACAGCCTATTAGCAGGAACATAGATTTTGCATTTACTAAAACCTGTCTGACCCTGTGAGAAGAGAGCAAGGAGAAAGGGAGAACAAACCAGCAGCAGCGCCGTAGCCTGAATTTCACGTGAGTGCTATTGATCTTATTGACTGGGGCACTGAAGTGTTGCTGTACATTTAGTTGGGAGAACAACAGAAAATTACATTAATTCAAATTGTTAAATCAATATTTAACAGTATAGTTAGTGGCAGTTGACCTTCAACACACCTTTAATAAAACAATAGTGAACTAGAATTGCAAGAGTCATAGGCAAAATAGTCATCTGAATTAGTGTGCAATATGTGTTTTAAGGGCCTGTACAAATGTAGACATTTCCATGTAAGCTTAGATATTCCTTGCAGCTGCTTTGTTTCTTGTTGCAAGTAAAAGCCTCCTGTCAACAACATGTTGTGTTACACTTCATGTTAAATGGTCAGATAACCATTCAGAAAAAATCCTAATATTTCACTGTCACACATCTTTTCTGATATATTTTTGGACCTTGAGAAGAAGAATAAAAACAGAGTAACAACATTAAGGAGGAGTGGGCCACTGGCCAGCTTGTTTTAACATACAGTGCATTCCTCCCTCAGATAAGTGAGCTGCATCCTGATCTGAGCCTCAGGGGTTCCTTCTGCGGGATGATTCTGGCAAGATAAAAAAACAGAAGTTTTAATAATAATTTTTTGTCAAGCTAGCACTACAAAAACACAGAGTGGCAAAACCAACAAAAAAGCAGATTTAGATCACTGCACTTGAATCTCCCAGTAACAGGTTCCTAGGACATATTTAAGCTGCTGCTGACTTGTCAAGTGAGATTCTTAAAGCATCCGCTAGGCAACCAGGGTACCAGATCATCATATATGACAGATGATTCCAAGAAATGTGTTGTCATTAACAGATTTGTAGCATTGGATTAATGATTAATACATCAAATTAATCAGAAACACATTAATCCATGCAATTTAAAGTCAATAATAAAGCAAATCCTTTTCCCTGCCTAATAACTTAGATCCCTAAGATCACTAGAGATCTAGGTTCAAATCCTTCCTTTTTCATAGGCGTCTTTCACTGATAGCAAAGTACATCAGCTGTCTTGACTTACACTCCATTCTGCCTATCTAACAGAATATAAATAATACTAAAATAATTAATAATATGGTCTTAAAAAATACTCTGGTCTTCAGACCAGATATTTCATAGCCATAAGCACAATTTATTCAAAGAGAGACTAAAAAACTGGTTAGGCTTAAAAGCCTTCATTATTCTGGGATCTCTAAGTGAGTAAAACTTCAGGAGAATCATTTCTTCCCACAGACTGAAGCCTGAACAGCTTTGTAACACTTGATGTAATATTATCCACTCCACTTATTTAAGAAAATCATCCTTACAATTTCCTTTTTCTTTTTTTGATTGGGGAGAGAAGGAGATCAGGCATTCTGAATGAGCTCTGAAAGGCCATGACCACCTGCCTTTTTACTGCCTACTGACCGAGTACCACAAGATTCCTGTGCAATCTTTTACAAGTAGGCTTGCTCCTTACTATGTTCAATGCAATGCAAACAAAAGGTAATGCACTTTCAAAACATATAGAGTGTTAGTTCCTAGGTTGACTGTTTCTAGTCACAAAAGATTATGTGATTAAATTAGATGGGTTATTGAAAATACCAGTCTAAATCAGTCTAACACCCAGTTCCCTGTTATGGGATACTTTCCATGCTGGAAGTCTACAATTCAAAAGAAAAGAGTTAAAAAAATAAAAAATAACCCAAATACACACAAGGGGGAAAAATAATAAAAAAAAAAGCCTGGAATATCTACCCACCAGGAAATATTTAAATTTACTTTTATATTTCTTCTAGTTCACATAATTCCAGAATTACAAGTGTTATTGTATGCAGATTTTCTTAACACAGTTAACTTAAGTCACAATACTACAAATAAAATTTTAGAAGTGACTGGTTAACTAAATATTAGATTTGTAAAACCTGGCACATAAGTTAATGAGGAATTTTCTTTTATACTGGCATAGTTGCAAATATTTTGAAAGTATCCACTGTTGTCTAATTATTTTAATTCTAAATGTGTCCTAAGTCTTTCTTATTCCTTATTTTTATCCGCATTGTTTGGGAAAGTTTTACATCTCCTTTGAAGATTTAAGTCAGAAATTTAGCAAGTAATGGAGGCTTCATGTTTTCATAATGACTGGGTCCAGGAGACCCTTGATGGATGGAGTAACTGTGAATTAAGGAATAATAAGCTCCTCTGAAGTGAATTTTTAATTACTGCTCTGCCTTAATGCAGTTCACTGGTGCCATGAATGTCATCCAGGATATATTTTCTAACAGTGCTTTTCCTTTAATGCATCTTTCTGTTTAAAACAGATGACATTTTGTCATTACTAAAGCTGCAGTGGTGCAGGCATATCCATAGTGACTACACTTGAATTATTATTTACTGTAAAACACCTAGAAGATATAGACGTAGTGTATTTATTACTTAGGTGAATTTGTTCAGGTGTTACTTCTCTTCTGATAACTGGATTTTAAACACCAAATATTTACTTTCCTTTTATTTTCTCAATTAAGAAATTTCACTGCCAAAATAACATCTTCTAGTCAAAGAATATGTTTAAATAACATTAGGAAAATTGGCTACCCTTTGCCAAAAAAAATTGGCAATTTTTTATTCTATTATTGAAAGCAAATCCTATTTATAATTGCCAAAAAAATTCAAGTCAACCTGATGCACTCCCCAAAACGTCTTACTCATTACACATTCTGACTTTCATTTAATGTAAGTTGTACAGCTCCTTTACTGCAATACTGATGTCATAGCAAAGAATGAGCTTAAGGCAATATTATTTAAAGATTCTTAGTAGCATGCAATAAGAAATACTTCCTGTCAATTTTATGATTCCTCAGCTGCATACCATGCTCAATATACTCACAAGTGACCTGTATTTGTCTTTTCATGTCTGTTATTTCCTGACACAAAAGTTTTATCCATTCAAATGAAGTTATATAAATCACAGCGACTTCTTTTTAACTAAATGTAATAGCAGAAAGCAGTAGAAAAAAGTAGCTGGGAATGCAATGCAGTGTTCTTTTATGAAGCTTTTTTGGGTACAATGTAAACCTCAGCTGGTTTGATAAGAGAACTGTATTTGGAGTTGCGTTATTTGGAGAATGAGTTCTTCTCAATTGTCATTGGAGTGCTGCACCAGGGTTTTGATTTGCATAAAACCTGGTTATATTTAGTATCTGCTCATGTATCCATGCTAAATCAGCATTCCTTCATCAGCACACAAAGATTATCTTTCTGCCTGTATTTCTTCTAAGATCTTCCTTAGACTTATTATTGGAAGACTTCTTATTACGGGACTTGTTAGTATACTTCAGTTAAAAAATATGCATGAAATCATATCTGTAATACTCATGGGTCTCCAGATGTCTCCTAACATCCTATCTTTCTAGAAGAAGAATTCTAGGTAGAATTTGTTCTTCAACCTCCAATAAATGTCTGCAACTGATATTCCATTTCTAAACGACTCTCCACTGGAACTAGTACCGACTTCTGAGGTGCACAGGACTTTGGTAAATGTATGAAATTATGATTAAAACTATAGAATCACCAAATGTTAAGTGGTTGGAATGGACCTTAAAGACCATATAATTTCAAACCCTCTGCCAAGGGGGGTTTGATTAAAGCTTTGATTTCTCAAAGCTTTATCTAACCTGGCTTTGAACACTGTCAGGGATGGGGCATCTGCAACTTCCCTAGGCAACCTTTCCAGTGCATCACCTCACTCACAGTAACAAATTTCTTCCTCATATCCAGCCTAAATTTTCCTTCTTTCAGTTTGCACCCATTACTCCTTGTCCTATCATTACTAACATTGTCCCTAGTTTCCTGTAAAATTTCCCTGTATTCCTCCCAGGTCACGTGTCCTTGTTTCTACTTCCTGAAAGCTTCTCGGTTTTGCTCCATTTGCTCAGTAGGTAGGTCCTTATCTGTCCATAGAGACCTCTTGGCATTTTTTCTGGATTTCCTCCTTGTTGGGCTTTATAAATCCTGAGGAGGTGATCCTGGAAATTCAGCCAGTAATACTGGGCCCCTCTGCCTTCCGGGGCTTTATCTCATGGGACTCTACAAGGAACCTGGACAGGCTGGATAGATTGGCTTGGGCCAAGTTCAACAATACAAAGTTGTAACAAGTCCAAGTGCCAAGCCCTGCATTTTGGCCACAATAACCCCATGCAGCACTACAGGTTGGGGATGGTGTGGCTGGACAGTGCCCAGGCAGAAAGGGACCTGGGGGTTCTGGCGACAGCAGCTGAACATGAGCCAGAAGTGTGCCCTGGTGGCCAAGCAGGTCAAAGGCATCCCGACACGGATCAGGAATAGTGTGTCAGGAGCTCCTGCTCCAGCAGGAGCAGGGAGGCCGTTCTTCCCCTGTTCTGAGCACTGGTGAGGCCACACCTTGAGTGCTGTGTCCATTTCTGGGCCCCTCAGTTTAGGAAGGACGTTATGATTCTTGAGCACATCCAGAGGAGGCAATGAGGCTGGTGAGGGGCTTGGAACATAAACCCTGTGAGGAACAACTGAGGGAGCTGGAGTTGTTTAGCCTGGAGAAAAGGAGACTCAGAGGTGACCTTATCACTCTCTACAACCTCCTGAAAGGTGGTTGTAGCCAGGCGGGAGCTGGTCTCTTCTCCCAGGCAACAACTGACAGAATGAGAGGACACCATCTTAAACTGCCCCAAGGGAAGGTTAGGTTAGACGTTAGAAAAAAATTCTCCACTGAAAGAGTGATTGTGCATTGGAATCATCTCCCCAGGGAAGTGGTGGAATCACCATCCCTGCATGTGTTTAAGAAAAGACTGGATGTGGCACTCAGTACCATCAAGGAGGTGTAAGCTCATGAGTTGGACTAGATGACCCTGAAGGTCTTTTCCAATCTAGCTCATTCTGTGATTCTGTGATTCTGTAACCACCAAAGCACTGTTTGTCACTGCAATCTTGGCAGCATCAGCCTACATACTTGAGTTGCCTTTGTCTTTATACTCTAGACACCTGGGATGATCCTGCAGTCAAGTATCACCCTGCATGAAAACAGGATCCCATATCACTAAGTTCCTGAACAGTCTACCAAGTCCAGCCAGAAGGCAAATATCAGAAAGGTCCTTACTGAAAGAAAAAAAAAAAAAAAAAAACAAAAAAAAAACAACATTGAAACAGGTATTTCCAGAAAAAAGAAAAGTTCTATTTCTATTGAACATTTTTCCAGAAACTCATTATATTTTCCAAGCATGTCAGACACATCACTTTGAGCTCACACTGTGTTCAGTTGTGCTTTCTTTTACACACAGCTGAGTTCTGCTCAACTAGACTGAGTTACACAAAACATTTAGGCACAAATTCTCCAAGTATAAACACATATAACCCTGTTTGGTTCAGATATGGACGCCTTGTTGAGTGTAAGTGCAACCGTTTCCAGGATCCGTGTCTTATCTAAATGATTAACATATGCAACTGTCTTAATGTACATGTAGGGTGGTAAAATACACTCACATATGTGCAGAGCAAATATTACCCTTTCTTCATATGCAAAAAAAGTGCCAGCTAGCAAGGAAGTAAACGTGAATTTGTTTTATTAGACTTCAGGAGAACAAACTGTCCAGCTCTGATGAAAATACAGATTTTAAGTTTTAATTATTATTCTAATGGAGTCACTTTCATTTTCAATTACACATTTCATTTTGCAATTTAATAAATCATCACAGTGGGAGATAAATAAGCAGACATTCATGCTTCAGCCTGAAATTTCTGCTGTCATTTGCATAAAAGACAACATCTCAGAGAAAATACACTCCTGTTACATTTTCACATAGTGGAAATAACTGCAAAAACTAAAGAGATGCAGCAGGGTGTCATGGGTTTTGTAAAGAACATGTTATTCTATTCCATCTGGGTAGAGCAAAATTGCTTATCTTTGCCCAAATGGGTCAGTGACACTTATCAGATGGTGGAGTGCTACTTACCTCTCTTCATTGTTTCACTACTTCCATGGGGATGTCTTCTGCTAATGGACCATTAAGAGCTCATCAATGACATGACACATTACACGGCACTATTGTAAGATGCTCCACACAGGGAGGAGGAGCCAAACCATCTTAACCTAGATAAAAAGGAGCCACAGTCCCACTAGGTATCCAGTTTTTCTACCGGATCCCTGGAGGAAGACAGGACCCATCTCACCATTACTGGACCCTTTTTCTTCAACAGGACCATCTCTACTCCAACAGAACCACATCTGCCACTCCAGGAGGGCTTACTTTGGACTGCTTCCAACACCCTGACCAACAGGGTGTCAGGTTGTATTTCTGACTCTGCCAGGGTTTTTTCTAGGATTTCTTGTTTGTTTGTTTGCTTGCTTATTCTTCTGTACTACAACATTTGTAATTTTATATCCCTAATAAAGAACTGCTATACCTATTCCCAAAATATTTGCCTGACAGCCTTTTAATTGCAAATTTATGATAATTTGGAAAAGGGGGGGAGGGGCTTACATTTTAAGGGAGACTCCAACCCCCCCTGGCAGACACCTGTCTATCTAAACCAAGACACAGGGACAGATTTATTGAAAAGAAAATTCACACTGTCAATATTTAAATATGGAAACTTCATAATAGTGTGATCTTAGATACCTCAGAAGGAGAATAACTTCTTACTAAAACTCATGATCTTAAATGTTTTCTGTGATATATATTGACAATAGCACTCTCTTTTCTTAAAAAGCCTCATTTCCTTAAAAAACTCATTTTCCTGAAAAAACCTCATTGAAGTCATCATTTTACTAACACTAATGCTAGGCATCCATAATAAAAATAGTAGAAAAATTACAAGTCTAACTAACCAGATTTATAATCATGTATAATAATTGGGCCACATGAACGAGCCACATTTTGTCAATGACTTAGAGAAAAGACATGTTTTTGTACATCTTCACTCTTATGAAAAGAATTACTTGCATTTCTATATTTACGCCTCAAGATTAGAAAATACAGACACAGAGGAGAAAATAACCTCAATAGAGTGATGCTCATTCCAACTTTTAAGTCCAGGTTGGAAATCAAACAATTAGTTGATGATATAATAATATTATTATATAATATATTAATATAAAATATTAAAATAATGTAATAATATTATAATATATATATATATTATACTAACATAATACAAAATGCCTTTTGAGCTCCAGACAAAAATATATTGACACTGTTTGAATTTATACTTCTTCCTGATCTTTATCTACTTCCTCATCTTTTTCTTAACTATACATTAGACAGCTTTCAAGTAAACTGTTTTTTAAACATAAATACATGCAAATTAATTCTTAGCGGAGTGCATACTCTTACTGGAACAGTCCTCTCATTTCAGGAATTTAATACAAGAATTGAAACCTGTATCAGCTTCTTTCTCCATAAGACTTGTTTTCCTACCTAGAAATAGGCCACCAGAGCATCATTAAGCTGTTTTGTTTCTTTGCTAGACATGAAAGTAAAACAGAAATGTTTCCAATTTGGAAGAATTTCATGACATCTGAGGTCTCTAGCTTGACCCACAAAAACAATCCTAATAATAATTTTACTGCCTGTGACAGAAAAGGAAAAAAAAAACAGGACTGCAATTTTCTTGTAGCATGAGTTCCATGCGTTAAAATTAGGATTTTAGCAATAGAAAGCATTAAGTTAAGATTTTACAGGGGGGAAAAAAAAAGTGACAAAAATAATAAGGTCTCAATTGTTACAATACCTTTGATGGTTTTTCATTCATGTTTAAAGGCTGAGCAAGATTTCACAAATTAGAGATCACCCTGCATATTTTTAAAACTAGGAGAGTATTGAGACAAGAAGCAAGAGGAGAACACAACTGGGTTGCAGAGTCTTTTCCCCAAGAAAACTAATTTAAAGGTCCTATGGATTAAACAGTTTGAAATACCGCAGATTAAAACAATGTGAATATTCCAGTGAACTAGGGGGAAATAAGTGAAAGCAAACTACAAGATATTCATAAGTTCAAGATCTGCCTCAGGCATGGGAGAAATACATAGAGTACCAAGAACATTTTTTATTCCAAAACAAGCTGAAAGCTATTTCTTTATAGCAAGAAACACCTAAGCAGAGGATATGCATTAATCACAGACAAAAAACAAAAATAAAGTAGAAGCTATGTAAAAAGAAATGTAAAAATGCAAAACTAGAGAGATGAACAAATTAATTTCTTGAATAATTTTGTTATAAAGAGCATGAAAAATTCCCTTCCTACTGGGCCACATAGCAGCTGTGTCTGTGTGCTAAAGCTTGTAGTAAAGGAAAAAAATCAGCCACTCTGAAAGCAAAACAGCAACTGAGAGGAACGTTTCTGCACTTTATGACTGTAATGCAATGCAAAGTAGCATAAAGAAATGGTTTCTAGAATTCAGGCTAGTATCAGATGCAAAGAATAGGCAAACAGTCAGCTGAACGCCAAAACAGTCAGTGGGACACAAGTAAAATCATCAAGCCAAAAAAAGTGCTGCAGAAGAGGGGAGAAAAGATAAACCTTGCAGTCTTACACATGCAACATCAGGATAATGCAAATCCTATGCAAAATTCTGGTAACAGAAAAAAAAGAAGCTAAAATTTTAGGCAGGACAAGGACATAAACCATACAATACTTGAACAGACATTCAGGCAAACCGACTAACACTAAGCACATTCTGCCAGGGCCCATAGTATCCAAGGGGATCTCTGCAAAGGTGGTACAGATTATTATGACACATTTATAGGACCAGAGCATCCTGCCCCTAAGCTCACTAAACCAGATAAAAACACTAAGCAATACAGCATCCAGATCACTGATTCTTTTTGTGATATGAGGGTAATGGAAAGACCAAACAGAAACAAAAAAAGGAATTACGGATAATTTCTGTTAAGTAATTTGTGCCATAGCAATATTCAAAAAAAGGGGAATGAGAGCCATGGATACCCTTCAGTGTTTGAAAGGTTAAGGACGCACATTTTTAAGACAAATTCTAGTCAGAAAAGAGTGCTCCAAAGAAATCTTCTGGTAATGGTCTGAAAATGTAATGTTCTCACTTCCCTAGGTTTGTACAGTAAACAGTGCCAGAGATAAACACCATGTTTTTTTACTCTAAAACTATCATTTTCGATCTAAAATGGTTCTACAGCAGGCCAAGAGGATCTGTGCCACCTGGGAAAACAGAGATAAAGCAAATGAACTGAACTAGTTCCATTGCTTCAGAGAGAACAAAAACAAAGCAAAACAAAAATAAAGAAGATTAATCACAAACTAATATTCTATGACTATTTGCATCTAATGTTCTAAGAAGGATCAGCTACTGAATGTCCTGAACTATCCAGGATTATCAAGTGCAAAAACTGTCACTGCAAAATAAAGCATTGAAGTTCTTGAGATACAGAATCCTTTGTGACATTATTTTAAGCTGATTAGGGATAGACAACCAGCTCTGGCTGGATTTGACTTTCAAGTCAAGCCTGCTACAGACATTTGCCAAACATGACCACAGATATTCAGCATACAGGTGTGACACATTCCAGGAAACAGAGCAAAAGCAGCAAAAGCCAAATGTTTCTTGGAAATCGAGAGCATTCCCAGTTTCAGGGAGAGGGAAGGGGAGTACTTCATTGACTGACAGACTTGTTAAGGATCTGCACTCCAGAACAGCATAGCAAATGAGTAAAGCAGAAATACAAATCTGTTTCTCAGCCATTAAACACATAATCCCATGTTTTAACTTGCAACCTATTAAGTCAAAATATGAAGTCAGTAGGGATCATCACCCAGAAGGCTATGATAAAATACTGCTGATCTGATTTCAGTGTCATTTGAAAGAGTGGAGGCACCCAGAGTGTTCAGAAACTGATTCATGTTTTCTCAGTCTTGGGGCAGGAGCAGGGCAACACCGAGTGATGTGTTTGATATCAAATTATATTAACCATATGCCACCACCTTAGAGGCAAAGACCTAACTGAGATGAACATACATGTTCCCTGTATTATTTCTGCTGTGAGTGTAACAGCCACTGCATGAGAGCAACGTTGATGATGACCAACTTTATCACCACCACAGCAAAAACACTCCAGCCACTACAACAGAGGTTTCATTCAGATTTTGAGGGAGACTGTGACCTGCAGATGTTCTGCATAAACCCAAGACAAGTGCTTGCAACACTTTAGAAAGCGGGTGTTTTTGACAACAGATGGCTGTTTGCTAGCAGCGTGTTTACACACCATAGCCACAAATTCAGTCATAACACTCTATCACAGCACCACAGCCAACCAAGAGCCAAAGCTTTTGAGTCAGCAACTAGAATTTTAACCTTTTAACAGCTGCATGAAGCAAATAGATGTGTCAAGCCAGCCTTGAAAAAAATAACTACACATGATGTCTGATTTACAAATTCTTAATAAAATATACAGTGCCAAGACACAAGCTTGGATATGTGCAGCATGACACAAATCAGCACCAAACATATTGTCCAAAGAGGTTTTGGACTCCCTATCACCAGAGAAATATAAGAACTGTCTGGACAAAGTCCTGCGCTGTGTGCTCTGGGGTGGCCCTGCTTGAGAAGGAGGTTGGACCACATGACATGGACAACTGTAGTCTCTTACAACCTGACCCATTCTGTGCTTCTATGATACAATGTGGAGTGAAATGGTGACATAAAATCTTCCAGGGATCCTGTGAGGGAAAAAAAGAATTTCTGAAGATAAATTATGTTCTGGAAAAGAGCTGTATATGTGAAACAGAAAACTTCATGGACTTTGATTTGTTTAGGTTTCAGGTTAAGTGTATGGGTACATATTATTCCTAAACCATAAATATAGCCACTCATTACGAACATAGGCATCCATGAAATACACCAAGAATCAGCAACCCAGAGAAAGCATCTGCACTAGTAAGTAGCCAGCATCAATTAAGACATCCTCAAAAACACTACACATCCACCAAAAAACCACAAACAACCAACCAAAAAACCAACAAAACAAATAAAGAAACAACAAAAAAAAGGCAATTAAAAAAGCTATTTAAAAAGTCTAACTTCAAATAGCCCATGAACCCCAGTGCTTCACTCAATGTTAAGATAAAAAGAAAATCTTTCAGATTCAGAGGAGAAAAGGTTAGTTACCAAGGAGAGGGGTAAGGTTTATTGCTGAATTTAAAAGGATGGTGATGTCAACACAAGCTCTACTATCATGAGAAAATACAATAAATGTAAGCAAGGTGCAGTAGCTGCATCCAGTTGTGCTCTGTTGTGTAAAGAGAGGAACAGAGATAAGAAAATAATCAGCAATCAGGACAATAAGGGCATGCAGTATGCATGTACAAAGGATCTTAAAATATTAGCACTTGAAGGATATATATAAAAAACAGAACTGCTCAGCTAGGAGTTATACACTTATTTTGCACTTCAGCAATGAGCACATTTGCCTTAGCCTCCTGAATCATAGAATCATAGAATAACCTGAGTTGAAGGGACTCCTATGCATCATCAAATCCAACTCCTGCTTGAAGGCAAATATGTTTTGGCTTTCAACACAGTTGCTACAAAAAATTGCACTGCACCTTCCAAGCCAGTCTACTTATAACCAATCCAAAGCAAGGAGGGACATTAAAAAAAGTGAACTTCATAAATGGCAGAAATTAGTGAAACAAAGGATCTAATGCTTTTAGCAGGATTTCAAAGCACTGAGTGAGCTTGTCTTGTTCTGTGCACAGATGTCAGCATATGAAGACTTTGTGTTGTGGAGAAGCCCATCCAGCAACAGTTTGTTCCTTGTTTAATACTTAAGTCCATTTCTTTTGTTTTACCTGAAGTATATAGTTAATTCTATAAAAATGACGGTCCTGACTTCTGAAACAGCAAATAAATTTTAGAGATTTTGCTGGTAGAGCTTTTTATTTGACAAGTTAAAATGAATTAAGGGATCGGTTTTTTAAGAAATGTTTTGTCTCATTGAAAAAATGTTTTCCTTTCATAGAGTCTGAACTTTAAATTCTTTCAGTTTAAAACTATTACCCCTTGTCTTATTGCTACAAGCCCTATTAAAAAATCTGTTCCCATCTTTATTACTAAAGTCCCCTTTACAGAAAGGCCAGGTGGATGCCTTTGGCCAAAAAAATACCTGCTTCTTTCAAGAAATCATTTCAGTCATGTTTTCAAGATTTTTCCTAAAGATTGACAACTAAAAATATTTTTAGGATGACAGGTAAAAGTTAGATGTAACCATGAATCCAGGAACATAAGTTGTCAGTCAAAACAGTATTATGAAACTGCCATATTTGAGATGTGAGAAGGACATGCAGATGTGTTACATTATTTGTCTGTAATCTACATCCATGACACAATACTGGCATCACAGGGAGGATTTAATCTGTCTGAGAGTTGTTCAATTTTTCTTGTCTGTTTGACATGCATGCACCACATATTAAACCTACTGATTTTTCATCATCACATCATTACATTTTCAATTTCTTGATTAAAAAAAAAAAAAAAAGAATATTTATGTATGTTTATTTGCCCTTCTGTTGTTACTCTCTGAGCAGATATGAGGGACAATATTCTCTAGTACATACAGCTTTACATAATCTTGGTTTTTTAAAAAAATCAACAAGAAATCCCCAAACTTTCTATCACTTTAACTCTGTCCCTAGGAAGGGTACATAAATACAAAAAACCCACAAGGCCTTCAATTACACAAGAAAGCACAGAATCAATATAATCAAATGTTACTGGGTGGAAAATATTAAAGAAATTATAAAATATTTCTGGGGATTGATAACCCAGAATACAGAAAGTTTTTACAGTTCTGGTGCATGAGCCTAGGCATGCACAATGCAACGCTGATGTCTAAACAATTGATTTGAGTTTAATAAGAAATGAGACTAATTTGCTCCACACTCAATTAGTAGAAGCATCTAAAAAACCAACCAAACAAACAAACAAACAAAAAACAGAATCCACAGTTCCGTGTAATTTATTCCCTGTTTTCATTTCTAAGGTTTCTAGTGTACCTAGTCATAAAAAATTTGAAGTGGATAAAATGGTAATTAGGTTTTGTATGGATTTTCTTTATCTAATAGTATTAGGAAGCTACACTGCCAGCACATGGAATATTGCAGATTATCTAAAATGCACAATGGGAGGAAAGTGATCACTATATGCCTGATATAAACGAAAGATCCTTCTCATAGTTTTCTAGAACGTAATAAACTGCAGTACATCATGGCGGACTTTAGTCTGGCAGAGGAAGCAACAAATGAATCCAGGTTTTTTGTGTTAATAATTATTAGTTTCAGCAACAGAGTCCCTTAGATACCTCACTGCCAGTAACAATCAACTGTGTATTTAGTCCTTGTTTATGTTTATGGCAGAATTTTACTTTTAAAGCAATGTAAAAGAATTACTTTTAAAGAAATGTAAAAGAAAGCATATGCCTCATCACATTAGTCTGTACCCCTGTTTAACATCATCTGTAATGATCTTTTGAGAATCTGACTGAAAGCCTGCAGTTTCTCTACATGATGTCCCTTGGAAAACATCACAGAATTCCTGCCATATAAAATTAGGCCTAATCTTAATTATCTTGCTGTCTGTTTCCTGAGCTTAATTAACTTTTATGAGTGCTTTTTTTCATCTTACTGATGAAAATTTCATCTTATTCAGCATTTCATATTTTCTTTTCTCTCAGTTCTAGGACAACAAAAAGTTCTCCACAGTCCTAATTGTTATGGCAAAAGCTAAGGTATGAAATCTGAAAGAGAGCTGTACCAAAAAATTTAAGAACATTTAGCCAGGCATACAAACTGAATGGCAGAAATCTGCAAATGTTGAGAAATAATCCATTATATCCTCTTAATGAACTGACTTTAAATATTTAATTATCTTGTTCAGTAAACCCAGATTATAATATTCAAATCCTAGTCATTACAGGTCATGAGGCTGCTTTAGGTGAAGAAGAAATTGTCTACAGTCCACACAACTCAAATAATTTTAGAAAAATATAGCAGCTACTTTGCATGGCCAAGCCTTCTTCATTAGTGCTTACTCAAATCTTTGTATGATCTGGACCCTTTTGCCACAAGACAGAAAAACACAAAGAAGACTGAGCATGTATTGTAGCATGTCACTTTCCTACTGCTTGACTTTCACTTTGTTTCTCTCCAATTATTAAAACCATCTCTACTCTTTGGGGAAAGGAGACACAAAGGCTGTTTACTCCAGTTTTTGCCCATTCATGAGACAAAAGAGTAATTTTATTTAAACTGGCTCTCTAAAAATCTAATAGATCTATCTTAATTAAAAGAATACTTTCTTCCAAGATAAGACAATGTCCATTAGCCCTTACAGTGCATTTACTACATAGTACTGTCTTCACCTCTACCATGTCAGCAAGAAGCAAGGTGTCTTTGTCTCTAGGTATGATCAGATGAGGTACTCTGTGAATGACTGGCTGATATGCAGGTGTTCAGGTTAGCTGCTTTTTAATAATACCAAAGGCAGAACAGACTAGTACGGGGACACCAGGCACCCTCTACTTACTTAAAGGTTTAAGGACTACCAGATTTTACAGAATATTTGTTCGACTTCTCAGGATTTAATACTGTAACTATGTGACTGTCAGCATCAAAGACAGATTAAGATACTTAAAATAACCAACACCAAAGGAAAAATAATCAATGTCCATCCAGAAAACAGGGAAAATCTAAACTTTTCCACTTTTCCCACAGCAGGCACAAACAACAATAAAAAAACTTAGCAATAACTTCATCAAAGTGAGCAAGAAAGTTTGATTCTAACTTAAAGTTATTATACCTTAAAGTTAGTTCATGATGGGGCAATCACTCTATGCAGATGATCATCTCCTCTGTTACCCTGGATATCAACAAAGTACCCATTATACCAAAAACTAATGCACTGCATAAAGAATGAAGAGGGCCAAAGTTTAGGACATATCACTTCATGAATTTGTTTCCGTGTGTATTTCAGTCCTTTTCATTGATCAAGGCCTCCAGGTTCTGAGCTGAGAAGTCACACAGGGCCACTTTCAGTGTCTATGGACCACAGGCTTACAAACACTGCTGTCCCAAGCTGTCCATGTGACAGCTTTCAGAAGGAAGCTGCAATAAGGGCACCTGGATGTAATGAACAACTTGTACTCTCTCCTTCAGCAGCAGGGAGAGAAATTAAGCAGTAACATTGTGACTCCACGCTGTCACACAGGATGCACACTGGAAATCATCAGTACAGCATGGAAGTGTGCAATTGCACAGCTGCAACAACTCACCTCCTCCTTGAACTTCATGCTAATGCATCCCTACATAGTAGCAGGTATTCTATCTTTCTTGATAAGAGAGTAGTAAACTGAGTTACAGACCAGAATGCTTGCAAAAGCAGGTCAAAAGAAGAGTCTTAATATAACCCATTATAATAAACAACAGAATTAATTTAAAAACACCTAGACTCCTGCTAGAGTAATGTAATAGATGTACTGTATAAAATTCATGTATTAAAATTGTATGTGGAAAATTATACATTGGAATTAAAAAACCTGGATTCTTGGAGGCAGTCTGAGGGCATCTCCAAGAATTCCAAAGTCTTTTTTTAGCTTGGAGGTGCCACCAAAATATTTGCAACATAACAGAAGAGATAACATGAAAATGTCTCATTGATCATGGGCAGGCCACATCTTCACAGCCACTCAAGGATCTGATAACGATTGCGAGGGAAACTAGCAGATGATTTCATCCAAGTGCCCCAACAGAAAATTCAGAGATTCTTTTTAGGACTTTTCTTCAGGAAACCCTTTCAAAAACATCCCTTGGGGGATGAAGGACATTTTGGCAGTTGTGCTATTTGCATGATGTCATGTTTTGGGTGAATTCGTGAACTTTGCAGCAGTCGTGTTTTTGCCTCAGGGCAGAAAAATGGTATAAAGCTCCTACCCTGAGATTCTGAATTCGTGGCCATACCTGAGAGCACCATTTTTGCAGCTGGGTTGTCCACCCAACATTTGATCGATGTTGTCCTGATTTATCGTGGCGTTTTTGAAATTAATTTTTGAAAATTGCTAAATAAATTTTTGGATTTTGAATTGGCTCGTGACCATTTATAACAGTAGGTTTTACTTTTATTTTCCCCATTAGCTTCCACTAACATCAATACTTAAACAATGGGTAACTTCATTCTATATCATCATAATTTCCCCATTTTACTCTCCAAAATACCAGAAGAGACGTGAAGAAGGGCAAGGGCTACTTGACAGAACCAAAGGGCAATCCCAGCTGGGTAAATAGCCTCAAAAGCAAGAATACCAGACTCCCAGGACTGGCACCAACACGCTGAACTCTGACACCTGGGCAGTACACACAAAAGGAAGGCCCACCAGGAAAGGAAGCAAGCAGTTGATGTCTCCCTCTTGTGAGGCGCCCCAGCATTGAAGCTAAAAACAGCTTAGAGCAACCTGTTATGCCTATGTCACTAGTCTATGGCAAATGGGCAGTTTTGACATGTGGCCTATAAATTTAGAAAGGTTGGCCATTTTACTTTTCAAGATTCAATCACAGTATAAACTGGAACAGTTTCATCTGATTGCTTTGAAAGTGGAAATGCCTTTTCCTGCAAGGCAAATCCCTCTTAGGAACCAGAGCCCAGAGCAACTTACTGGTCATCAGTTCTAAAAGGTTCTGCTAAGCAAGGGCTGCTCACACTGACATGAACCCTATTGTGTCAATACAGAAACACCAAAACCTTAAACTTTAAGGCAGTAGAAAGGATTTATTTCTATTAATGTGACAAGCTGGAGGTGAAAGGTTCACCATATGAAGCTCAAAAGAAAAAGCAACAATCTTCTCCTTAAGTCATTTAAGATTTGACTCACAGTTTCATCAGCTTGTGGATTTGTAAATTGTTTTCACCTTACAGAACAATTGTATTGTAAACTGGACAGCATTTTGATTGAAAGATTAAGCCAAACATTTCTCATTTCCTATCCTTCTAGCACTACTGTAATGGTGTAAGAAACTGTGATGAATGAGAATTGTTATGGAGTTATAAGTTGTTGGTTATAGAGTTGCAATGTTTAGCTAAAATCAGTTCAAGAGTTATAATGCTGTTTGTTAATTACCAAAAGGCAGTTTTTGTCCACTCTGTATCCCTTACCCCAAAATCCCACTTACCTGATTCCGTCGCCTTTCTGTCGGGTCAAGCCGTCACTGCTCTCCATTTCTGCTGCTGCTCTGCCTGCCTGCACCCAGCCTGTCCCACTGGCTTGTTCCCTGCTTGCTCCACTTCCTACTTCCTGTCGGATCCTCTTCCTACTTCCTGCTGACAACCGGCCTGTCAGTCAGGCTGCTGCTGCCACTCTTATGGAAATTAAAAGGGCCCAGCTGCATGATGGGACCATATCGACACCAAGAGCTCCTGGCCGAAACGAGCCAACTCAGAATTTAAATCTGCCAAGGACAGCACTGGACTGACCATACCCAAGGGTATTTATGCCGAGGGTATTCATAGACAAGCTCTTGTATCTCACCATAACTTACAAAGTACTTAAAGAGCGAGACACCCCTGAATGCTATGAGGCAAAGAGAGTTCTTTAGAACCCCCGCGAGGCAAGAACTCCCACTCTGCAGTGCAGGCAACAAAGTGGATTGCACCTCCTCCTCAGCAGTGTGGACAAAAGGGAGCAGCAGTGGCGTAGGCCACCCCTTGAGACCCCTAGTTATTAATTAAAGGCATTTAAAGGAGGAAACTGTGTCTCCTGCCATTTTTAACAAAATCACTGCCTAGGCAAAAGGTCCTATTGGGGGTTAGGTTTGTTCCTTCTTTCTCTAAAGAATTTTTTCCCCATAAGTTACCAAGGAGACCAAGTGTTGGATACTTGAGAGTACTTAACTGAAACAAAGAGGTGGACAAACTTGGAAGGGGGAGATAATGCAGGTAGAAGACAGAGCTTGAGGCAACTGCAGGCTGTTCTTTTTCTTTTTTGGCGTTCCTGGAGAGAGAACGGCTGGGCTGTTGCTGGCTAGAGGAGTTTTCACTGTGGCCAAGGGGATCCAGTCCTGGGAAATCTACTATCACCGGTTCGGCCTGAATCCTGAGCCTTCTCTGCCACCCACGGGAGCTGGGCCGGCTCTGCCTCGCCTTCGGCTTCTTTGGCACTGCTCCTCTTGCTACAGTGTGACCCTGCACCCCCTGCACTGCCGGGACATCCTGCCATCCCAGCTACCAGCCCAGGACTTTCCACTGTTTCAGCTTGGTGGTCTGAGCATCCTGCAGGGGCACCGAGACCAAACTGCCCTCAAAGTTCTTGGTACTGTTTTCATTTGTTATTAATGCTGTAGTTGTTTGGGTTTTGTTTTTTGGGGATTTTTTGTTTGTTTGTTTTTTGGGGTTTTTTTTGTTTGCTTGTTTGGTTTTTTTTTTTTGTTTGCTTTGTAATACATACTAGTAAAGAACTGCTATTCCTATTTCCCAAATCTTTGCCTAAGAGCCTCTGGTTGTAAATTTATAATTGGAAAAAAAAAGGTGGGGGGGTGGGGGGGGTGGGTGGGCTTACACTCTCCATTTCAAAGGAAACTCCAGCTTTTACCTGGCAGATACCTGTCTTCCCAAACCAAGACAGGTCCATGAACCTATCACCTTACTGTATCTGTTGTCTTTTGAAGTGAGCAACCTGCTGTGTAATTCAGTTCTCATTGACAGATGCAGACAAACATATCCACATGCAAAAACAGTCAATGTCTATTTTAAAAATATGAGGGAGGGAAAAATGCATATCCATAGCTGTTTTGAAATGAACAGTCTGAACAATCAGAAATTCAGCTCAATGCACATATTCATATTCTCATTTGATTACAGAGAGCAATAGCCAAATAAATGAAGTGGAATAAAGAATCATAGACGTTCAACAGGTTGCTTTTGCTCAGACAAAAAGTAGCTGCATGTTAGAAGTGAGAAAATGGGTTTCACACCCATGCGTGCTCATGCTCAAAGCAGTATGTAATTTTCTGCTGTTTCTCTGTATGAAGCAGGTGATTAAGAGTGAACAGCTTGAGAGACAAATGTGATGTAGGCTAAGCGTTAAAAGAACGCAAGCTCATGTTATCCCAACTGCACCACCATAACACTTTCAACTACTACTTGCTTGCTAAAATGAAGCAAAATGAACAACTAGAGAAACAAACAAGAAATGAAATAAATTCTCATAGGTAACCCTTGGTAACAGCAACTCAAAGATCTTCTAACTAAAAAAAAGTTTCTAGTAAGTTAGAAAAAATCTGCTCATGACTCAAAATGCAGTGATTTTCCAGGCATGCTTCATGATTACTAGAAAATATCATAGAGTTTTATTTGATCTAGATGAATGGGGAGAATAATAATCCATACACCTGCTGAAGCCACTAACAGCTTATTGATAGGTTCAATTGACCCACTTCCATGTTTTCCCTACTTTGCTCAATATATATCTTTGCAGTCAGCAGATGTGACAAAATACAGTACTACAGAAGGTAGGAGAAAAGCCAATGCCGCTAAAGAAAAAGATACATCAGCACTTTGGTCAACATTTTTTCTGTGCTTTTGTTTTTTCCTCAGTGTGTGACATTTTTCTAGTTATGTCTTTATGAAAGCTATTATTCAAATTAATATGAATTAAACAGATTAACATATGTACACATTTCGCTGCTCTAGCAATTTATAGATTTCTTCCTGTATTTTATGGGGGTTTGAGATTATGGTTCCCAGAAGCCACAGAAGCACTCCTTGACGTAAACATGAACATAAAGCACTAACATATCCATGCATAATACAAATAATACTCCAATGTCCATTCCTTGATTCTTCCCTTCCCACCTTGCTTCACTGCACAAGTGAATAACACGTAAATAACATTAGATATTTCAATATGATTTTGCTTACAGCATTTTCATGTAAAGATATTCCTAAGATTTCACAAGAAATTAAAACATTTCCACAACAGGAAAATTATTAGGACACATTTCTCTGAAATAAGCATTCTCTCTGAATTCTAACACCTGCAGTTTTTTTAAGATGGCTTTGCATTCAGATTCTGTGTATAAATGGCAAAGTAACTGATATAAATCAAAGGCAGGACCATTTTTTAATGTAGTCAAGATAAACATGTATAGTTTTATATACACATAAATATGTTTATATGTGTATATATCCTGATTATATTAAAAGATAGTGCTGTTTTTAATTTACATAAATTGGTTTGCCATATAGTAGATAGCAAGATCAGAGGGACTTCTGTGACCCGTGTTTTAATACCATTTTTTCCAGCCCTGTGTCTTCACTGTGACTTTCATAGCCATAAGGACAGGTTTACTACATCTTGGTCTGGCAGAGCACTGGGCTTTCCAAATTCGGCAAATTGTATTCCTGCACTTGATATCAATAGCTGATTTCAAAATCATGAGGAAGTGAAGAGTTGAATATTCCATAATTTATTTTTCATTGTGTGGAATTTGCAAGAAACATGAATACCTATTTTTCTGCCCTTCTTATCTGCACAGTAATAACGAGAAAGACATCCTTTAAACACTTTTTGCAAAAACAGGGAAATAATTCATTCATATATTTCCCCTTTTCCAGTGCAATATTCTTTTGTATTCTGTTTCAAGCAGATCTGGCATTGGGCCCTGAAAGAATGAAGGGACAATGCTATTCATTTTACACGGAGAATAAACACAATGGTATAGAAGACTACTATATAGATTATGATTTGATGCCTGCTGGATGTGAAATCTAGAATAATATATCTTTTTATCAGAAAAAATACCAATGAAAAGTGTAGCATTATAATATCACAAATGTACACTCTTGCTTTACCTCCGAATTATGGAACAGGCCAAGTAACTAAAAAGTGCTAAATGATACAAGCAGAAAACAAGATAGATGACACAGAACAAATTTAATATCAATTATGCTGGCAAGGTCAGAATTCACAGTGCTTTCTGTGAGCACTAGCAGTGTCACCCAGGCACAAATATGATGATAATGTGCAATTTCCCTGCTTAACAGTAAAAGAGAGCAGGATATAGGCTAGTTCTTCCCAAACAGAAGGGGACCATTTAAATACAAATGAGACAGAAAGTCTGGAAGTGACAGAGAATGAAGGTGGAAAGTGACTTAAATGAGGATAAAAAAATAAAAATAACATTTCTGGTTCTTAGGAAGGAAAGCACGGGAAAAAAGCCAATAGCCTTCAGGTAAGCAGACTTCTATAACCTTACAGCCATGGTTGCTGAGGTCTAGTGGGATGGATGTCTAGATAAGAGAAGGGAGTGAGGAGATCTGGTGACCTTTAAAGGTCACGGGTCCAAGTTATCACAGATCAGTGGAAAGATAAAGTAAGGCTTGGGAGACACTGACTTGGTTATTTCAGTTTTTCAGTGATTTCAAAAGGAGAACCCAGAGTAGAAATCAGCTCATATTATTAGCTTACTAGTCATTTAAAAAAGGTGAGAACAAAATACAGAAAGGCCAATCTTCGAAGAGCTAGGGAGAAATTAACTTACTTGGTAAGTAATTCAATACACAGAGAAGCAGTAAAAGAGCTGGCTTCATACACAGTGAAGAGGAAGCACTGCTTGGCAGCTCTCAGTGACTGACATATTCAATATCAGTTTGCCTCCTTCCTCGCTTGGGATGCAATCAGTGTTTAACATGACCAATCCAAGTGACAGAAAGGTAAAAACTCCAGCAGGGCAAAGGTTATCTTGGATGTTTTGAAGCTGGCAGTGCTGCTGAAATACACTATTGCATAGACTGAAGCCAGTGCCCCTGTGAATGCTGAAGCCAACTTAATAGCACACTCAAGCTGAGGGCAGAGGAGAGGAACCTGCCTCCTTGCCAGCAATGGGCAGTTTATTGGCCCACCTTACAGTCCTAAAACAAGTGTTTGCAAAAGGCCAAAGGAAGCAATTCAAGAGCAGCCTGAAGAGCAGTTCAAGAACAGTCAAGTCACCAGTTATGCTTCAGGTTTCATAAAAGAACTCGACAAGCTCTGAAAACTGACAAGAGGACAGAAAAACAACTTGGTGACAACTTTTAAACACGGGAAAAGAAAGGGTAGAATTTAGGAATCTGAGCCCTATGAGCTTACCTCTGATTTCAAGAAAAAAAAGAACAAGAAAGCTCAAGCACCACAGAGGTGCAAACAGCACCAAATTATTTCCACTTCTCTTCCTTTCAGGGCATAGATGCTCCTGAATGGGGAATAAAGTAAGTGCTAATACCTTGACTTTAAGCTTTGATTACAAAGCTATTCCACGTTATTTTCTTGTAAGAACTGAAAAAGCAAGTTAAGAGAAAGCAGCATGTAGGACAAGCTAAATAGCAGAAGTATCATCAGGTTAGAGACAAGCTGGATCAGGGTATGGAGTGAGGTTTTACAAGAGTCTATCCCAAGCCCAAAACTCTTCCATATTTTTTTACCAACCTGGATGAAAGAAACAATAGGTGGTTATCAAATTTATTACAGGTAATATCACTAAGGATCAGAGTTGGAATTCCAAATGATAGTTAACTGAATTCTTACTGACTGCAACAGAAATTAGGCACTGCTCAATAACAGCTAATGCAAAGCTCAACATTTAGAGGTAATCCATTCACAGACATAGGAAAACACATTATTCCATGCATAGCTGCACTGCAGAAAGTGATCTAGGAGTTAACCAGTGTATTTAGTGATCCAAGAGGAAATGCATAATTGGAATAGGTTTTGTCAACCATGTGAACTTCTTCACTCATTTAAGTGACTGAATTGCCCTCAGCTAGAGAGTCATGCCCAGCTCTGGGCACTCATTCAAGAAAGATGTGAACCAGCTGGAAAAGGCAATAAGAATAATCAAAGGCCTGGAATACTCAGTCTAGAAGGATGAAGTGGCCAAAAACCCCCAAATGTACACCAGAAGAAATGGATGCTGCTGTCAAGAGAAAATAGTGATCCTAGAGGTTTAAAGCTCTACTTACATGCCGACAAAAAATCTCAATATCCAAGACTTTTAGAAATGCAAGACAGTGCCTAGAACCATTCCAATTTAAGAGCACACTGGGCACTTGTCTATGACAGACAGGTAACAGGATCACATTGACCCTCTAATTAAATCCAAAATAAAATAATGAAGTAAAAAGAGTTGGAGTTCGGAATAGAAGTGAGTAGCCATCCTATAGATAGTGTTAAATGAATTATTTTAATTACATTTGGTTTGGTTGGCATGGCAAGGTTTTGGTAGCAGGACTGTACAGGGGTTTCTGTGAGAGACTGCTGGGTGCTCCATTCATGTCCAACAGAACCGGTTCCAGCTTGCTATAAGACAGTCACTGTCACTGCACCACTGGCCAAGGCCAAGTCCAACAGCTGCAGTGGTAGCACCACTGCAATAAAGTAGTGAAAAAGAGGTAAAAACTGCTCCTCACTAGCACCTGGGAAAGACAATTGAGAATGTGTGAGAGAAACAACCTTGCCGCCACCAAGGTGCAGGAGTGCACTCCACCAGTGCAGGAGTGGGAGGAGATGCTACAGGTGACAGAGCACAGACTCCCTAAGACTATGTTGAGTCAGACTGTGACCCTGCAGCGCACGGAAGTTCATGGTGGAGCAGAGATCCATCTGCAACCCCTGGAGGAGCCCAAGTCAGAGCAGTTAGATGTCTAAAGAGGCTGTGACTCCATAGGAAACCTGCACTGGAGCAGGGTCCTGGCAGCACCTGTGGTCACATGGGGACAGAAGCCCATGCTGGAGCAGATTTGGTGACATGACTTGTGATCCAGTAGACTGATTTGTGACCCAGTTGAGCAGTCTGCTCCTGAAAGACTACACCATGTGGAAAAGGATCCACACTGGAGAAGTTAATGAAGAATTGCAGCCTGTGGGAAGGACCCATATTGGAAAAGTTCATGGAGGTTCACAGGTCCTCCTGTGGGAGGGACCCCACACCAGAGGAGGGGAAAAGTGTGAGGAGTCCTCCCCCTGCAGAGGAAGGAGCAGAGACAGCTGCCATGAACTGCAGTCTCTATCTCCTGTACCTCTGCCCCACTGGAGGGGAAAAGGTAGAGAGAATTGAGGTTAAAATTAAGCCCAGAAAGAAGGGAGTATTGTGGAGAAGGTGTTTTACAATTTATTTTTTATTTCTCATTACTCTACTTACTTTCTTGGCAAGAATTTGTATTAATTTCCTCAAGTTAACTTGCTTTTGCCTGTGACAGTAATTGCTGAGTGATATCTCCCTATTATCTGAACTCACAAGTCTTTTATTACTTTTACTCTGCCTTGTTCTACTGAGGAGGGGAGTGATAAAGCTCCTTGGTATCCAGTCAGGGTCAAGAGCACCACAACAGTAAAAAGGTCTCATACTGCAGGGAGCCCTCTTTTCCTTTCTGATTCTCAGTGATTTCTCCATCCAAACTGTGTTTTGCTAACCTTGAAATCTCAGTAGATTGCCAATTTATAGCACATATTCTTTGCAAATTGGATATTACCTCTGTTTTCCAGAACTGAATCATGAAAAGGAAAGACAATGATGCAGTTCCATGTTAGTACTTGTGAACTTTGCCACAGGAAGACAGGATTAAAGAAACAGAAGACACACGATCAGTGTTCAGTGTCTCACTTAAAGCTACACATCATTTGAAGCACAACAATGCTTTCTCATGCCAAGCAACTATCTTTGCTAGAATACTAAGTATTGCCCATGGTGGTATTTCTCACTTAGGCAGAATATTCAAATGTGATACAGAAATGCAGCAGTAGATGGCATAATTACACTGTGATCTGTGGGAAATTTCAGGTTCACTCTTCTCTTTGTCTAAGTCAAGCAGACCAAATATTAAAAAAAAAAAATTAAAATGCTCTATATCCAAAACATTTTGTACTCCAGCTGAGGAATTAAGAAGGTGGTTGATCAACTGTAAGAGCAGAAACAACACAGAGGAAACTGGAACTGTGTTTTCTTGTGAGAAAGTTGACCTCTAGGCCCAAATTCCTACAATAGTGGTCAGAATCAGGCTGGAATTCAGTGTTTAGATTCCTTTCTTTAAACTGAAAGCAATAAAAGTTTCAGAAAGTAACTCCATTGAGTTCTTATGTAGTTATAGATAACTACATAGATAACGTAGTTAACATTACTCACTCCCGATTTAAGACTATTTTCTTCCATATAGATTTTAAGGGAAGGTTGGTTGGATGTTACAGTTTTGGTGGGTTTTAAGGAATCATAAATCCATTTTGAATTAACTATATATCATTTTTTTTTCCCTTGGACTTCACAGCTATCATATGTCTTCAAAAATTTCATGTGAAGTTATATTAAGTTTCATTAAAATCTCTCACTGCATTTCAGGCTATGATTTTAAAGTGATAAATAGATATTAAAGCATGTGAAAAAATGACAACATAAACAACCTAATTTAACAGCTTCGGAGCCACAGGCAACAGTAAAACTAAATTTTTACTACCAGCTGGGGTTAGCAGTACCTTAAAGATAACATGAATTGCACAGTGCCTGTTTCCTTCATCCTTAAGAATGTTTCAAGGTGCTTGCTGTCTTGCAAAATACCTTGATTTTTCTAGAGTACAGAATAAACTGCCAAGTGGATATCAGCATTATCTTGCTCATATATGGTTCTCATTCACTGAACTGCAGTCTCAGAAGGAATCAAGACATGTAAAGAAAATACCCTCAAAAAGCTGTAGCATCAGGGTAGCTAAGTGTACTCATATATGACATAGCACCTGGAGTGCTCCAGAGACAACACCAATCCATGCTAGGAACCCAGATTTCTGTCCTCAGGATCACCATGTGTCCACTTTCTTCAGCTATCTTTACTGCTGCCTTTCCTCATTTAGAGAAATAACACAGAAAGACATATTATCTTTTCTATAATTCATGCATAAGTTTTGAAGACTGTGAGCTATTTATGACATTCCTATAGGCAGGTTAGGCAGACAGAAATATCAGTGCCTCCTCCCTATTTAATTATCTCTCCTTTCTCTTTCAAGCAAGAATAACTGCACTCAGAATTTCGGTTATCTTTCCTGTGGCACACTGGGTACACACATTTTTCCCATCCCAGAAGAGACTGAAGCAGTCTTCAAGGGGTTCCTCTGTCTTCTAGAAGAGCCTTTTGAAACACCTTTAGACAAACACGACAGTGGAAAGAGTAGGATCCCCTTCTCTAAAACTTCACTAGAGAGGATTTAAGACTTGACAAAAGAAAATATTCTTCCAGGCCCCCATACCTATTCAGATTTGTGTTTATATCAGTTGTGATAGAAGCAAAGAGACTCAAGTGTACAAGTTTTTTCTACTTTGTGTGCAGTAGTAGCCTTAATTACACAATCAAATTTCTTTCTACAAGACAGTCATCTGAGTGGCTTGGGATGCAGATGCTCATTGAAGAGAAAGTACTCAGCACTATAATGTTGCTCTTACTACTCAGCACAGACTCACATTTTAGTATATTCCCCACATTTTATTCTGAATATTGACCCTGAGATCAGCTCAGCTTGTTAAACCCTGGTGCTTAAAACATCAAGGTTGTGGATACAGTCCCCGTATGGGCCAAAAGTGGGACTTGATGATCCTCATAGGTCCCTTCCAACACAATGTTCTGTGATGCTGTGACCTGCTAATTTCTGTATAAAAGTCAAGTGTTTGTCACCCATCACGTTGTCTTAGGTGCTCCTTTGAATACTCCACAAGGTAAAGGAGCACTATGATTCCTTTGCTTTTACTGATGATAAATGAAAGCACGGAAGTCAAAGCTAACATTATGATGACAAACTTTTTCAAGTCAGCACAATGTGATTTTTCAAGTTTTCAGGACAGAATTTCCATTTGGTAAAGTTTAATTGTGAAATCTCAACATGTATGTGAACTGGGATGCTCAGGGTTAGAAGTAACATGCAAATAATTAATGAGCATTTTGGCTTGGCGTTCTGGTATTGGGGTTGTTCTCTTCGGTTCGTTTGCAGGAGTTTGGCTTGAGTGACCTATAAAAATTTCAGTAAGACTTTGTGTAATGAAAATTAAATTCTCGTGGACAAGTTTCATCTGTCTTAGTTTTAAGACCTCTCTTCTCTGCGTTAGTCATCAAATACTCCTGTCTACATATCGCTCAATCTCCACAAACCTCATACTCCAAATGTTTATTACTATTTTCTTGTTAACATCACTACTGTTCAGTACACTGTGCAAGCACACTGACTGTTCAAAATGCAGTAGGAAAAGCACCCTCTGAGAGACTGTCCATTTACTTACACATGAAGATATGCTATATCTTGCTGGAAACTGTAGTATTCCTAAATCATCTTTTAAGAGTGGTTGGGAACAATTCACCTACCCCTTTATGCTACTTTATTGCATAAGCCTCTTTGCAGCATGTATGAAATGAACAGTCCACCTGCATTTGTCTCCCAGCCTCAAACTATTTCAAATGCATACATCCAAACAGACTAAATTCATTAATATTACTCAAACAATTGAGGGCATGATTAGAGCCAACAGTATTACTGCTGCTGAGGAAAATATTTCAATGAGGAAAATATTTCAATGAGGAAAATATTTCAATGTGGCATGGTTGCAAGGGACTCCAGACTTTGTAGATTCTATTCTAATGCTCAAGTCAAATCAAGTGGCACCTTTCAAGGATTTAATTTTTTTTAAACAAAAAAACCTGCTTTGGAAAAAATGTTTCACAACAAAAATGTATTGTGCAAATGTTTCTGTTCTTCATCCTCTACCCCTACAGTTTATCCTGGAAGCTGACAGAAGTTTCCTAAATTTAAAAAAAAAAAATCTATTCTTAATTAAGCTCTCTTCTCAAAATTTTTTCTCCTTTGCAGGAAATGGAAACTGGAAAACTTCCACACATAATGAGGAGTCTATGGCTTTCTTCCACACTCTTGCAGAATTCTCTCTTGGAGAATTCATTCCAGTTACTGGGATTTTCTGCTGGATTTTTGGGGGGGGTTGGTTTTTGGTTTTTTAAGAATTGAAGCCACCTAGCTTGTAGCTTTTGTATTTTTATTTCTGTTACTGCCCTGGCTGAGTTCTTTACCACAGACAGATTTTCTCAGACTGTGTCTTACAAGTGCTCTCTGAAAGTTGTCAGACACATTTACATATTTATCTAATAACAGGTGTTATCTTGCCTAGAGTTTTTTCATGTAACATCTGTCCCAATTCCCTATTTGATCGTAAGAGTTAAGTCCTGCTTGCCTCACAGGATATAAAATTGGTCTCTGGAAACAAATAAACCTTTCTTCGGTGTCAATATTACTAAAACTACTCTTCTGCCAGAACACTAGACAATGCACAGCTGATATTAAAACAAAAGCAAAAACCAACCAACTAAAACTCCAAACAGACAAGCAAACAAAAATGTTAAAAACTCAGTACATTACACACTACATTAGGCCTGAAGAATTCCTCTTACACTTAAAGAGTAATCTTATGGCAGTTGTATTGTAGTTCCTATTTTTTCCCATACTAGGCAAACTCTGCTAAGGTTTGCAAATTTAAGTACTGATGTAAGCTTTTTCCACCCTATAGGTAAGGGTGTGTCTCTCTGTGTGGCTAATTATAAGGGCCAATGTAATTTTTTTCTAGACAACAGCTTAGATCTCCACATGTCATCGACTACAGTTTCTTTGACTGTAGTATTCCAAATTCTCAAATCATCTCTACAGTTTCAGGCACTATCTACCTTCAGAAATGGACCAAAGCCACTACCTGCCAGGTTGTAGCTGTTTTGTAAAGTATACGTGGCTTTTCAGAGTTTTCATTCAGTATCTTTTCTTTTCTTAAATACATGTTGCAAATGAAATCAGCAGCTTAAGTCTTTCTGCATCTCCATCTGATCAGTAAAATCATATCCTCCAAGTTTAATTTTTGCAAAGAACACCAAATTCTTCAAGTTCCTATGTTTTCATATAAAGTAGACTCTACAGAACAGATCCTTTCATGTAACTGAAAGCCATTGCAGAGTAGGAAGCCCCTCAGATATAACATGTCACTACAGCAAATGCTTCCTGAAAACCTGCAATATAATTTGCTACATTTATTTGCAGGGTCAAACGTGATTTAATTTTTCTAAGCTTTTTTTACTATTATTATCATTGCATGTCTTAGCACACTACCATGTGTGGTATGCAGTAATTGTTCAAAAATAAGATGGTTTATGCAGTTTAGATTCCAGACACTTCTAAGATTAAAAAAGCAAGCTTTCACACCTCAGCTGCCTCTCATCTGCAGCCCTAGTGCAGCAGCAGACAGGCAATCAACCTGCAAACACTCCAGAAGGGACACAAATTGCTCCTGAGGAGAGCACTGCCTCCCCAGAAAGCAAGACAGTTGAGCTACCACTATTTAATGTCTTTCATTTTTCAGTACCTGCTAATTGAGTATTGTGCTACTCGATAAAGAGATACCACACATGCTGTGAACACTGTCAGGCCTTTTTCTGTCTCTGGTTTTGTGGCACCTGGAGTTTTAAAAGTACTTGAATATCATGATCAAGATTAATTCAACTGGTGCTTCATAAATGTAAGGGAACGACTCCTTCATATTTTTGCAACAAATTGTAGCTCTCCTGCTTTGGAACCCAACTTTACATCTTCACTTTCTTGTGATATCTTTAGACTCCATTCCAAAAAACTAGCACAAAAATTAAGTTTAAAAGTCACTTTATTGAATGAAGAGTCTATTGTTACAGTACTAATTTGGAAAAAGTATTTGAAAATACTATGTAGCAAAACAGACACTGCACAGAATAATGAAATAATATAATACAAATGCAAGTCACTGGCAGATCAGATCAGAGCTACTGAGGCTTAATATGGTCATTAAAATTATATTGTGGTTATGAAGTAATAAGTTTCGATACAGCATTAGGACTTGTTCATGAAGCAGCAGCTGTCAGAAAGAAACACAGACTGTCAGAAAGAACTTCAAGATTGTGGCAAATAGTGTACAGGTGTGTGTATGTTTCTCTGTGTGTGAATGGTCCAAAATTATAACATTCACAAATTGAGTTCTCTGGTAGGGAGTGTATAATTTAAAATGTTTGTAAGACATAACAGATTTTGTTTACTTGAGTTCTGAATTTTAAATATAAAATGAAAGCATAGGATCCCAGGCAGAGAAATTGGAGGCAGACATTGCATTCCTCCCATTTGGATTGTTTGCAAAATGCACTTAATGGTTTAAATCCAGTTGCTCCTACGAGCAGACATGGGGAGGTTGCTGAAATCTGGGAGCATCACTGGACTAAAGGAATGCTACTGAAATCACAGAACTCTTGTAAGGCTCAAGCAGAAGGAACTGGAGACGTTGCACCTCGTAGCTGAATCTGCACACTTTTCTATGCCTGCAGTAAGGCACAGCAGCTCTGCAGGCCTCTGGGGCTGTCCTGCCTCCCTTCAGGCACACATTGCTTCCCATGGGTGTCCATTCTGGCACAGCCCCTGCTCTGGCCATGCCAGGGCCCCTGCATGCCCAAATCCCAGATACTTCTCCTAGCCTGACTTGCCTTTGCAGCATAAATTCCAAAGTCCAGGCTAGGAGCCATCCCACAACCCCAACAAGCTGGGCACTGGCTGAAGACCTGGACATCAAAACTCTGGCTCAAGAGGCTCTGAAGCAGGAGCTTCAAAGCCACTAGTTCAGCAAAAATGACAAAGATGCTTCTGCATGGGGGAAAGGTGCCCACCTGGCTAACTTTCACAGTGGGACACTTGACACCTAATGCTGCAGTCTTCCCTCTTCGTTCCTGGCCAACATCTCTTATAGACAGCAAGACTCTGTACTGCCCTGACACTGCCTACACCATTTCACAACAGCTGGATTTGCTGCTCGACTCCTGAGTCCAAACACCTGCAGCTCTGGAAATGAAAAGTGGTAACTATTATTTATCATCTTCCCCTCTTGCTGCTGCAGCATGCCAGGACACAAGCTCCAGGCTGCAATGTCACCACCATGAAGCATCACGGTGACATTTGAGAGCTTCCTCTTGGAACCTGCAACCAGCCAGCGCCAGTTCCTTGGCATTTGCTGTCTGGCAGGACCAAGCCCAGCTGACCAGAGAAATGCCTATGGCTAGGAATCACTCTGCTCTAACCCTGACAAGACAATGTGAACGGGAGTCATCTCAAGGAAAAACATCATCTACTTCTGCCCAAGATGAGTCCCTTCAGCTGAAAGACTCAGCTTCCTCTGTCCCTCCAGCATGGGACAAGAAAGCACCTTGTAAAGCTGATCTAGCATCCCTCAAAGAAAAAAAGCATTTCTAAACATGCACTGATTACCAAAGATTTGTTAAGAGGAGCATTCTGGTGAAGCTGATGACTTTATCTTTCCAAACAGAGATGGACACACACACCCCTTCCTAGACACATATGCACACACACATTTGTAGATTCCTTGGGAAGCAGCATGGACCCTCTTATCTCACATACACACTTACAGCATATTCTGAGTTGAAAGGGACCCTAGGATCATCAACTCCAGGTTGTAAGTAAATGGCCCATACAGGGATTGCACCCACAAACCTTGATGTTATCAACACCTTGTTCTGACCAAACAAGATTATCTCCGCTCAGTACCCCTTCATGGATGTCAGCCTTCTTTTAATCCTGCATCACCTGAGGTACAAGGTGAAGTGTCTGGAAGTTGCAGCTCTGAGGTGGCACAAGTGCCTCCCTGCAACTGATGCACAAAGTGGCCCAACTCCTTGCCCCCATAGTTTTCCAACAGTGCACCAAGGCATGGGGCCTAATAGACTTTTAGGCTTTCAGCATCATTTTGCAGCAGTCATTTCCTCTGCATGTTTACAAGGACAGCCCTCCACCCTTTGAACTTACCTAAAGTGACATACTCCAAGTTAGAGCACTTAGGCATCTGATTAGGTCAACCTAGAGATTTACAGAGTATTCCTGTGTTTTAGGGTGTGCAGCAATATATGCGTTCTCCTGTCTTCTTTTATTTTCTTGAAATCATATCCTAGAAATATGAAGATTCAAGAATGAGAGCTGTACTTTGCCAGCAAGCCTCAGCTGTTTGCACCCTAATTTTTAATAAAACTAAATCCCATTCCTGGTCATGCAAGGTATAGAATTATTGATTGGAAAAAAAAAAAGTATTCCAATCACACAAACCATAAATTTGTGTAGACTATTAAAAATCTTCTTTTAAATTCTTTGCCTTTTCTATGTCAGTAATAGTTGTATTTTCAGATACAGAAACATTTTACAGATGTAGCCAGCCACTAGTTCAGTTTAGAATGGCATTTCTAACTCTATGTGAGAAACTGAAGACACTATTGCTCTGTTAAGTACAGCAAGAGCACATTTTTTATCCAAATAATCAAAACAACTATACAGAGACCAAATGAGATATCAAGAATAAAAGCTGAAGCCTCACAGGGTAGGCATGTATTTTTGATACTGCATAACCCAAAATCAAAAAGCAACACAGAACTCAGTACAGCCTTTGCTATGTACTCTCAATATAAGCAACACAGACCCAGACAGCCTTGCTTTCTTCACTACACTCCTTGCACATTTCACCAACATACTCTTTAACCTTTACAGACTAGATATTCTGAACCCTGAAATAAGAGCAAGGCATCATGAATTTAAAATACCAGCTGAAACTCCTCTGAGGGTAAGTGAACACAGACATGTTCAGCTAGCAGTTTTATCTAGCTTTATTACTGGCCTTGGAGATTACATATCACTATCTGCACACTTTGGATTTAATTTCCATGATTTGGGATGAGCTGAAAGGCCAATTTGCCAACAGCACACAATTGCCTGCATTTTGATTGACTGGCAGATGAGGGAAGAGTTTTGCATTTACTACAATGAAGTCCATTCAATAAGTAATATTGGTAGCGTTACCAAAATTAATTGTTCCTTCTTGCCAATGGTGTTCTTGCTGAAAGAAGTGTGCTGACACCCTTCTGTCTTCCTGCACACAAAGGTTTCATACAATAAAATCAATCATAATAGGAAATCAAAATACTTCCAAGTCTTTCCTAGCATGCACTAGCTCATCCAGTTGTTACCATAACAACAACAACAAAAGATACAGTGGATGACACTTTACTTTTAACACTGAAATACCTGAAGAAGTACCTTCCTCAGGAAAAAAAAAATCAAGAGGATACTAGATATTCTCTTCTTTAGTGGCAAAAGGACTGCAACCTCTTACAAGCCAAAAAACTGCTTGAAGAAAGAAACCTATAAGAATAAGGATGCAATTTAACAGAGGAAAAGAATATACTAATAATCAGATTTGGAAAATCTGAAGCAACGTTTCTTCCAGCCTCCCCACCCTAGCTGTGTCAAGATCCAAGGAGCCATGAAAGGACACATAATGTCCATTAAAAAGGTACTTGGTCCTGCATCTATGTAACTAAATCATGAAATTTAGCACTTACGATGAAACAGAGCTTAAACACACTCAATCTTTGTTTTAATTTCTACAGTACTGTTTCTCAGGACCAAAAAGCTTATTCTCATAAGCAAAAGCACAAAATAACTAGCTTAAATATGACGCAAATATGGGCAATCTGCTATTCTAGCTATCCAACACCCTGACTATGCACTTTGTGACTATCTGAAGGCAAGCGGTACAACTACTCACTGTGTAGAGAAATTGGGCAGAAAAATTCAGTCTCCAGATTAGAAAATAGTGTCAAACACTGCAGAAGCCTTCAAAAGTCATGAGTTCAGAAACAGATAGACGTAGGTGAAAAGAAAGTAAAGTAGAACACTTCAGCACACTTTATGGAAAAATGGATATTTCTGACCTCTCTTCTATCCATCTTTTTCAAGAGAGAGTAATTCATAAAATGTTGTTCATATACCTTTGGTCCTAAGGAATCTAAAAGTGAGTTTGAGAATCTAAAAGTCCTTTTTAACCAAGGGTTGAGGAGTTCTTTTGAAAATGCAAAAGCCAAACAAGAAAATCACACAAATATTTTTTCCCCCATAAAGAATTCTAATGAAGAGCTTGCACTGAATTTTCATAATTTAAGATGTAGTCACTTCCACATATAATTTCAAGTACTCAGTGAGAAGCACTTCTGGCTAATACCAACCAACAATTTATGTATTTCTATATCAGTTTTAGGACTGTGTGGGTTGTTTCAGCTGGGGTAGAGTTAATTTCCTTTCCTTCACAGTGGCTGATCTGGGGCTGTGTTTTTAATTAGGTCTGAAAATAGGGTTGATAACACAGAAATATTTTTGTTATTGCTGAGCAGGGCTTACACAGACCCATGCCCTTTTCTTCTCTTTGTACTTCCACATTGACAAGGAAACTGGGGGTGCATGGGAGGTTGGGAGGAGACACAGCTGGGACAGGTGACCCAAACTGACCAAAGGGATATTCCAGACTATGTGACATCATGCTCAGTACATAAAGCTGGAAGGAAGAAGCAGAATGGGAGGAATATTTGGAGTGATGGCATTTGTCTTCCCAGCCAGCTCTCCCGGAGATGGCTGAACACATGCCTGCCATGGTAAGTAGTGAAATAATTTCCTTTTTTTGCTTTGCTTGTGTACATGGAATTTTTTTCTCTCTATTAAACCATCTTTATCTCAACTCGGAAGTTTTCCCACCTTTACCTTTCTGATTCTCTCTCTGCTGACAGGGGATGAACAAGTGGCTGCGCAGGGTTGGTGGCTGCCTAGGGTGAAACCACAACACTGTGCCACTTCTCTTTCTCCAGCTTCAAGTGAAGTTTCACTTAGCTATGCAAGCTCATTTTTTCCAGCTGAATACTGCTGTAAGATTTTTATGCAGGTTTACATCCAGAGGTTCAGTCTGTCAACATGTTCTCCCTCGATCATACTCCTTTGTCTTTAGTATTGAGGGGAGCTACAAAGGAAAGAAGAGCAGTATCAAAACTAAGTGCATCTGTGCATATGAAGAAACGAGACAGACATTTAATAGGAAACAGGTTGAGAGCTTCACACTATGAAGTATATCAGTTCTTCAGTATGAAATTCTTTACTGTGAGAGTGGCAAGGCACTGGAATAGGTTATCTAGAGAAGATGTGAATGCCCCATCTCTGGAAGCATTCAAAACCAGGTTGGAATGGGGCCCTGAGCAATGTGATCTAGTGGAAGATGTACCCCTGATGTGAGGGTTGGAAATAGATGGTCTTTAAGGCCCCTTCCAACTTTCCTATGAATCTGTTCCTCTGAATTCTTCACCTTAACTTTTATATCCTCCCTCATAAATAACAAATGACAAACATCCCAATCACAAAATAAGATACAGGTTACATATCTCACAAATACTCTCACCTGGTGGACACATGTTAGCTGTTATCTAGTAACCTCAAATGTAGAAAATGCAATGTTGACACATGATTAAACAACATTGAGTAAAAAGCCACATAGAAAAAAAATAGGAAAAAATTATTAAACTTCTTTTTACTTATAAATGTCTTGATTTTGCACTAAAACTAACAAATAATTCACAAAAAATAAATTATTAAACACCTGTTTCGGCATCTGGCTGCCTTCAGATATCAACTTTCTTGTTTGTCCATCATTCTTGGCTCAACCACTTAACATAGTTTTAACTTAAATTCTTGCCAAAAAAAAAAAAAAAATCTACATTTAAGATATTTTGTGAGAGTCAGAAGGGTGAATGCCTCACAGTAGAAAAAGTTTTCTTTGAAAGAAAGACCATTGCTGAAGAGCTCTATTAATAATCATAAATGCACTGCAGAGATAATCAAGAGCTTTCTCAAATAGGGAACTTTGATAAGGATGCTTTTAATTGATATGTCATCAGATTAGTTTTAGAACAATTAAATAAATCAATGAATTCTTAAAGATCCTGAACTCATCCCAAGCTGTAGAAAAGCCACGTGCTGAATTTCTGTGTAATGCTTTATTAACTGCAGGATCTGCAGTCTGTAATTTGAATTAGGCCCCATCCCAAGCAAACGGGGACTGGCAGCTGCTGCACCAGCAAGAGAGATGGCGGTGTGGGTCCATGTCTGCGGTTCCACGGGAAAGAAAAGCAAACGTCCCCCAGCACAGGCCACCGGGGTGGCAGGACGCGCTAGATGGTGCTGTTTTCCCATATATTGAGCACTTTTGTCTTAGAAAAATATAAAAAAAAAAAAAAAAAAGGACAGGAAAATAACCACGGAGGGCAGCAATTTTTAGGGGGGGAAAAAAAAAAAAAAAGTATCAAGTTTCAGATGAATTTTTTAATCAGATTTCTCCTCATCATTCGTGTGAATGGTGTGATGGTCTCCATCAAATCTCTTTCTTGAGGCAACATTAGATCAGAAAACTAAACTTGGCTTAGATATATGTTCTCTCTTTTTTAAATGTTGTTTTCTAAAATAATCCAATTCTTAGGCTGCTCTAGTGATAATGTGTATTATTCAAACATGTATTAACTTATAGCCTGGAAGAAACCTCTCATTTTATTGATTCAAAGTAATAGTCAGGTTTGAAAATAATTTACATTGCAGATGCAAAAATAGCAAAACTTAGACTGTAGGAAACAGAATATGTCCTGAACCTCTTCCAATTTACTCATTGATAAATATCATAAGTTCACCACACACAAAGAGAAAGTTGAGTTTTTCCAGATGGCTTGTCTTCATTTCAAAATAACAGTGTATAACAGTCTAACTTCTATAAACCTTGAATGCATACCAGGAAGGGGGCAGGGGGGAAATATATAGTATTTTCAGGAAATTTTGGTATGAAAATGGTAGCTAACTCACAAAAGATGGTAATTTTCTCTTGGAAAAAGAGAGTTTTATACATACACACACACAAAAGTGAGACATGTAGGATCAGGAGGCAAAGAATATTGAGTCAAAAAGAAATTTTACTGAAAGGGCAGGGACAAAGTGTGTAAAGCACTAAGCTATTAACATACAGCAGACTGTATCAGAAGAATAAGAGTGATAATGAGAGACAGTGAAGGTACAATCATTAGCAGATTCAATAGAATTTAGAAAATAGGTTTCTTATTGCTGGAGGCCTAAATAAAGTTCACAAAGAGTTCAAGACAGCAATTGCAGATGGTCATGGAAGAATCACATTACAGTCTACTTTTTCTGGTGTCTCATGAAAAGCTCAGAAACAAGGCTGAACCCAAAAGTTAGCTTCAACATCTCAGGTAAATAACAAATACAGTGCTTGCCTGAGTAACAATACAGAGGAAGCAAATCTGCTGGTGAAAACTGCCTATGTATCCAAAGTCACCATCATTCCTCTAGAACCTAGTATAAATCAGTGACTTCGAAGAGCATTTTTAAAGACGTTGTTTTAAAGAGAAGACAAGAGGATATAGCCTCAAGCAATGGACATCAGGAAGAAGGTTTTCACTGAAGGGGTTGTTAAGCATTGGAATGGACTGACCAGGGAGGCAGTGGAGTCACTGTCCCTGGAGGTGTTCAAGAAAAGACTGGACATGGCACTCAGTGTCAAGGTTTATTTGTCATGGAGATGTTCAGGCACAGGTTGGACCTGATGATCTTGGAGGTCTTTTCCAACTGTCATGATTCTATAATTCTATCACATAGGATTGACATAGCCTTAGAACTGTGGGCATAAAATACAAACTTCTTAAACTATGCAACAATTCTGATTATGAACCAAAATTGATTCAAAGTGTGACTGCAGAGGTTTAATTTAATCTTTCAGATATAAAACTGACAAAAATGTTAAAGGTTACCAAGAAAACTAGCAACCAAGAAAATAAAATATTTCTGATATTTTCTTTCATTAGCACAAATAACTTACCAGATTAGATCGTTCAGCAAATTCATAGGCAATACTTATTAAAAATTTTAATTTCTAGTAATTGAAAACAATATTAGTGAAGTTAAAGATGTTAAAAGCCTTGAAGCATTGTTTCCAGTTTTACTAGAACACTGGGCTATGTCTTCTGTTTAAGCATAAACAGCCTTTGTTCACATAGGGTACTACTGTACTACCAATAACAAATTGATACTTTGGCATAGCAAACTGACCTACAAAACATAGGTTAAAACATGAAAGATTGATCTCCTCAAATCAACAACTTCTTACGCTATTAGCTTACAAGGTAGCTCACCACATATTTTATTGTTCACCATAGAATACAGCGTACTAGAGAGTTAATGATCTGATAAATATTTCAATTCCTCTAATTTTTAATAATAAACTATGTTAGCACTGAAAAGTAAAAAAAGGTTAATGTTAGATCTAGTAAAGATTTTAAAAGTGCTTCCTTTAAAAGTGCTTTTCAAACATGTTTCTAGATATACTAATTACTGATACAAATTTCTAAATATACTGATACAAAGTTGTCAACTTTGCTGCACTAATGTGTTTTAAATTTGTTCATCTTCATTCAAGGGAGAGGAAAATTAGCCATAAGAATATTAAAACAGATTTGTAAAAAGGTTGCTAAAAACCTAAACCCCATTACCATTATCTGAGGAATGCATGCAGACATGGACAGACTAAAATTACCATGATTCAGCTCCTTTAAGCAATACTATCTACTGAAAAATGACTCAAACCATTGCTTTATGTAATTCATTTAAAGTAAAATGGTTTTCAAGTACACAGTCCTGTATTGCCGGTCAAATCGAAGAGCTGAAATTTTGAAGGCTCTCCCTGCCTCACTTATTTGAATGACATGGGCTGCTTGAGCAGGCTTTTTAAACATTCAGCACTAATTGGTAACAGAGACTAGATTAAAATCAGTCGAGTTCTTTTAACCTTCCCCAAATACCCTCACATCTTCAAGTTTCACTTAATGTAATTGTAAAAACAGGTCTACTGTTACTCAACTCTCAAGGGTGGCATTAACTTCATTAGGTGCTGTTTGTACAATGTGTTAAGCTCCTCATTAGAACATGCACAGAGGTATTTTAGACTAATGAGGCTCTATTGTTATAACCTATCCCTGCTTAATTGCAATTTCTTTATAAGTAGCTGATGTGGCACAAACTCTCTCAAATGGCAAATACTGGTACAAAAATCAGTTTTAATTGATGTGTACATTAAAATAAATCTTCCCATTAGGCTGAACACTGTATGCCTATTAGCCTCAGAGGATTAAAAAATATTTTTTAAATAAAAAAGAAAAAATATGTGTGTCCAATCATGGGCCTTATTCATTTGCAGAAGAGTGTTGTGGAATCCTTCCTTCTCTGCGGCCCTACACAGCACAACCAGATGGGCCCTACAGCTACAAGTGAGACAGAAGCATGGAATCATTTAGACTGGAAAAGACCTTTAAAGCCACTGAGGCCAGCACTGCCAAGTCCACCACTAAAACATGTCCTCAAATGCCACATCTACGGGTCTCTTAAATACCTCCAGGAATGACAGATTTCAGGTCACCATATCTGTATTTTTCAGCAGCAGCCTTCATCATCACCTCAGTTCAGGTAATTCCCTGCCTTCTCTCACATTTGAAGAGAAGCAGAGGTCAGGATAGACAGACAATCTTCTCTCACAAGTGCACAGTCACAAGAGCTAAACTGTGGTATTGGAACTGTGCTTGTGGTGGTAACAGCAACAGATGAAATCCCTCAACTTGCAAATGCCTCAAAAAATGCTCTGCACAGGACAAGAATATACAACAAATCACTTGGAATTAAAGAAATTAAACAAATCAAGGCAAAAACAAAAGCAAAACCAAATAAGGCAATATCCAGACTGCAAGTAGGAATTTTGTTTCTGAACAATGTCAATTCTGTGCTCTTCATGCAGGAAGGATGTGAGGCCTATGTAAATTTAAGTCATGTGAAATACAAAACCATCAAGGGAAAAGAAATGCACCAAAGCTTTAGTTCTTCTTTGGCATTGGCAAGGCTCCTTCTAACTATCATTCCTAGGCAAAAAGTCTTTTGCTTTTAACACAGTTGCACAGAGAAAGACATTAGATAAAATCAGGTCTGTGTATACAGGAATAGAAATTTACCTCGGAAAAGGCATTCAAAAGGAAAAAACTTATTTTAAAACAAAACATGTCTTTTTATTTTACTTTAAGGAAGCACTCTACTGCATAATCACATAGGATTAATCTTGTATCTCTAACCCTTCCTCCTACTGTTTGTGTCAAATAAAAATACATGGTAAGAGGTAGGAAGGGACCACACAAACAAGTGGGGGCAATTTCTGCTTGGGACTACATGAAGGTAGGAAACCACTACTTTTCTTATAAAGAACACAAAAACAGGTTTGAAGTGCTTAAACGTCATGGATCTGTTTATTTTCCTCCTGGGCTAGTCTAATCTACTTCCTAAGAAAATCAAAGCAACCAAATCCATGAGTTGTTCAGATCATCTTTATGATTACTGTAAGCAAGTTTCTATCCAGTGAGGGTTTTCCATGCTTCCTACCTGCAAATTAAGTTCAGTGTTGCACACAGGGTTGTCTGACAGTGATTGGACCAGAATTCTGATGAAGCTTCCGTTCACCTAGGTGGAGTTTTGTATAATACCTCAAAGGCCATTCCCGTTTTAGTGATTTGCTACATGGACATATTAATAAAGCTGTCCTTGCTGGCTTCCCATTACCATGTTGCTGCTGCTTTGCTGACAACTCTACTACCAGCTGCTATCTCTTTAATGTTTTCATGGTCTCATGCATCTTCTTGGTGCTACTTTAGCTGAACATTACTGGAATTTCCTATTTTATTTGCTAATGGCTTCGCCCATGCACCTCTTGAGAGGGGATGTCACTACACAGTCAGCAATGATATTTTACATGGTACATACCAATACTTCATTTACCAAACAAAATGTTTAATAAAGCAGAGATCTAGCCAGGAGGCAGCTAGCTCAGCACAAAGATGACAAGAGTATGATAAGCAGAAATTTCCAATATTTCACAATGCTATTCACCAAATTTATTTCTTCCTTTCATGTCAGTAGCCATCAGCTTGGTAAAATATTATTACTTCTCACTCCTAGCAACATTTTACTCTAGGTCTGTCACTAATCTTCATCACTAATACAGAAAGTTTGAAAACATGACCTGGGCAAACTCATCAGATTCAGCATTGTAAATAAAGATATTAGTATTAGTATTACAGTGAAGAAAATAGATCAATTTATGTTTTTTTAGTGGATTGATAGTACAGCAAGAGTCTGGATATCATATAGAGAATGGGAAACAAAGCCATTTACAAAGCTGAATTTATTTAACTTTTTAAAGCATAACCTACAAAGATACAGTCTTTATTAATAGTAATAGTCTTTCAGTCAACCAGATCAAGTGGTTTTTTTCTTAATAACAAACCCAAGTCTTTTACACAGGACAACAAACTGTATCAGACACTTTTTGGTCTTACATTTTCTTATCAGCATCAGGTGCTCAAGACTTAAGGCTTGAATTTTTAGATTTCGGTGTTTCTTTCTGTTAAAAGAAAATATCGCAAAGTCTCATCTTCTAAGGTAAAGTTGGCTTTCACAAGCCCACTACATCAGACTGTCTTCTCCATGCCAATGGCTCTCTTCTAAATCCATTGAGTGAGGATTTGTTTCTTAAGAAAGCTTTTCCTGCCTGGAAGTAGAGGCTTCCAAACACAGACATGGACCTCCAAAAGTTGAGCATATGGAAGTTCCAGGATGAGGAAGGGAACTGGATGTTCATACAGTGAAGTAACTGAAACAGCATCCACTAAGGTGACCACCATGCGAGAGAGCAGAAAAGACATAGTTTTAAAAGCATGTTCTAACAAGATTATCTAAAGAATAAAACAGTCACTGGCTTCCACAAACATGGACACCACACCATTCATTTCATTCACTAGGCGTAATTCTTTTATGCTAAATATTCATCTTTCACTCTCACTCCACCTGACCAGTTTTCTGTCCCCTTTCTCCACAAATTTGTCTGTGATTCTACACGAGTTCTGGTCCCATGCAGCATTCAGAGTAGTACAGGAGGAGGCACAGCAATTCTACATATCTGCCTGTAGCATCCCACATACTCAACACAATATTTGTGTAAGTTCAAGCAGGAGCAGACACAACTGAAAACTCACTACACACAGATTGAGTGTATCTCTCTATTGCAAATCAAGCACAGAGTAGGACAGATCAAACCCAGTTGAAGAGGAAAACCAAGAAATCTAAGATCAAAAAAAGAAAAAGAATATCAGAAACTACATATAAAATTTACGTTAAAATGTCCAAACTGATTTGAGAGTGACCAACATGTGACCCATATTTCTTTCTGGAATTATTTGTGGAAAGGTGCACTTTTCACATGTCCAATTCATAGGAAAAAAAAATATTAGTTTTTGAATAGACTTGGTCCAAGCAGGAAAAATAAATGAGACAATCCTAACCATGAAAGACAGTGTCAGTTCCAAATCAGGGTATCTGCTCCTATATACACCTCAGAAAACAAAAATTATGAGAGCTAAACCCATAAAGCAAGAACGCGCCTCCCCATTATTCTAGGGATCATAACAGACTAATTATGCAGTCCAATTTACAGGCCAATAAATTCTGAGAGTCAGAACAAACTGATAAAATGACCACACATTGATTCCCCTGCTCCTTACTGAAAAATCTGTAAGCTTTTGTGGCCACACTCCAGCCAAGACATAAACTCTTAGAGTATTGTACATAATAACATTCATTACCGTCTCTAGTCACTAGTATGACCTTCAGCCACAAGTTTAGCAGCTGGTTTATTGCTCATTTGGTTCATTCCGGGATGGTAATAAAATTGAATGTTTTGTTTATGTCTCTTTACAGACTCTGTCTAACAGCATCTCCCTGTACCATCACTTCAACTTGTCATATTTAGGCAGTTTCTTAGCAACCACCTATCACAAGACACGAAGGCCTTCCTAGCATAAATGAAATTTCTTTCCCTGGATACCCAGTTTTTTCTTCCAATTTTTCTTCCTATCCCATAACATGAGACCATTTAGTAAAGACATAAGGACTTTAAATGTGTATAACAAATCGGCATTGTTAATATATTTCTGAGTATCTCTATCTTCAGAAGAAACACTCCAGGGACTGAGAAAGCAAGAATAATCTACCATTTCTTTTCCTGGAGTAATTAACTTTATTTTAACTAAAATATATATATATATATATCATTAAGAACAGAAGAAAAAAAAGTGTACACCTTTGCAGACAAGTTCTAAACTTTTAGTGACAACTGCTGCAGACTGAAAAAAAATTGTATGAGGTTCAAGGACACCAGCCACATTTTTTTTCCTCTCTGCCTGCCTATCAGAAATAATTGCAACAGTCCTAGACTCCACAAGATACTGTCGAGCAGATAAGAGATAACAGCATGTCAGTGACAAAGGTCAGAATTAAAGGGCATAGTTTGATAATTTAGAAAAATAAGGATACACTTGGCCAAATATGAATATGGAGTTCAAGAAAAGTAGATTAAAGGAAGTGGAACTCAAGAAATAAAGGGGGAAAGTTGTTTTCATTGTATGAGATAGCAGGAGTTAGAGGAAAAAAAATTTACTCAAGCTCACAAGGCACTGAGCTACCAGTTTCTTCAGAACATGAAGAGCAATTCTCTGGGGAGAACTCCATGTATAGCCACACCATCAGGAGTATCAACTTCTTCCCACACCTGATCCATCGCATCAGAAACAGAAAAGATACTGGTGTCTGTTAACTACTGCTAAGAGGTCTGAAGTGAGCAGTTACAAAAAGTAAGTTCTATATCTGCCCCACATCTCTATTGGTGACATTTCTGTAGGTATCTAAACCTCCCCTGAAAATATTTATGGATACCAGGATTAGAAAAACATGGAGGGATCAACTGCTTTTAAATTTGCCTAGTAGTTATAAGCTACACGGTTTTCATATCGCTGCAGCAAAATAGGGCAGTCCCAAAGATGATACTACAGCTTATATCCACTTGGAATAAAAATTGCATGAATTCAAGTCTTATCATTTATACAGGCACCATCAAGTCAGCCTTTCTGGCCTCTTAACTACAACCAACCATCTACTATTTTCCAGCCCTAAAACAATCTCTAAAACAGCTCAAGATAACAGTTGTGCAGCTCAAGATCACAGTGCAGATGTAGACGCACAAATCAAGAGTAAACTCAGTTTGTGTGGGCCTGAAAATAAGAAGTCATGTCTTGAGCATACAGTGACAGCACTACCACGACTTTACCTTTCTGTTCCCACTAGAAATGCACCTTTCAGGCCTGTTCCTCTTCTTTCCATCAATCCAGGGAGTTACCGCTGCAACATTTAAGACAGATAAGACCCCTGAATAAGCGAGAGCAATGAGAGTCTCAGGGCACTGTCACACAAACCTGTTCTTCACATGGCTATACATAACACCAAACGCCACTGCAACAAAGCTCCTGAGATAGAATTGGCAGTGTTAAGTTTATGGATACACTCGATTTAAATGATTCTGTGACTGTGTGGTCAGGCCTCAGCTGACCTAAACTAGCTCGGTAACACCAGCTGCATAGGCAGGAGCATTTAACACCCCAGCCTTGTACTTGACCTGGTTAGCTTTGCACTAGCATGGCAAACCTAGAAGCCCTTCAGCACAGGCATATGCAAGTAGCCATATAATTGCAGGCTGGAAAGCATACACTCACCACTTACTATTGTGTTATAGGATGGAAAATAGTTTAGAAGGAGGCATGGTACCCTGTACAAAACTGCAAAACTTGACTGTTTTGTAGAAAAACAAAGATGCATAAAATTAAAGGAAGGAATCATGTCATAGTTTTTCCTAGCTAAGAATGTTCCTGTAATTATTCATTTAGGGGAAAATGCAATTGCCCTCTCACACTACTTGCTCTTAAACATAAAGAACACAGTTGCATTCTGACTTTTAATGAAAGGGTTTCATTACATTTTATTGTACAAATAGATTGCTTTCAAAGGCAAATACATCATACTAATGATTTACAAGCTCACTATGCCACTTAAGTTTTCTAAAGAGTTTTAAGAATGTTTCTTTCTTTGAAAAGAATAAAGATTTCCTATCCTAAGTGAATAGATATGAACAACACAACAGAGCCAAGGCAAATTCTTCTTGTGACTAGAGAAGGAAAAAGCTTTTGTGTTTGTTGAAGATTATATCACTTTTTTTATGGAAGAGTAATAAAGTACAGAGACTTTGCCTAGTTAGGCAGCCCTGTGTTTTTAGCCTATGATCACACAGGATCAAGTGCAGAGTTACAAAAAGGCATAGATAACAGGAAACCAAACATGTACAGCACAGTGACTCAAGGAGACATTAGTTCAGAATCCAAGTAGCCTAAATACAGCTGCTTAAGAATAGGTTTCATGGGGCATACTTAAAGATGACGAAAAGATACACTTGGATATATTTTATTCCTTTTCTGCCTTTTTCTTAGAAGTCTTCTAACATTTATTTGGAATTTTTGCTTCCAAGAAAGTAGCTGTTCCATCTTTACCTTTCTTAACTGTTATGCTAATCCTGTATTTCAATAGTTACTCTTTCACACATTTATAGATTTCATTACAATTTGTTAATACTTATCACAAACAAATTTTATTTTAAAAAAAGACTAGGTATTTAGTTATGCAAAGAAACCAGAAACAAATTAAATTTAAAAAGAGAAAAAGACCTCAGTTTGCTTAGATGTCTTTACATTTACAAATAAAACCTGTGAACAGTCAAAATGGATTTGTACTATTTCACAAGCTGTTTATAGATGCTGAGAATAGAAAGTGTGTATTACGTGTAAACATCTGTGGTCAGTCTCACAGACAAATCTTCATTACTGTGCAGGTCCAAGATGAAGTTTAACAGAATTTCTAAATGCCTTGGGTGCTAAATCACTACTATAAGAGGATTTGCATTATAAAGAAAGATTTCTGATAATTTCATTCACTAACCTAATCATTATAGTAATCTTCAAAGAGAAAAACATGCAAGTTTGTAGTCAATGTTTGCCAATTCCTATGCAAAAACTGGTTAGACAAACTGGTTTTGTCCAGTTGGGTTCCTGTGTATTGAGAATTAAAAGACTACCTGTATTTAAATTGAACTGCAATGATTTGACTTTTACAGCAGCTTCATGCACACATGTGGACCAATTTGTCACCAGAGAAGTGCAATATAATAATTTTGGCAAGTTCACAACAAGTGGATGTAGTGACTTCTTAAACACACCCAAATACGTTATTCAAACTTGGATAATTAGAGACAGGTAAATAATTCACAAAGCAGAATTTATGACCGACCATGTTACAGTTTTAGGTACAAGCCTGAAAACAAAACATAATTTGAAACAGAGTTCTTGTTTTACACTCCTCAATTCATCCAAGCAAGTTATTGTTATTTAAAATGAAATTTCAAAGACACAGTTCACCTGGATTTGATGAATTTTGCTTTCAAGTAAACTTCTGAAGTGCTGCAGATAAAAAAGAAAACTCCCTTATGATGTCATAACACTGTTACTCATTAACTGATCTTTAAACCTAGTTTGGGCTGGAGTCACACCAACACAGCACTTCCTACAGCAGAAGAAAGGAAGGCTGTGTGCTTCAAGGATCGCTCTAGAATTGAACTTAACTAAGTCTGCAGTTAGTTCCACTAAAATGCTGAAAAAAGGAAGCTCCTTGGAGGACTCTGTTTTTCATTCTGAAAGTCAGAACAGCTTCCGAAAATCAAGTAACGACACCCCAGCCAGTCCTACAGAGAGTGTTGGATCAGTATTTATAAGGTAAATCCCAATATGACTGAGTGTTTTGCATGTGCTTGATAATGGGAGAACAGGGCAGCAACACAAGAATGCACTGAGACAAATGCACTTCCTAACTTCCAGATAAGGAAGCTCAATATGAGAAGGAAATGCTCAAAGAGGTGGTAATTTCATGTATGTCACTGATTGCACTGGGAAGGGGAGCACTACTGTAAAGGAGAAACTTGTGATGGAGGACAGAAGGGTATTGTTTTCTCCTTCTTTTTCTATTGACACTGAAATAGGGCTTTGAATGCGTATAACACTACGTACTATTAAAACTCAAGTTTTAAATTTACTTCTATGGGATCACCCAAATATCTATAATATTTGATCTCTGTAAAAAAAAATGCAAACTTTGTTAGATCAGGGAGTTTAACAAAATATTTTCCTGTGTGTTTTGGCCTAAAGGATTTCATAATGTTAATTAAACTCATTTCCAAGATAAGTGCCACCGTATTCAAAAGAAATACTCATGGAAGTAGAAAACTTGCTAAATGAATACTGGTAAAGGGTTTCCTGATGGAACATTGCTAAAAAATTAGGGGAAATAGGTTTTCTTACTTTGGAATGGTGGACTTGTTGAATTGCAAATTCCCTCTGTGGTGGAATTCATAGCAATGCAGAGCTCTGGATAAATCATGCACATTTTAGACAGCACAGAAAAATTAGGGAAGTCAATATCAGAGAGCTACTGGCACTTACTGCTTATCCTTCCTCATCTACTGCAGGAGCAAGACAAGTAAACACCCACAGTACTTATGTCAACCCATCATGAATAGAATAGCTTAAAAAGCTATTCAAAATATGATTAGACATTTATTGGTTCTTAATCCATTTGAAAATTCTTTGCCAAGGCCTGGTCCTTAATTGTTGCATGGTGCCAAACAACCCTGAAGAGTGATTTGGAACCTCTACATAGTTTTTGTGTGGCTGAATTACATTTCTTTGTGGCTGTGCACAAATTCTTTATGGCGGGTGACAGATCTTATCACTAATTGGGTAACTAATTGGTATAAAAGAGCCTGTTGGCCTAATTTTTTCTCTTCCGAAATATTATTAAGGCTTTTTCATATTATATCTGCATATCATCCTTTCTTCCAACTCGAATGTCAGAGAGATAACATCCAACGGTTTGAACAGATAATAGAGAATCAGAAATTTTAAGTTTTAATTAGAGATTTCAAAGGCTCTAATCTAGAACTAATAAATTACAACTTGTTTTTAAAAATAAAAATTCAAATGATTTTTTGTACGCCTCTTGATCTCATGTTCTGGTTAGGTGTGGGACATAGGTACATGTAGAGGTATTTGGAGGGTGGCAACACAAGTTGGTGATTTTTAACCAGTTCCTAATTTGGACAATATAAATTTAGTCCTCTTTTCTATGTCCTGTCCAGAGCACTGGGCAGACATCTACCTGCTTTATTTACCACGAAACAACCAATACACAAAAAGCTGCCATATATGCTCTGGGAGCAATGTGACCGGGCCTTACAATGAACAGAGTCCTTTACCCCAGATTTCTCAATAATCAACCTGCCTGCCAAGTATCGAGTGGTAGGGGCAGGCCTTCTAGAAAACCAGTTTACTTAGTTGCTAGTTCAGTAAGGATATTATGATCATAAAACCCTGCTGTGAAACCACAGCTCTATCAATAGCAAAGATGGAGTAGCAGGCTGCAAATACTAGACAATCTAATAAGTAGGATGCATGATAGCACACAATGAGCTAGACGGACTGAGCTCTCACCAAACTTGCTTTTCATGTGTTTTTCACAGTCATGATACATTTATTGAAAATGAACCACATGAAAAATCATGGGAAATATTTTTGCGAAAAGTAAATGAGGCTCTGCAATTTTAGGTACTATTTTCATACAGTCCTATTTATTCGGAGCATATTTTCCATATATATATGAAGATGCACCCACAGAGGAAATTTACTATATTAATGACTGTTCTTGTTCATTCTAATTATTCGTGCCTGAGGACAAAAACTGACTATATGCCTAAGTTTTTATATACATCTGTTTTCACCTCACTGTAATTGGCACCATGTGGATGAGCATGAGTTTGGTAGATGTAGGAACATCCGCGGATAGTGGGGAGAAGGAATTCTGCTGACCTGAGATATTCTAGAATATGTGGTTTTATTGCAAGAGTTGTGGGTAAAAAGGGTTTTCTTTGCCTTCAGCCACCAGCCTCAGCTGAAGAGAAGTCCCAGAGAGAGCAGGAGAATGAACAAGGGGGTAAAAGTTAAGAGAGAAGGGAGCGAGGGAGCAAGGAAAAAGAGAGGGCAGGGATATAAGAGAGCGTAAGAGCAGAGGTAAGAGCGAGCTGGGATCAGAGCAGAAGAGGTTAGAGATAAGAGAGGTAAGAGCAGAGTGAAGAGAGCAAGGTCCTTATTACAATGTATTATATCTCCTTTTGTGATGAATATTCTAATTTACAGTGACCAACCAATACAAGACACAAAATCCTATAGAATCTACATATAGCCTATAAGAACTACTACATTACCATACTATGTTATATTTTAAACTCTAAAAACTACTCTTTAGACTTTTCTGTTTTGCTACATTGACCTTTGGTTCCTTAGCTAGCAGAAAGGTATCATTCCATCAAAAGGGATTCTTCTTCAGCTAGCTAGGGTATTGTTTACAGGTTATATAGTAACTAAGACTCGGTATCCTACAACTCAAAGTAAGCTTCCATTTCTATTTCGATTATAGGTTTCATATTTTCAGAATCTTTTGCTAAACAATCGTATTTATAAGGTTTCCCTGATTCATCTTCCCCAACAGGTAGAAACCAGGGAGTTATTAACATTTCATAAAGGGGAACTCACAGTTTATCAACATGGCAGCACGTTATTCCTGACATAGAGAAAAAACTGATTTCAGAAACAAATTAAGACTCTGGAGCTAAAGCTGAGGTGTCAGCCATGGATTATCGACCAGAAATCAGTATTTATAAAAGTACTGGCCACATGTCTTGGCAGCATTATATCACCACGAATGTATAGAGTTGTTCTGACATCATAACAAAACATTTTCCAGTAGGCCAGAACAAAGTCTGGGCTAAATAAATAGGGATCTCAACCTCCCATTTGGAGCCCATCCCTATAATATGGGTCAACACCCTGTTATCCAATTCTCCTAAAATTTAGAAAAATTTCAGGCTTTTGGTTTTGAATAATCCTCAGAGTGACTCCAGGAAAACAAAACAAAACAAAACAAAACAAAAACATATTAAACACAAGAAAATTAATTTTTTCAGCAATTTAGACCACCAGGTCTGTGAATGTCATAATGCTCTGTATGTTTACGCCAATCCTAGCAATAATCACTTTGCAGGTTATATATTAAATGCTTGTAAAAAAAAATCAGCATTTTTCAGTTACATTGATACTAGGTTAAAATTACAAACAATTCTTTTTAAATTATAGAAAAATGTACAGCATGGAGAGGTTTGTTTTCTAAATATCTCATGAAAATGGAAGTTAAAATGGTTTTTGACTCTAGTCCTACCCCACAGCTCACAAACAAAATAAATACAGTACTCACATTTTGCATCTGTGACCTGGCACTAATATTTACCTATCTTTTGCTTACAACAAAGTAACAGAAAATCTCTGTAACAACCAGCAACATAAACTTTAAAGATGATTTTGTTACAGATGGGTTTTTGTTTGGACACAAAAAGGAACCCTACATCCAGATTTCCTCTCTGAAGATTTTTTTTGACAGAAAGGTTTTTTAAAGGGAATTCTGCATTGAAATTATACCACTCAGAATCTTCCAACACAGTGCTCTAAGACTGAGGCTTAGTTCAGACTAATTTAAGAAATCATGCTAAAAAGATAGACACATACCACCTTCTATAAAGAGTGGTTTTTTATAGCTCAATTATGAGCACTTGAAACACTGTCAATCACCTTAATGCTCAATGGCCTGCATCTGGGATTTGGCATCGATGGCCTGACTATGAAGACATATTTACACTTGTTTTGTTTTTTTTTTTTCCCCCAGAGTAACATAACTCCTAGTTCTAAATGAGACAGAACAGTAATTGTATAAGCACCGTTAAATAGCATATTATTCACAACCCCATCTGATGTAAAGACTGTGAGAAATGTGAGAGTATGATTAATTCTTTCACATTATATTGTGTTCCTCGCTTTAACCTTCCTCTCCAGAAATTAAGAACAAACATTTCCTGAGCTTCTGGAAAGTCTAGGCACTATATTTTCTTAAGGTAGATTCTATTTATCCTCAAATAAGTCTGTTTTCATTTTCTTACATACTTAATGTACCATACTGCTGCACTTCAGAGACTGTCAGATTACTAAAGGGTTTTTTTCAACCAAATGATCACCATATTTACACAAATCATGAATGCTTGCATGCACTCAGGAATATGTGGTTCCGAAAAGGACCCACATGTATTCCTTTATGATACAAAGACTGAGTAATTATATGTGCATGCACCTTATTCATTTGATACACATCATCTGTTAGATACCCTAACCATACAGCTGTATCTGTATGGAAATTTTTGTCCAAGTCATTTGCATACAGAGATGTCACACTTAGATGTTGTCCAGGATTTCCTTGGACAATTATAATCAGAGGATGACAAACCAAGCTAAATGTAACCCACCAGAGCAGAACAAGCAATAGTTACATTTAACTTTTTTAGCATAGCTGGACAACATATTAAATGAGAACATACATTTCTTTTATTAAAAATGAAAATGTAATTTTTAAATTATACATGGAGTAAGTGGATTTTGCTGCCATAAGATTTCATACAATCATTTTAAATGACAAAATCTAGGCATCACAGTATTCTAATATGTTAGCATTGCCAGTCATGAGGCATCCAGGACAATATAATGCACAAAAATATGCCATAACTGGGGGGTTTTTGTTGTTGTTTTTTGGGGTTTTTGTTGGGGGTTTTGGGGGGTGTGTTTTGTTTTGTTTTGTTTGTTTTTTGTTGGTTGTTTTTTTTTTTTTACTATGAGCTAAGAGGAAACACTGACATGTGTTTTTGTGCAAAATGCCAACTGACTGAGTGCTTTCTCACAGCCAGCAAAAACAAACTGTTACGTGTCACAAGGTGGCTTTTTCCAGAATGTAAGAAAGTTGCCATAAACAACTTGGAGCGAGATGAGCGTTCCTTTATTTTAACGGTTCTAGTGTGTTTTGCCATTAACCCTCCATCCCACACTGTTCTTTTGATCACCATGGCACAGTAAGACACAGTGGTGAGGCTCACAGTATGCAGTGTGTCTTCTGTGTCTCCACACAGGTCATTTTGAAGATCATTGGTTCTAAAATGGCAGTAGATGTGCTGACGGGTATCAGTGCAATGCATTACATGCTCACTGAGTGGTGGGCTGACACCCTACTAAGACCCCAGAAGTTTTGTGTGGCACTCTCTCCCCTTTGTCCTGCTGGGTATTAGAGTCATGAGTGTAGCAGTTTCATTCACCCAACTGCTCCAGCGTGAAGCCACAAGCCCCAGTGTGCTTCACCATTTGTGATAAGTGCCCCAACTAGCTTTCAGCCCAGTTTACTTTATTTGCCCCATGCACTGCCCTGTCCAAAGGGGAGGTCAACCAATACAGTAATCCAGGCTACCTTAAACAAAAAACAGGAATTGATAGTCATATAAGATTTCTAGTAAACAGTTTGGAAGAAAAAAATTACCTGATATGGGTATCCATAAAGTAATCTCAAACTTTTAAAAACAAATAAATTACTAAATTCTTAATCCAGGCAAGGAACAAGATTCAACTGGACAAAATTGCTTTTCACTCCTTACAAAATTGCACTATTCACTGTGTTCTGGCCCTAGTTATCTTCCACAGACTATTTTGGACCTTGGTTCCACCTATTCTGAGCATACTTCAGGTATGCTGAGTAACTTGAACACTGTTTTTGAACATTCCTCCTTGAGTCAGGAGTATCATCAACACCAGCTCAGCTCAGGTATGGCTTTGTCTAACTGGGCCTTGTACCCTCCAAAGACACAGTCTGTAGCCTCTCCAGGTAACTTCTTCCAATGTTGCACCACCTTTTCAGTCCTGTTGTTTTGGTTATTTTTTTCTAGTGTGCATCTTGCAAGCTGACTTGTGGATGACTTGTGTGTATTCTAGAAATCAGATTTTTTTTCCCTTGTTTCAATACCTTTCCAAACATCTATTAGTTTGTGTCTCATACTATCAGAGCTCCTATTTCTATAGTATCTAACATAAGACTTTTTTACTGTCATATTTCAACTACAAGGACTTAGCAGGTCTTTCAACACTTAATGGCCTCCAAGAAATTTGCAGAGCTTTCACAGAATCCTACCAATGCAGAATATCATAAGGAAAACTGAAGACAAGACATACATAATGACTTATTAGGCAAAAGTATTCATGCACAATTGAGGCTGTATTTCTTGATACACTTTTACACCTGCAAAGAAATACAGAAGAATTCCCTACTGAAGAGAAATGTGCACAAAGTACACAGAATGCTTATAACCACTCTCCTCATTTTCTGCTTTGTCTCTTTCCAAGGAAGTTTCCTCACATTCAGGCATGCTGATACTTGCTAGATAAACTGAAAAATACTTGATGAACAGCCCCAATGACTGTACTGAAATAAACCTTGTTGATTACACAATCTCTAATGCTGTCTATTTTCAGGTAGATTGTCTTCTTCATAGTTCAACAGCAATATCCTAACCATGAACCTCTAGGCATGGGTAGCAGTTCCACTGTTTTTTATACTGACCATTCCAGTGTGTCTCATTAGGGTGTTCTACTCTTTCTTTCTTCATGTCCTTCAAGACATGATTCATAACTATTCTGATAAATTGAAGAAACTGATTGGAAAGAGAAAAAAGAAAAACAGAGCAAAATGCATAAAGGATATGTAAACAGTCATACTTAGTCAAGTGTTACAATTTGCTGCTAATATACTAGAGAACAACATCTCAGCTGACATTTAGGTCATAGTGCTTGAATATTAAACCTGAGCCAGCCTCACACAAACACTCTACCACAAAATATGACCAGTGGTACTGTGCATAGGACAGATGAAGTAATCTTTTAAACTCTTCTCTATACAGCCTTCATAAGACTGCTGGTGTCCAGTCAGGGGAATCACACTTCAGAAAATACCTGAACAGAGGCAGTTCATAGGAAAAAAAAACAAACAATGTCCAAACCCACAATTCATATCTTTTAATCTGAGACTAAAGATAGGATGAAAATGAGGAGAAACAAGAGACAGGTTTTCACTGCTCTTCATATTGAATAAATTAAGAAGTAATGGCTTTAGATTTCAGTAACAAGGATTCAAAACAATGTTGTGAATTAAGGACATTCCCTGGATGATAGCAAACACTGGAATTGGTGCCCTGGACACACTGATGGTATTTTAAGAACAACTTAGACAGGAGCCTTCCCAGGAGTGACACAGGAATAGCAGGTCTTAATTTTGGACAGAGAGTGAACTCAATGTGAACTTAAATCTTTTTATTTTGCAAGGAAAGTTTTTCCTACTGTTTCATCTCTAATTTTTTATCCTTTGCTGTGTTATACATAATGTTGAAGGTCCTAATTACTGAGAACCCTGAATCCCCTCTAAGGTTTAATGTACTCTTCAGAGCAGGAACATGTGAATTTTTGTCTATTCAGCATCATCAGTACTGCCAGCATTAAAAAGTAATCAGTAACTTTATAGTACATTACTTTCTCTTTCTCTCCCCAATCTGCGCTTCAGCAGTTAGAGAAAAACACAGTCCAGATTTTCTCACAATGTGTCTCTGTTAGAGACAGCTTGATCTTTAAATACTTGCTTTACTGTATCTCTATATATGAGCAATTATCACAGTACAGTAAAAGGTCCTTTGTGGTTTTTTTTTCTTTTTATGGAAGATTTGATCATAATAAAAGCATATGGTTTTCAAGTATATCCCATTCATATCAGCAGTCGTGCATTTCCTTATTTAATATAAGGCACTCCTCCCTGAATATTACTAAGAAACCTGGTATTCAGAGCTTTTATCACTCAGGAGTGTCCCCTCTCACTCTGGATTTGCTACACCATGTGGTTTGACAGAGTTTCACCACAGCGTTTCTTTTTCAAATTCTCCAAAAAACTCACAAGCTACAGTTCTGGTTCATTGCTTATTACTTCCACTGTCATTATCAGGTAACAGCAAACTGGAGTAAGCACACATCTATTGGCAATCTGCCAGAAGCAAGTCTCTGATAAGAGTTAAGATATCATGATATGGAAGAAATTACTAAGCAAGGATTCATTTTTTAGTGTTGAGGCTTTAGGCATCAATTTACTTGAATGTAAGTTTCTTTTGCACTAAGTGATTAGACAGATTTATTTAAATCAGAGAGGTGAGCACACCTTGGGAGTGGAGCCAGATTAAACTACAAGAGAGACTGAGCCCCAGGACCAAGCAACTCCTTTCTAGTTCTTACATCACTGACATAAAGACAGGAATCTCTGGAAATGAACAAACAAAACAGTCCGTGGTAACATTTATCTCCTAAACAGGTGGTTAAACCTGACAGACTGAAAATCTAAGCACTCAAAAGAAAGCAGATTTTATTTAGTCAAATATCTAAAAGTCAGCTTCTCACCTACTAAAACCAGCACTTCTGCTGAACTGTGTATAGCCACACAGGAATTATTCAATTATTCACAAGTCTGCCTCAAAATTAGGACTAAATTAGCAAATACATTTTTAATGCAATGGAAAGCCTCCAAAAACAAGATGAGGGGTGGGAGTCACTTTTCCTAGTGATTCCAATCCTCCTGTGCATGCTTTTTTAGTGCATACTTACACAAGAACAATCCCCAGGGAACCTAAAACCTCACACAAGTTGCTGCACCCAAGAAAAGGGCCTGAATAGACAAATGATGCCTCCCCCAGCCCTCTCAGTTCCAGCTCTATTCATAGTCCAGGCAGCTGAAATGGCTCCTATTCCGTTATGGTTGGATAAATGAGACACAGTTGTATTGTCACAGGTTGTATCTGGTGTAAGGGGGCTGGGAGAGGCTCTGCAAAGCAGTACCAAGTGCATTCAGGTGCTCGACAGGGAAGAATAGCAGCAATCAGTGTTCCACAGGTAGAGGGCCTAAGAGGCTGAATAATCACTCTTATATTAAAATTAAATCTGACTTCTTTTCCACATGTGCTTTGAATTTTATGTTAAATACTACATGAACATTAATTAATGGTGTCTCCCAGAAATACAGCCATCTTAAATGTCTTCCTTTTTATGCATCTTAGCACATAGTCTTTAAATTTTTCTGTACTGGAGCCAATTAAACCCACACAGTCTAAAAAAAGTCATACAGCAATCTCACTTTCTTGCAGGATCTGGTGCCCAAGCAACTATGGCAGTCTTGAGCCATTTCACCATTAACACCTCTTTCTTATCACTGATTTCCTGAAAGTATTGCAACAATACCTAATCCTTATTTCTTGCACCTCATAAAGACCAAGTATTCAAAGGTGATTAATTTGCTTCATACATTTTTCAATCTGAAATGTACATTAGTATCTATCTTTTACACAAATATTCACTAAAAGAAATCACTCTACTGTGCATATTCTCCCTTCAGCTAATGTGAATATTCAGCTGTTAGGAAGTTATTCTATTATTAATTTTATTAAAACATGAAAATAGACCTTTGTCTAGACATGTTACTTTGAACTCTCATCCCAGGATTTTCTCCTTTGATTGTGTACTTACAACCACAGAGTCCATTTTAGCTTTATGAAAACATATAGTACACCAAGCTGAAACCTAACTGGGTTACTAACCACGTAGTAAAAACATTTTTCATAAGTATGTTGACAGTTTGCACCTGCCACGCAAGATAGCTTGTGGCAAATGCCACATTAAAACTAACCTTCCTGAGGGCACTCAACTTGCCCCACCGCTCTGCCAGCACAGACCCAAGGAAGGCAGGGGCAAGCCAGCCTGCTGGGTTTTTGCACAGTATTGGGTCTTTTTGTCAGAGTTAGTAGAAATGAGACAAGGACAAGGCCCATTTGGAATTAGATCTAGACAAGGATGTCAATAACAACAAGAATGTCTCTAAATACATCAGTAACAAAAGGAAAACTAAGAAGACGCAGAGAAGGCAGAGTTACTGAATGCCACCTTTCTATTGGTCTTCATTGGAAAGACCAGCCCTCAGGAATCTCTGACTCAGGAGACTAGGGTAAAGGAACATCAGAAGCCAGACTCTTCCTTGGTCAGGGAGGACTGGATTAGAGTACACCTAGGCAAATTCAACATACACAAGTCCATGAGCCCTGGCAGGATGCATGTAGGAGTGCTGAGACAGCTGATGGACATCATAGCTGTGCTCCTTACAATCATCTTTGAAAGGTCACAGAGATCAGGACTAGTGCCTGAGGGCTGAAGAAAGCAAATGTCACCCCAGTCTTCAAACAGGGCAAGAAGGAAGATGCAAGGAACTATCAGCCAGTCAGCCTCACCTCAGTCCTTTGAAAGGTGACTGAGCACCTCATTCTGAAGGCCTTCTCTATCCACAGGGAGGACAAGAAGGTGATCAGGAGCAGTCAGCAAAGATTCACTAAAGGCAAATCATGCTTGACCAACCTGATTACCTTCCACAATAAAACAACTACCTGGATGGATGAGGGGAGAGCAGCAGATTGTCTGCCTTGACTTCAAGGCTTTCAGTACTGTCTCTAACAATGTCCTCACAGGCAAACTCAGGAAGAGCGGACTGGATGAGTGGACAGGGAGGTGGATTGAGAAATGGCTGAACAGCAGATCCCAGAGACCATAATCAGTGGCACAGGCTCTAGTTGGAGGCCTGTCCATGGTGATGCCTCCCAAGGTTCAGTAGTGGGCCCAGTCTTGTTTAACTTACCCATCAATGACTTTGGTGAAGGGGCAGAGGCCTCCTCAGCAATTTCACTGACAACACAAAGCTGGGAGGAGTGGCTGATACCCCAGAGGGCTGTGCAGCCCTTCAGAAGGACCTCGACAGGCTGGAGAGATGGGCAGAGAGGAATCTTCTGACCTTCAGCAAAGGCAAATGCAGGGTCCTACACCTGGAGAGGAACAACCCCAGGCACCAGCACAGGCTGGGGGTGACCTGCTGGGAAGCACCTCAGTGGAGAAGGACCGGGGAGTCGTGGGGGACAACAGGCTGTCCATAAGACAGCAGTGTGTCCTTGCAGCCAAGGACGCCGATGGTGTCCTGGACTGCTGTCGTGGGTTTTGTAAAGAACATGTTATTCTATTCCATCTGGGTAGAGCAAAATTGCTTATCTTTGCCCAAATGGGTCAGTGTCGCTTATCAGATGGTGGAGTGCTACTTATCTCTCTTCATTGTTTCACTACTCCCAAGGGGATATCTTCTGCTAATGGACCATTAAGAGCTCATCAATGACATGACAGATTACATCGTACTATTGTAAGATGCTCCACACAGGGAGGAGGAGCCAAACCATCTTAACCTAGATTAAAAGGAGCCACAGTCCCACTAGGTATCCAGTTTTCCACCGGATCCCTGGAGGAAGACCAGACCCATCTCACCATTACTGGACCCTTTTTCTTCAACGGGACCATCTCTACTCCAACAGAACCACATCTGCCACTCCAGGAGGGCTTACTTTGCACTGCTTCCAACACCCTGACCAACAGGGTGTCAGGTTGTATTTCTGACTCTGTCAGGGTTCTCTAGGATTTCTTGTTTGTTTGTTTGCTTGCTTATTCTTCTGTACTACAACATCTGTATTTTTATATCCCTAGTAAAGAACTGCTATACCTATTCCCAAAATATTTACCTGACAGCCTTTTAATTGCAAATTTATGATAATTTGGAAAAGGGGGGGAGGGGCTTACATTTTAAGGGAGACTCCAACCCTTCCTGGCAGATACCTGTCTACCTAAACCAAGACAGATTTCGGTGCCCAACATGGGGCTGGAGGGCATTGAGAGGAAATAGGAATAGCAGCTCTTTGGTGACCTAAGTTCTTGTGTATAGAAGCCTTGTTGGACAGCATCATGCGGTCCAGTTTTCCCAAGTTTGGGTGGCACGTGGTTGTGGCTGTATTTCTACCATTAACAAGTTCTTATCTAAATATCGGCCCCATAACTAAAGCTACTGTGACTATCACTCAGTTTATTTTATGGCTTAATAAGGTGAGAAACTCATGGATTTTTAATTTCCTCTGGAAGGCAGGCACATGGATTCAGGGCTATCACATACTAACTGTGTGTTTTTGGAGTTACTTTAACAATGGTACCTACTGTGGGGAAATGACACTGGGGGAGTTTTTTTCCCAACCCTTTACCCACCTCTTTGGGTCTACCCCACCAGTTTTTGAAGGGTTTAAATCCTCTCTGAATGCTAATGATATCATACAATGGCTGGTGCTGCTTAGAGGCGTATTCTATTTAGCATTCAGAGATAAGAGAAGATTGACCTGGAAAACCACCCTGATACCTACCCCACAGAATAGGGATGATACCCCAGAGCCTGACTCTGCCCCACAGCCTGCCTCAGAAAGGACCCACCTGGATTGGGTTGAGGTTCTGGTAAAAGAGATGCAGGAGATGGGCCAGATGCTGAGGGAGTACATTTCCCCAGCTCATGAAAAACCCTCCCCCTGCCCCGAGAAGGCAGAGACTGATGGTGCAGCAGTGGAACCCACAAACGTTACAACTGTCCAGGTTCCAGCTGAACCACAAGGGCAGCCACAGCCAGCAGCAGTCGCCCCTGTGGAAACAAGGAAGTCTAAAGTGAAATTGGCAGATCCTGGTATTAAGGATAAGAAAGGAGGGCCCTCACAACCCACAAAGGAGTCACAGGTTAAGATCATCACTGAGTCCCTGTCGTATGAAAATCTACGTAATCAGCAAAAAGATACTGTACGACGAGGATGTGAGGCTTATACAGCCTGGCTACTTCGAGTCTGGGACCTTATGGGTACAGGCGTACAACTGGATAGTGCTGAAGCAAAGAATTTGAGACCCTTGACCCAGGACTCAGCTATAAATCAAGTATTTGTAAGGGAGCAAAGGCCCCTTTCCCTTTGGGAATGACTTCTAATGAGTGTGAGAAAGAGATTTGTCCACAGAGACAGAATGCAAGAGCACAACAATAGAATGCGCTGGAAGACCCTTGAAGAAGGAATCCAACAATTGAGAGAAGTGGCAGTATTGAAAGTACTTTTTGGGAGGACCAGACAGCATGATAATGACCCCGACACGGTTAGATGCACAGGGCACATGTTGTGGAATCTGGCAACTCATGGACCATCTCAATACGCCACATTCATCGCAACAATTAATGCCGAGGATAACCGAGAGACAGTGGGTTCTGCTGCCAACAAGCTCAGAAATTATGAAAGTATGATCAGAGGCCCAATGCAGGCTCATGCCTCTGCGGTGGTGAAGGAACTCAAAGAGAAGATGAGGGAAATAAGAAAAGAGACGAGAAGGAACAGTTCCCATGTAGCACCGGTGCGAGTCAACAGGCCCCAGAATCAGAGCCCAACATCCCCCAGCGAGAGAGAGAGGGTACACCCCTCGAGTTGACCTGTGGTTTTATCTGCGGGACCATGGGGAGGACATGGGAGTGTGGCATAGGAAACCTACTTCTGTCCTGGCAGCACAAGTACATGAGCTCAAGGAGAGAAACACTAACAGAGGGAGTTCCACTAGAATGAAAGTAGCCTCAGCCTCCCATGAGCAAGCTGCCAGGTATTACGGAGGTGAGACTGCTGTGTCGGATTCCCTCGAAGGAACCTCTACCACGTATGTCCAAAAAGAGACTAATAACCAGTGCTAGAGGGGTCCTGCCTCTAGCCAGGAAGAGGCACAGGAAAATCAGGTTTTTTGGACTGTGTGGATTCAATGGCCTGGCACATCAGAGCCACAAAAATATGAAGCTTTGGTAGATACTAGGTCGCAGTGTACTCTAATGCCATCAGGACATGTGGGGGCAGAACCGATTTCCATTGCCAGGGTGACGAGGGGATCACAGGAATTGACTCTGGTTGAAGCCGAGGTGAGCCTGACCGGGAAGGAGTGGCAGAAACTTCTGATTGCGACCGGCCCAGAGGCTCCGTGTATACTGGGCATAGACTTCCTCAAGAATGGCTATTATAAAGACTCTAAGGGACTCAGATGGGCTTTTGGAATAGCTGCTGTAGAGACAGAGAACATTAAGCAGTTGAACACCTTGCTGGGACTATCAGAGAACCCATCTGCAGTGGGACTCCTGAAGGTAGAAGAACAACGAGTACCTGTTGCCACCTCAACGGTGCACTGCCAGCAGTATCGGACCAATCGAGATGCTGTGATCCCCATCCACAAGATGATCCGTGAGCTGGAGAGTCAAGGGGTGGTCAGCAAAACCCACTCACCCTTCAACAGCCCCATCTGGCCTGTGCGCAAGGCTGACTTAGAATGGAGATTGACTGTGGACTATCGTGCATTGAAAGAAGCAACTCCACCACTGAGCGCTGCTGTGCCGGACATGCTGGGACTCCAGTACAAGCTGGAGTCCAAGGCAGCGAGGTGGTATGCCACTATTGACATTGCCAATGCATTTTTCTCCATTCCTCTGGCTGCAGAATGCAGGCCTCAGGTTGCTTTCACCTGGAGGGGTGTGCAGTACACTTGGAACTGGCTGCCCCAGGGGTGGAAATATATCCCCACCATCTGCCATGGGCTGATCCTGGCTGCACTGGAGAAAGGTGAGGCTCCGGAACATCTACAGTACATAGATGACATCATTTTGTAGAAGAATACTGCAACTGAAGTGTTTGAGAAAAGAAAAAAGATCATCCAAATTCTCCTGGAAGCCGGTTTCGCCGTCAAGAAGAATAAAGTCAAAGGACCTGCTCAAGAGATCCAGTTCCTAGGAGTAAAGTGGAAGGATGAATGGTGACAAATTCCCACCGAGGTCATCAACAAGATCACAGCAATGTCTCCACCGACCAGCAAGAAGGAAACACAAGCTTTCCTAGGTGCCATAGGTTTTTGGAGAATGCACATTCCAGAGTACAGCCAGATTGTGAGCCCTCTCTACCTGGTTAGCCGCAAGAAGAATGATTTCCACTGGGGCCCTGAACAACAACAAGCCTTTGTTCAGAACAAGCAAGAGATTGCTCACGCAGTAGCCCTTGGCCCAGTCAGGACACGACCAGATGTGAAGAACGTGCTTTACTCCGCAGCCAGGAACAACAGTTTTTCCTGGAGCCTTTGGCAAAAAGTGCCTAGAGAGACCCAAAGTCGACCACTGGGATCCTGGAGCAGAAGTTACAGAGAGTCTGAAGCCAACTACACTCCCACAGAGAAGAAAATCTTAGCTGCCTATGAGAGTTCAAACTGCCTCAGAGGGAATTGGCACAGAAACACAACTCCTCCTGGCACCCCGACTACCAGTACTGAGGTAGATGTTTAAAGAAAAAGTTCCCTCCACCCACCATGTCACCGGGGCCACATGGAGCAAATGCATTGCCTTTATCACACAGTATGCCCACACTGGAAACCCAAATCGTCCTGAGATTTTAGAAGTAATTACCAACTGGCCAGAAGGTGAAAGCTTTAGTCTCACAGATGAAGAGGAGCAAGAACAAGTGACAAGGGCTGAAGAAGCTCCTCCGTACAACCAACTGCCAGCAGAAGAAACACGCTACACTCTTTTCACTGACAGTTCCTGTCGCATCAGAAAGAAGAACCGCAAGTAGAAAGCAGCCGTATAGAGCCCCACACGACAGGTCGCACAAGCCACGGAAAGAGAAAGTGGATCGAGTCAACTTGCTGAACTCAAAGCTGTTCAATTGGCCTTGGACATTACTGAAAGAAAAAAGTAGCCAAAGCTCTACCTCTACACTAATTCGTGGATGGTAGCCAATGCTCTGCGGGGCTGGCTGGAAAAGTATAAAAAGGCGAACTGGCAGCATAGGAAAAAACCAGTCTGGGCTGCTGATGAATAGAAAGACATTGCCACTCAAGTAGAGAAGCTGCCTGTAAAAGTCCACCATGTAGATGCCCATGTCCCCAAGAGTCAAGCTAATGAAGAGCACCAAAACAACGAGCAAGTAGATCAGACTGCAAAGATAGAGGTGTCAAAGATAGATTTAAATTGGCAACACATAAAAGAGTTGTTCCTAGCTCGATAGGCCCATGATGCCTCAGGTCATCAGAGCAGAGATGCCACCTGTAGGTGGGCACAAAACTGAGGAGTGGATTTAACCATGGATAGTGTTTCTCAAGTCATCGATGACTGTGAGACGTGTGCTGCAATCAAGCAAGCCAAGCGGGTGAAGCCCTTATGGTATGGTGGGCAGTGGTCCAAATATAAATATGGGGAAGCCTGGCAGATTGACTACATCACCCTTCCCCAAACCCAGCAGGGCAAGCGCTATGTGCTAACCATAGTGGAAGCCACCACTGGATGGTTAGGGACCTACTCTGTGCCTCACACTACTGCCCGGAACACCATCCTGGGCTTGAAAAAACAAGTCCTGTGGAGACATAGCACCCCTGAGAGAATCGAGTCAGACAATGGGACCCATTTCAAGAACAGCCTTATCAACACCTGGGCTAGATAACATGGCATTGAATAGATATATCACATTCCTTATCATGCACCGGCTGCCAGGAAAGTTGAACGGTGCAATAGATTACTAAAGACTGCCCTAAAAGCACTTGGTGGGGGAACCTTCAAAAATTGGAAAATAAACTTAGCAAAGGCCACATGAATGGTCAACACTCAAAGATCCGTCAATCGAGCTGGTCCTGCCCAGTCTGAACCCTTGCACACAGTGGATAGAAATAAAGTCCCTGTGGCACACATGAAAGGTATTTTAAGAAAAACTGTTTGAATTAACCTCACCTCAGGCAAAGGTGAACCCATTCGTGAGATTGTTTTTGCTCAAAGACCTAGTTACACTTGGTGAGTAATGCAAAAAAATGAGAAAACCAGTTGTGTACCACAAGAAAACCTAATCCTAAGTGAGAATTGAGTGTAAAGGTTCATTGTGTTAAGTATGATGCAGATGGTAATAAAATAAGGGGTGGATAATGTTGTGGGTTTTGTAAAGAACACGTTATTCTATTCCATCTGGGTAGAGCAAAATTGCTTATCTTTGCCCAAATGGGTCAGTGTCGCTTATCAGATGGTGGAGTGCTACTTATCTCTCTTCATTGTTTCACTACTCCCAAGGGGATGTCTTCTGCTAATGGACCATTAAGAGCTCATCAATGACATGACAGATTACATCGTACTATTGTAAGATGCTCCACACAGGGAGGAGGAGCCAAACCATCTTAACCTAGATTAAAAGGAGCCACAGTCCCACTAGGTATCCAGTTTTCCACCGGATCCCTGGAGGAAGACCAGACCCATCTCACCATTACTGGACCCTTTTTCTTCAACGGGACCATCTCTACTCCAACAGAACCACATCTGCCACTCCAGGAGGGCTTACTTTGCACTGCTTCCAACACCCTGACCAACAGGGTGTCAGGTTGTATTTCTGACTCTGTCTGAGTTTTCTAAGATTTCTTGTTTGTTTGTTTGCTTGCTTATTCTTCTGTACTACAACATCTGTATTTTTATATCCCTAGTAAAGAACTGCTACACCTATTCCCAAAATCTTTGCCTGACAGTCTTTTAATAGCAAATGCATAAGAATTTGGAAAAGGGGGGGAGGGGCTTGCATTTCAAGGGAGACTTCAACCCTCCCTGGCAGATACCTGTTTATCTAAACCAAGACAGCTGCATTCAGAAGAGCACTGCCAGAAGGTTGGAGAATGTGATCCTCCTTCTCTATTTAGCCCCGGTGAGACGTCACCTGGAGCGCTGTGTCCAGTACACAGTTGCCCAGTACAAGGAGCTCCTGGAGATGTCCAGCAGGGAGTTACTAAGTTGATCCAGAGTCTAGAGCATCTCTCTTCTGAGGAAAGGCTGAGGGAGCTAGGTATCTTCAGCCTCATAAATGTCAGTAGGTATCTTAAGGGAGAGTACCAAGGACACAGAGCCAGGCTCTTTGCAGTGGTGCCCAGCAATAGAAGAGGCAATGGGCAGAAACTGCAGCACAGGAAGTTCCACCTGAACATGAATTTTCTACTGTGCATGTGACCTCACACTGGAACAGGTTGTCCAAAGAGGTTGTGCAGTCTCCCTTGCTGGATTCAATCCTGAAGAAGCATCTGGACACAATCCTGTGCCATATACTTTAGGATTGTCCTGCCTGACCCACTGGTCCCTTCCAACATTATTCATTCAGTGGTTTTGTGATTTTTCTGTGCAGACAAAGCAGCGTGGGGCGCTGCAGTTGAGAAAGGAAGCATAAACACCTACTCGTCTGCTCAAGATGTAAAGCCGCAGATGGAAATACCAGCTAATCACTTCAGAAGTTCATATTAGTAGAGCAGTCCAGAGGCCAGTATCAGTATTTGGACTACTGCCTGGTTCCACAAGTCTCCGGCGAAGTGCGGTGACAGAAAACAGGGCGCAGCCACCGCCACCTCCTCCCCCGGGACTGCGTCTGTGTCAAACCGCGTTTCTCCTCTACTCCCGTATAAAACATTAAGGATGGCTTTCGTTGGAGCCGGCGTCTCACGCAAGAGCGTCCCGACTGAATAATTTAAAGCTCGTAAGGGATCGGCCTCACGGGGAGCGAGTGGCCGCACCGATCACAACCTCCGCGGCCCGGGCGGCGCCGGGCGCGGCCGGGCACCACCAACCGGTTCGTGGCAGCTCCGGCTCCCACCGGCCCCGAGCGGCGGTGGGTCCGCCCCGGGGCGGGGCGGCAGGGGCGGAGCGGGCGGCCCGGCCCGCCGGCAGCGGAGTGCCTTGCGGCGGCGGGTGAGGCGTGTTGCCCGTTCCGATGGTGCTCATGACCGAGCGGCGGTGCGATGCGGAGGAGCCGAGGGCAGCGCGGGCCGGCGGCCGGCGGGAGAACAGGGGCGCTCCGCGGCTGTGAGTAATGCCCGCGCAGGGAGAGGGGCCCTCGGCGGGGCTGTGCCCGGGCCGCCCGGGGGGTAGCGCCGGGGCCGCGGGGAGCTGCGGGCGGGGGCGGCGGGGGGGCCCCCCGAGCCGTGGGGCCGCGCTGTTGGGGGCGTCGGCCTGTAAATTCCCGGGAAAGAGCCACCGGGGGGGCTCTGCCTCCGGGCATGAATTGAGCGCGGACACCCCCCCGCTCAGCCAGGACCCGCGCTAGAGTTCAGCGTTGAACTCCGAAGTTATAGTTTTAGGAGCAAGACGTATAAATACTGCTTCCAGTAATTTCACCCAACAGCCTGAAAATCTTCCTGAGCCGTGGCACTCAAGTACAGTAGTTGTGCTTTATCGCTTATGTTAATGTGCACGGGCTACTGTGGGAAGCCGTGATCCTTTCCTCTGGTTGCCAGGAAAACCCAGAACTTCGGTGAAAGTTCACAAAGTCTGATGCGGGCAAGGGACGTTAAAACGGGAGTTCATTCTGATGTCCCAGAAAGCGGAGGATGTCCCTTCTCAGGAGGGATGGTGGTCCCTTGCCCATCCTGGCGTGGTTCCCCGCTAGGCTCCTTGCCCAGCGTGGCAATATCCATACTCACACTTCTGCTTTTTAACCTGAGAAGTACTGTAAAAATTGAGCGGGTAAAGAGGTCGAAAATATTCTTCTTGAAGAAGAGGAGGCTCTGCTGGCTGGTAAAGGCTGTCTGCTTGGGCTGATGGAAGGTAGGGAAGTCAGAGTGCTCAGAAGGGTGGGAGGATTCCCCTGAGGCTGCTGACCTTCCCAGCCTGTGATGATGACTGGGAACATCAAGAGTTAAAGGTTCATCTCCTGCATTGGTCTCTGGCTTCCTGCAGACATCTCAAGTCGTTTAGGTGTTTGTGCGCCATGGCAATGACCATCACGTAAAGACGTAAAAACGTTCCTGGAATCAAGTAGTTGTCTGTTTCCATACCAGGCTCCCAATTCACATGAGTCTTGGCAGTCCCAAGGACAGTGTTTGGGAAGTTAAGCATCTGTAAAACAAGAAACTAAAACGTGGGACTTTCTCCTCAAAAGAAATTAAAAAGAGTTAACTTTTTTCTAATCTGGGATGATTCCTCTTCTCAAAGAACTTTTCTTCACAAATATTTAATCTTAAACAGCTTCCAGGAGAAAGGCGAACAAGCTAGCAGCTAGCTCTTTCTCTTGAAAGAAATTCTGAGAAAGTCTATGTTGGTTTTTGGATTTTTCCCCCCAGCTGTTGTATGCGTGATCTCTAAGCAGATGTGTTCCTAAAGTATGTATCACAGTGAAATCTGTTACCAGAAATAACTTGCTTGTTAGAGAGCACTGGGAATCAAAGTGTCTTCTAAGTGTCCTTTATCCTGTATGGTGTAATCACATCAGTGACTTCACACTACATATGAAACATCATAATTCCCAGACCTTCTCTAGAGTCTTCTGACTTCAAGCCTTGGATCCTGATCCCTGCCCAGAATTATGCCGGTGAACCTAATGAAGTTGTTCAGGTATGCTAGATCTGTATCTGATTTTTCTCCTGAAAACAGAACTAGGAGTCCAAGATAGTATTTGGAGAGCTTGATCTCAGAGGCATTACACATGCACAGGTAACTGACCATCTGTTTTTCCCCCAGGTGTTTAGTCTTTCAGTCCTTTATCAGTTAACCATTTTAAAAGCATGGTCAGTCTTAGCCAGTGCGATAAACAAAGAAGTCTTACTCACTCATGACTGTCTAGGTTTTTTTAACTATCAGTTTTTGCTGTTCAGTAGGTGTCATGCGGGGAAGAGCTAGGCAGTCTGTTACACTTTAAGGTACAATGTTCAGCAGTTGTGGCCTGACAGCAGAAGGGTGAAAAGACTGGGAGAGGAAAAAAAAAACTTGAAAAGCTTGGTCTTAAACTAGAAAATTGTTAAAGTATTTGCTCTTTGGAAACAAACTTGGAATTTATTTTTCAGCCCCATTTTACTGAGAAACTTGTCTGTGAAACTCTTGTGTTCATTTCATGGGGAGTTGACCTCACAAGCCAGGTATCTTTGGGTTGGCTAATGTGAAGTTTCAGGGGAGATTGTTCAGCTCAAGAGCAGAAGTGTGGCTTTAATTCAGCTAGCAATAAGATTGCTACAAGCTGAATTGTTGAAGCTTTGGTTTTAGAAGATGTTGTCATAGGTGTATGTGGATTTGGTGGCATTTCTTTCCCCTCATGTACTTCCAGGGAACCATATGCAACCAACAGAGCTCATGATGACCTCTATTTGAAAAAAAAATATGCTAGCAGGGTTAAAGGGGTTTCTGGAATCTTTAGTGTTTTCCAAATCTCAGGGTGAGGGAGGTGCATGTGTGTAAAGAGATTTATGGGTATACGGTGACCTGTAGTTCCTAGAGGTATGCTTAAAATGTTGTTCAGTTTAGAGATGAACTCTATAGCTTAACATGCTGCTGCTACCATAAAGGCTCCCTGGGGGATAGTTGCATCTGAAGGATTGAAGCTGTAAAAGTATTTTGTGTTGTTTTGGTGTTGTTTTTTTCAGAGGTTTTTGGATTACTTTTTTTAAGTGTCTCTAGATTAGAAACTTGGAAGTTTGTATTTATCCAATAGTGGTTCAGAAGAGTTAAGTATTTTTGTACTGATTCAGAAAATGGGCTACTCTGCCATGTTTAGTGATATTTATATATTTGCAAAGTTTCCAGTAGATCTCTGTAAGTTGTAGCCCCAGAGATAACACTGTGTGGAAGATGGGCACTGTTATTATGCAGACCCAAAATAGTGATGTGCCAAAAGTTTGTCATTATGTGGAGTTTCTTCCAAGACAATAAAAAATTGTGGACAGAAAAAACCTTCCAAGTGGAGCTCCCTAACCATTACATCCTGATGTGGCCTTGGACCAAAAAGGAGTTAACCCTTGCTCTGTATTTAGAGAACATTTATTTTTTTGCCTGGGAAGTGAGGTGTGTTTTGTTTGTGGTGGCACTGGACCTTCTGTACAAGTTGTCAGGACAACTGGTGGAACAGATGTTTGAACATTGAAAATAAGAGCGTGGCACATTAAGGAGAAATGGAAGAGGAGTAATAGCAACTTCTTATGTCTTGTCAGCATCCCTCTTCTTTTACCCATGCTTGCTTCTGACGAAGTCCGTGTAGCACTTTCTCGTACCACTGGCAAGCCTGGTATGATTCAATCTGTCTCTTAAGTGTGATGTGATGGGTTACAGTATGGCAAGATTCTGCTAACATTAAGTGACATATTCTGTCCTCTCATAGTTTACAGAATCAGATAATGTCCAATTATCTAGTGTAACTTAATGAAATGAAGATGCTGGGACTTAACAGTCTGAAATATGTGGAAGGTTTTAATTTTTTTTTTTTTAATTTTTTTTTTTTTTTTTTAGCAAAAATGCATTGCAGGTACTGGGGAAAATATGCTACTGCAAGCAGTGGAAAAAGTTTATGAGCAGATTGGATACTTCTGGGCAGGGAGAATGTGATTTTTATGGTTTGTTTGTCTGGCATATTATTCTACCATAACAGATGTTTCTTAAGAACTGTTTATCAGTTCATAAATTAAAATAAAATTAATTGACTGACTTGTGCTTAATCAAAATTTACTAGTTTTTTTTAAGTCTCTTACTTGAGAAAAACACAAAATGCAGATAAAAGGGGGGAAGTTATTTATAATTGACTTAAAGTTTTATTTCAACTTTGATCTAGGTTAACTCCTTTCCAGCAGCCAAACTACTGTGAGGGTTTTTGTTTGTTTGTTTGTTTGTTTTATTTGTTTTGGCATTGGGTTTTTGTTTGTTTGTTTGGGGGTTTTTTGTTGGGTTGTTTGTTGGGGTTTTTTTGGGGGGAGGGGTGTTGGTTTTGGTTTTGGGTTTGTTTTTTTGGGGGGCGGGGGTTGGGTTTTGTTTTTTTGCCAAGGGGAAAAGGTGTAAGTATGTACTTTCAGGGGATGAAGATCTAACACATACTACATATCATATTTTCTAATTCTTCCCTTGCAGTTCTTTGTTACTTTTGTAGCAAAAGTTGTAACACATGATCTCCTAAGGAGAGGCTTGCAAATGAAACATTAAAATTTATGTTGTGACAGGAGTTTCCAGTCTAGATTTGGACCTTCATTTGTTCATGATGATGTTACTTGATGACTTCTGGTTTATCCCTTTTTTCTCCCTGCCATTTCTACTTTGCTCACTTTATGTGCATGCTTAAGTTATAAAAGCAGGTTTTAAAAAATATTTTTTCCATGTGTAAATGCATGGTATGGATATGAAGAGTTTTTGTCTTTCCGCCCAGGTGCCTCATGTGGCTAATGTATTTTCTGGCTATACTCAATCTATGGGAAATGCTTGTTAGGCAACATAATAACTACAGCTTTGGGCAGCAGGATTTGTTGCTGGTATTTGACAGGTGATGCATAAACATCCCACCACAGTATTGCCTTCTTACTTCCATCTCCATAAATGTTGCAGTCATGTTAGAAATTATGTGCCTATCTAATGAGGCCACTGCTGAGACTAGTGATCTTTATGCTCTGTACACAGCTGTTGCCAAGTTCACATATATCCTTTCCAATGAATCTTTCTAGACCTGTGTTACTTTAACTGAACATCTACCTGGCACTGACTGTCTTTTCCTCTCTCCTTGAAAAAATAGCACACTAGCATTAGGGAGATTAATAGGTTCCAGAAAGAGTGGCAGGAAATAATATGTAGGCTGTAGATAGGCAGCAGACAATTTCAGCAGAACAGGGAATGTAGAGGCAGACTGAAGCCTTCGCCCTCTGTGGATAGAAGAGTGAAATGTAGTTATCTGACTATGAAACAGCTGTTCTGTACATTCCCCATAAAACCAGCCATGCCCTGGCATGTCCTCAGTTTATCCCTCTGGCTATAGTTTCAGTTCGTCTGTGAGAGACAGACCACCTAGGGAAAAGACTCTTGATGTACTTTTGTAGCCGCCATCTATGCTATACTAGTTCAAGAAGAGCTGTTTAGATCTGTTCTGCCTTTTTCTCAACAAGGAGGAAGTTTATATTACAAAAGTCCAGTAAATAACAGGATTATATATATTCCTATTTGGTTTTTAGAAATTTTAAAATACATGTAAATGTGCTATGGCCAGCATACAAGAGAGTGTGTTTTGCCATGGAGGACAGCTTGTGGCTAATGGAAAGGCTCAGATTGAAGAAGCAGGCTTTCAGAGCATTCAGACTCAGTGTCGTGGTGACAGAAAAATAGAAGAAAAAATTGTGAAAGTAGAAAATCCAGTTGTCTTTAGCAGGTGTCTGGCTACCATGTGTCACATCTGATTCTAATAAAACTACCTTTTTCCAAGACTCTGGAAGGAAAATAGTTCCTTATATTCAGCATCACAGTCAAAGGCACTCTTGTGACTGGTGTTGGTTAGACCCATTGTTGGGAGCTAGTATTTCCTAGTGTGAAATAGTAGCTTTTGTATTCAATTATCCACATTGTTCTGGTCTTTTCCATGAACACATGAGCAAGTCTGTAAGGGTAGTCATAGGTTGAAAAGATAATAATGAGAAATTCAGCATTGTCAGATCCTTGGTGAATGGTTCACTTCTGCCCTTGGTGAAATGTGTGGTGAAATGTCAAAACTGTACTTGAAACATCAAATTTTATCTCCTTGATTAGTGTTGTGTTTTAAACAAGGAAAGCATGATAAAGCACAGTAGTTAGATGCAATGAGAAGTTCATTTTCATCTCATTGTTTTTCATTTGGCTTTGTCATGCACTTTTTTTGCTGGGGAACCTCACAAAAATGTAAATAAGATATGTAGGAGCAGAATCTAGCGCACTTTAAACAGGGAAATCAGTGATTTTGCATTATTTTTTATCAATGCCAGTTTTCAAAGACACTGCTTTACGAGAAAATCCAACCATCTTTCTCTTTGTATATAACCTGTCAGAAGATTCAAAATTTTTTTTTCTCATGTACATTGATTAAAACAATTTTTCTGCAGCATAGTGAGTCATTATTTCTATATGTACCATAGAACAGAAGCTGATGGTCAAGAGTTTCATGACATCTTCATTTTTTAACAGCAGAGAATGGAATAAAAGTGTTGGTAAGATTGTTCTCAGACCTCTGCTTTCATCTCTAACTGCATTCTTAATAACCATTGTTAGTGTAATTACGGGCATCTGATTCTTTTCGTTTTGGGTTTTAGGGGGGTTTTTTGTGGTTTCGGGTTTTTTTGTTTTAGTTTATTTTTAAGTATTTGAGTCTGATGTAACTACTTAGTTTTTTTCAAAAGCACAATTAATGCTGAAAAACTGGCATCCAAGTCTTGCAGTATGTTGAGTTATGTTTCTCTGGAGTTCTTATTCCTGAAACCAGAGATGCAGCTTCAGGTAATGAGGCCAAACCTTTATGCTTGTTTTGTGGTGATCAGGCCTCATTTGTAAAGATGCTTTTATTTTTTCAGATAGATATGTGTTGTTTCTGCCTGAATTAAGGAACAGCTCTGATTGATAGATGTCTCTATGGTGGTATTGAACATACAAACTGTATATAGATGAAGTATTTATCTTTTTAATTGAATTTGGTATTGAACAGTTGGTAAACCTGGCACTTAAGTGCCTTTTCTCTCTTTTTTGCACCCTGAAGAAGTCATAAATCAGGAATTTTTTCTCTTCCCTTTCTCCTGTCACATCTGGAAACTAAAGATAAAAATGTGAATTAAGACTGTACGCTTCCTTTTCAGTATGAATTGTGATTCTATTTTTGTCTTGCTTTGGGTTAGAAGATTAGTTAGGCTAGAACTAGGAGATTTGAAACAAACATTTTCATAAGGATGCAAGCCGGTTGAGGAATGAGAAAAACACATGCTCACATCTAAAGTAGAGATGAATGAATGTATTTAGCCTAATTTTCTTTTTTTTTCTCTCCCAGAAATATGTCTGTCAAAGATTTCTGGTGTGTGATAGATTTGACTGTGTCTGTGTTCAGATAAATAGTCGTTGGTCATCCTACTGAAACTCCTATGGAAACTGCATGAAGGGAATCTTGTGGCTTTGAGTGAAGATACATATGAGAGGGCTTTTGCTTTTTGAAGTGGATATATGAAACGGAAACTCTTGAGAAGACAAGAGAGCTAAATGGCTTGTGTTCCTGTTCTAGTGTTAACTCAGTAAAATATCTTGTCATAGTGTCTCTTGTTTCAGAGCACAGGGAATTCTTCTGGTTTTTTTTCTATGGAACTTGATAGCAGTCTGGTTTTGATTAGACAGGGAATACAGACAGTTAATAATAGATGGTATTTAGAGCAGAGCATTTACATACTTGGTAATGACATCTGCGGTGTCACAGTGATCTTGCTGATGTTCAAGTGGTAAGGCACTGTGAAACTTTATCTAGTTATTATGTGAAATGTCTATTCAGTTGAGGAGAAAAACCTGACTTTTTCTGTCCTTAACAGTGTTGGTAGAGTTTCTGTTCAGTATTAACTCCAAAATTTCATTAGTGTTTTTAATAAAGACATTGCAACACAAATATGTAAAATTATTCACAGGTCAGTAATTGCATTCCAAGAGATAGATGTGAAATAGAACACAGTAAGCATTTCTGCAATTAATTAGCTTGATATATAAAATGAGTTTCAGATTTTGAGGAAATCCTAAACAATTGGGTTTTTTCTCTTTTGGTGCCATCTGACATCAAGATTCCAGCTGTGCCTACAGGTGTTTCATCCCAGAAATGCCTAAAGAAGCATGTGATGTATGTTCAAGTTGCCCATCCATATGCATGTTTTACACAGTTAATGTGCAGCTGTGTAACTCTGCCTCCATTATGCTGTGTTTGATCTCATGAGAAGAGAATTAGCCTGTTCCTTGAACAACGTGAGGAAGTTAAATCTCAGTCTGGTTCATACCTATTCATATTGACAAACTGACCTTCTCTGCCATGCAGGCTTTCACATCTATGCATCATCATTGATGCTTTCTACTCTCTCTATTTGGTATAAAATCTGCTGGCTGTAGATTAACTATACAAAAGTCATACAAAATCCTGCACTTCAGAATTAGCTGCTTTCTTTCCTTCAGATTTCAGCCTTAAGTACAAGCTGTGTACTAAATGTATGGAATTATACAAATACCAAATAGATACACTAAGTCAATCTAACATCTGTTATAGCAGTTGTTAAGCAGCTTTCTGCCCCTTTGTGATAAAATAGCTGTAGCTCGTTTTCTGTTTGTTTTGGTAGTTTTGGAGTCTTAGTGATAGTCAGTGTTTGGCTGTCTATTTGCATGGAAAGAATGATATGTGGTCTTTGAAGTAGATTAAATCACAACATTATTCTGAGAATTTTTTTCTGGGAGATGTGTTTTCTCACATAAACAGTGTTGTGTGCCACGTAACACTAGAGCATGGTTACAGAGCTGCAGGAGGCATTTTGCTTTTGGGTGACCAGACTGTACAGAAAACATCTTAATCCTCAATTGATGTATTTCTCTGGGGAATGGTTCCCCCCCTCGCCCCCCCCCCAAGACTACTAATGCCTGTAACCATATGGTTTGACCTTTCCTTCCTTTCTTGACCTAATTGGCTGAGTGCCAGCCATCCTCCCTGAGTGAGAGACTAGATAAGACCCCTGTACCTCCTTGTTCTCTCTCTTGGCCCCTGAACCCTTCGAGAATAAACGCCTTGGAATAATCCTGGGGTAAGAGCCTCTTTTGGAACCTTTTGTCCTGTCCCTCTGAGATATCCCTCCAAAGCCTCTCAAGAGCTAGTCCCGGGGGGGCTGAAGGGGGATATTTTCAGTTGGCGGTCACATTGGTTTTTATGAAATATTAAAAGCCCACGCAATAGCTGGAGTCCCTGTTTAGGGATCTCAAAAAACTTTCTGAGTAGAACAACTACCCTCACACCTATCAGCTGTTTTTTGCATGGCTGCGGGGTGGGGGAAGGGTCGGTAGCTTGCTTTACGCCAGGCAAGTCGGCTTGGGACAGGGACTTCTGACGCTGCGGCGTGACCACCCACGGTCCATGGGAGATAGGTGAGATCCTGTTCATATTGCGGCTACCCCGGAATAGCCCCTAGCTGGGTGGGGAGTCTTGCCAGTGGTCTTGGAAACCACGTGCTGCAGGGGTGAGCTAGGACCCAGCAGATGCCGGTTGTGTAAAACGCGGGGTTTTGGGGTTTTTTCGTTTTCTTTTTTGCTGCCGGAAGCCCGCCACGCGGGGGCCGTCCCGGCCAGCACAGCCTGTGTTTCGGGGGTGAAAAGGCACGGGTCAGGTCCCAGAAGCCAGGCTACGCCGGCAGGACCCCCCCAGTGCCCCCAGAGCCAGCGAGAAGCAGAACAGTGACGCTGTCTTATTGCTATTTCTTGTACGTGGGAAGATCGCACATAATCAACATAATTTGTAAGCAAGCTTCGCTTTATTGATCAAAAGGCACACATTATATTGAGGCTATGTATTATTATGCACACTTGTTAACATTTGATTGGTTACAGTAAAAGAAAACTATATACTTGTTATCACTAAGCTTCTCCCTCAAACTTCTCAACCCCAACGCTTTGTTATGGTAACACAGCTGCGTTCAAGGTCATGCTGACCTCACCGGCTCCTGTGCAAGTGATTTTAGCAAAGCTTTCTCATGTCTACGTGGCCTTGGTCATGTAGCCATTCCTCAACACTCTCTCAGCTCTGGGGTTTCCCTGCCAGTCCCTGCTCTCTAGCCTGAGAGCGGGGGTCGAAAAAGATCATGCTGTGTGTGGTTTTTTTCGCGTCAGGAAGTAGATATTGGGCAGATAGCTCTTAAAACATCAGAAAAATGGGCGTACGACTATCTGTTCACCAAAAAGAGTGTATTAAAACAGCTTAAAAATATTTTAATTAATGTCAAAATCCCTAAAAAGTTACTAACACAATTTGTCTGCTGGCTGTCAGCTGAGATACCTGATTCTGCCTTGCACGATTTGAATTCCATTTCATTTTGGGATAAAATTGGACAATTACTAACTTTAAAAGTTGAAAATGGTGATCGAAAAGCTGCTCTATTTATCCCATTATTCTTGCAAGTTCGCAAGCAGCTGTTACAAGCTGAAGAACAAGAACAAAGCAGACAGTCACAGATAAACTCTCCAAATAATCCTTGCTTTTTTTCTAATGCCTGTGTTCCTGAAATGGAGGGGATTACCAAGTCTGCCCAACAGAAACAGGACTCCAGGACTGACAACAGCAGCCCGGGACTCCTGTGTCTCCCTCAGCACCACGTGGTGGGGGGCAATGGTGGACACCATGTGCTCGCTTCTTCTCCCCACAACCCCTTCTCTCCCCTAACCCCCGCCCCCGCTCCATATCCCTTGCCCAACCCATTTGTGCCTTTGACTGTCCCGACCCATCCTTCCTCCCAATGCCTCCCGCCACCTCCGAGCTACCGCGGGGATGGGGGCAGGCCCCTTGCAGCCTCCAGCCCCAGCGGGGACGAGGGTGGGCGGCTCCCAACCCACAGCCCCAGCGGGGGGGATGATTCCCTCACAGCAAGGGGACTTGAGCAGCCTCTCCTGAGACCACAGGAGAGGTGGGAGCTGCCTCTTTCCAGACCCCTGGGGATGGGAGAGGGAATACCTCCTGCCTCCCTGGGCACTGGAAGAGCAGTAGATAATTTAGGAAGCCTACCTGCTGCTGCACCTGTTACGTGTCTTGGTCATAGATGAGGGACGAGAGCTTATCAGCCGTTATCATATCAAGATATAAAGGAGATTTGCAAAATACAGAGAGAATTTGAAAGATCCATTGAAATTTTTAAAGGCATGATAAGGGCAACTTTTAATTCAAATGAGATGGTACTCAATGACATCAAAGACCTATTTAGGTGTCTGTTAACCCCCTTAGAATATGATTTGTGGGAAAACAGGTGGAAAAAAGCCTTGACAACACTATTACATGAGATTCACCAAACTCCTGGTGAGGCAAAAGACAGTGATGGTAATGATATTACACATGAGCATCTGTGTGGTGAAGGTGATTGGCACTGTCCAGAAAAGCAAACTCGAGTGTTATCCAAATCACTTCAAGTTAAGATCTGTGATGTTGCAGAAAAATTGTTTTATCAGCTACCAACATTTGAAATTAAAGGCAGTTATGTTAACATTAAACAGTTTCCCTCAGAGAATTTCTTGCAGTTTGTGGACCATCTGAGAACACAAGTGGAAAGACAAGTGCAAGACCCGGTGGTGCAGGCAGAATTGCTCAAGGAGATGACTCAGAGGAATGCTAATGAGACCTGTCATAGAATCATTCTCAGCCTTCCCCTTGACCCATTGCCTAGCCTCACACAGATGATAGAAGCCTGTACCAGGAAAGCAGAATTGTTCAGTGCTCCTGAAAGGAATTCAGGACTGGCACTCCCACAGCATGCGGCAGCTGTGGCACCAAGACCGAGGAGGCAACCAATGTCACCAGACCAGCAGCAGCACATCATCTGCCTCCGTTGCAAAAAGCCAGGACACTTTGCCAGAGCCTGCCCACAAAACCAGAAACAGAAGAAGTCCTAAAAACGAAAAAACTGAGTTTACAGTGTGTACCCACCATTAATACAACTACGCGCAAAGATATAAATATAGCGGGACCCACACTGGCAAATGCCTCTCTCTTAACAAAAAAGGGGGAGGACGGGACACATGGTGTGGGGGTGCAGAAAAATAAAAATGTCAAATATTCAATTAACAAGGTTTGGCAGCCTCGAGACCGATTTAGGCTCGTGACTACCAAAGGTTTTCATTTCAGGTCTACTGATTGGACTGTTGTTACAGTGGACATGTCAAATACCTCACAGGACCTGGCAGTTCACGACATGGGACTGGACAGTGAGTATTTTGTTATTGGGGACACAGCACACACACCCTTAGAGCTTGAGGTAGCTCCCATGACCATTAAGGGAAAGATAACAGGCCTGATACTGTTGGCATGTTGCATGCACCCACCATTTTACCTGGTAGAGGGGCAAATTCTTGCCCAAGCCATTCCTGTTCCTACAGAGATCATAGCAGATGGAAAATCACCAGAAGTCTACTGGGCGAAGTTGGTGGGAGAAGATAAACCCTCAATGGCACGCAACCTAGCTTGTGGGTCAGACCTCCTCCATGTGGAGGAAGTCTTGGACATGGGAGCTCAAGTTACGGTTATACCTGAGACCATGTGCCATCACATTGGGAATTGCAGCCTGTAGCCAGCAAACTTCAGGGCTTAGGAGGAATCGCATTGGCAAAAATTTCAAAAAGCATCGTGCAAATTGAGGGACATGATGGAAAATTGGCAAGTGTCCATCCATTTGTTGCAAAATATGAGGCCCCCCTGTGGGGGAGAGACACTTTGTCCCAGTGGGGAGTCCAGTTGGTCATTCCTAAGACACCCCAGGATTTTTGAAAATAGCCACTGTGGAACGCCCTGCCCAAAAGTTAACGTGGTTGGATGATACCCCAAGATGGGTAGCACAGTGGCCATTGAGTAAAAAGAAACTCAAGGTGCTTGAGGAGCTCGTGGAAGAGCAATTGGCTCAAGGACACATAGTAGAGACAACAAGCCCTTGGAATTCCCCAGTCTTTGTCATAAAGAAACCGGGGAAGGACAAGTGGAGGTTGCTTCATGATCTCCAGGAAATAAACAGAATTATAGAGGACGTGGGACTACTCCAGCCAGGGATGCCTACTCCAACAATGCTCCCTCGAGATTGGCAATTGGTTGTTATAGATATCAAGGATTGTTTTTTCCAAATTCCTTTACACCCAGAAGATGCCCCAAGGTTTGCATTCTCAGTTCCTTCTATTAACCGAGAAACACCAATGAAGTGCTATCACTGGAAAGCTTTGCCTCAAGGTCTTACATTGAGCCCTTTCATATGCCAACAGTATGTGGTCTCATTGCTGTCTCCAGTACGTGCCGAGAGTAAGGACGCCATCATCCTTCATTATATGGATGATGTGCTCGTGTGTGCCCCCAATGACTATACTCCAACACACGCTTGACCTAGTGGTTAAGGTTTTAACCTCTGCTGGATTTCAATTGCAGGAAGACAAAGTTCTAAGGATGCCACCTTGGAAATACCTGGGTTTGGAAATCACTGCAAGGACTGTTGTTCTGCAGAAATTGGAAATTGACTGCAGTCCCAAAACCCTAGCAGATCTTCACTCCCTGTGTGGGTCTTTGAATTGGGTAAGACCCTGGCTAGGCCTCACAAATGAGGATATAGCTCCCCTTTTCAATTTATTGAAGGGGGAGAGGAAGCTGGTTTCTCCCAGGGAACTGACCCCAGAGGCAAAGACGGCAATCGAAAAGATACAGAAGGCCTTGTCAGAGAGACAGGCTCATCGGTGTGAGCCAAACGTGCCTTTCCATTTCATTGTTCTAGGAAAGCTGCCACATTTGCATGGTTTGATTTTCCAGTGGATCAAAGAGCAGAGAGATTCACTCTTGATCATTGAGTGGGTCTTCCTCTCTCACCAAAGATCCAAGACCATCACAGAGCCACAAGAATTGATAGCTCAGCTTATTCAGAAGGCCAGGAATTGGCCTGTGTGAATTGACTGGTTGTGACTTTATGTGTTCACCTTCCAGTCAAACTCTCTGAGGAGGGAAAGGACTCTCCTGAGAGATTGTCCAAAGAGATGTTTGAGCATTTGCTCCAGGGCAATGCCAGTCTCCAATTATCTCTGGACAGCTACAGCAGACAGATATCAGTCCATGCCCTGTCCCACAAGTTGTTCAATGAGGAATTCCACCTCATTCCTTGTGAGAAGAGGAGTCGGAGACCACTCAAGGCTCTCACAGTGTACAGGGATGCATCTGGGTCTTCTCACAAGTCGGTGATGACTTGGAGAAATCCACAAACGCAGCTTTGGGAGGCTGATGTTGAATTTGTGGAGGGATCACCCCAAGTGGCCAAACTGGCCTCCATGGTAAGAGCTTTTGAGAAGTTCTCGGAGCCAATGAACTTGGTGACTGACTCTGCTTACGTGGTGGGGGTAGTGTCCAGAGTGGAGCAGGCTGTGCTCAAAGAAATAGAGAATGAGCATCTCTTCAGATTGCTTTCAAGGCTAATTTATTTAGTTTCTCATGGAGAGCATGCATTCTGTGTGATGCATGTGAAGTCACGCACTGATTTTCCAGGTGAAATTGCAGAGGGGAATCGTCAGGCAGACACCCTTGCTGCCCCAGTTGAAAGGGCACATCTCCCTGACGTCTTCCAACAGGCAAAGCTGAGTCACCAACAATATCATGAAAATGTGCCAGGTCTGGTCTATCAGTTCCAGCCAACAGAGAGTCAGGCTCAAGCCATTGTGGCCACCTGTCCCAACTGCCAGCTTCAGGCCATACCATCCATGGGCGTGGGAGTTAACCTTGGGGGCCTTGGCAGTTGTGAGGTGTGGCAGACAGACATCACACACATTCCTAGTTTTGGCCGCCTCAAATATGTTCATGTAAGCATCGATACATATTCAGGTGCAGTCTATGCCTCTGCCCACACAGGAGAAAACTCTGTGCCTGCCAAGCAGCACCTAGTGCAAGCTTTTTCAGTGTTGGGAATCCCAAAAGAAATCAAAACTGGTAACGGCCCAGCATATGTGTCCAAGGAGTTCCTGGAATTTGTCCAGCAGTGGGGAGTGGAACATAAAACTGGCATCCCTCACTCCCCCACAGGTCAAGCTGTGGTTGAGCGTGCACACCAGACGCTCAAGCAGGTCTTGGCTAGACAGAGCAGTTCAACTGTGTGGATGTCTCCACAGCAGAAGCTCTGCAAAGCCTTGTTTACCATCAGTTTTCTGAACTGTTCATTTGAAAACATGAGTCCACCAGTGGTATGGCATTTTAATAGTGGCAATCTCTTCAAATTGTCTCAGCGTCCACCGGTTTTAATTAGGGACTCTGAAACTTGGGAAACCAAAGGTCCCTATGAGCTCGTGACCTGGGGTCGTGGCTATGCATGTGTGGCTACTCCCTCAGGCCCTCGGTGGATTCCCCAGAAGTGGGTGAAACCTTTTGTCCCCAAAAATCCAGTTCAAGCAGAAGGGGATGAGAGGCAAGTGGCCGTTGCTTCAAAGAGAAGACGCCCCTGGATGGAGGAAAAAGAATCTTCCTAGGTGTGGATTCCTTCCAGCAGAAACAGAGACCTTTTACGTGTTTTAAAAATGTTTGTTTTTCCCTTTCAGAGAAAACCTACCTCACACTCAACCCTGTGATGAACCCCATCCAAGTTGTCATCTTGTTAGTGCTGAACTGTTTAAGGGCTGGGGATTCACAGGGTGGTGGACTTCTATAGTTAAAACAATTTTGCTATTTCTTGTTATTCTTTTCCTTGTAACAATAGCGTTCAGGATCCTACGTTGTTTGATTTTCAAGGCTATCAATGGCCTCATACATTCTACCTCAGAAGTCAACCACATAAGAGTTGGCAAATCTTAAGCAACCTGACATCCATACCATTTGTAAGTGGTGGGAAAACCCACATCCTGTGTCAAAATGAACCTAATGTTTTTCTTGTAACTTTGTTAAACAAAAGAGGGGGAGATGTTGTATTTCTCTGGGGAATGGTTTTCCCCCCAAGACTACTAATGCCTGTAACCATATGGTTTGATCTTTCCTTCCTTTCTTGACCTAATTGGCTGAGTGCCAGCCATCTTCCCTAAGTGGGAGACTAGATAAGACCCCTGTACTTCCTTGTTCTCTCTCTTGGCCCCTGAACCCTTCGAGAATAAACACCTTGGAATAATTCTGGGGTAAGAGCCTCTTGGAACCTTTTGTCCTGTCCCTCTGAGATATCCCTCCAAAGCCTCTCAAGAGCTAGTCCCGGGGCGGCTGAAGGGGGATGTTTTCACTCAATTTTAGCACTATTGCTAGTTTTTTCCAGTATGAAGACGGTTCTAATCTTCTGTGAAGAGGACAATAAAAGAGTTTACAGTGGAAAGGTATTTTCTTCACTCCAGGTGTGAAGTAGTTGAACTGTGTATAGTATGAATGCAAGCTCATCAGATAAAGCACTCCAGAATCTGATTACACATGCAAAAAAGATTTGTTCAGACTGGTGTGGCATAGAAAAGATATCTTGTAGAATGACGGGACATGTCTTCTGAAAGAAAACTTTTAGTCCTAGCAAAGGATAGTTTGAGATGATTGCTTCTCTACTATGTGATAAGGAAAGTTAAGTGCTTAAGAGGAGACCTGTGACCTGCAGCATGCTGAGCAATGTCCTTCCAAGCATCGGTACATTCCATCTTACCCTATTGTAGTGATCTCCACTTGAAGCATGTTGCTGGTATGTCTTTTGGATAGTGCCTAAATAAATCGCTTTATCCTGCTCCATCTTCTCTGCTTTTAGAAACCTGACAAAGTCTGTCATCTTTATTTGAGATCCTTAAATGTTTGGAGTCTCTCCCTTTGACTTTTAAGTTTCTGTGAAAGTGACCCGGTCCTTTACCTGCATAGACTCATGTAAGGGAGTAAAAATAGTTAAATGACACTATCTCTCAGCATTAGGACTGTTCACACTACTTTGATTACTTTGTCAAATCCTGTTAGTTTGCCAACAGCTAGCCAATAAATCCAACAGAACCAAAAGATATGGAATGTCGTATTTGTGATGGATATTTTCTCATGGGTTGTACCAAGCAAGGTTGTGGACATTGTGGGAGAAATTATTTACCAATTACTTTGTTTGATCCTTTGCAGTAATATAGCAGCCTAACTGCCATTGCAAAATTAGTCCTTTTTGTATGACACAAGTGAAACTGGACCAACAGGGCTTCTAAGGTGACTTGATAGTCAAATATGTATGCTCCATCCAGCGAAGGAACGTTGCACCAATGCTGAGTCACATTAAACCCTTGGGAAATATGCTTTGACTTCAGTTTTGCAAACAGTTGAAGATGTACCTAACATCTCTGATTATTCAACAGGTTTTTTTCCTCCTACGTTACTCATCTGCAATTTGTGGACTAGGGGACTGGTTTGTCACAACTCATTGTGTCTTCTGAACTTCTAGAGCAGTTATCAGGCAGACCAAGTAGTGTGGGTGTCCTGAAGAAGCTTTGTAGAAAGATTCATGTGGTTGCAGGAAATTGAAGACAGCAACTATCATATAGTTCTGAAATTTTGGTCTCTCTTGTGTGTGCCTGAGATGTGTTTGTGTCTGATTCAGTACTGGGTTTGTCAAAGACAGCAGCTGTTCCTTGAGGTTTGCTTTCCAAACTGTGGTCTAGTAGCACTTCTCTCTCACACCGCTTTTGTTTAGTACTTTTTACTCAAAATGTATTTGAAGGGAACAGAGGAAAATTGCTATTTTAGATTAATGTATTTAACCTTTTTTTCTCTTGAAAAATTCCCATTTGTGTGGTACCCTATAACTCTCACAGGAAATACAAATTTTTTAGGTCCTATTGAAGGTTAATGCCAAGCAAGAAAGTTCAGAGAATTTTATGCAATACAAGGAATTTGACATACATCTGCCAAAAAGTTTTGCTTTCCCAGAAACCATTCAGATCAGAAGAGGTGAAGTTCCTCCAACTTTTAAAATTTATCGATGAATAATGTGTTTCTGAGCTACATTAGAATGGAACTTAGTCCACTGCCTTGGTTTATGTATTTCATGGCACTCTCCCTTGAACACAGCTTATGTTTATTTTGACTAGCTTAGATGCAATGCGTAATCCCACTGTAAGTGCAGGACTTGGCTTTGAAAATACTCCCTAGGACAACTGTTCTTTATTTGGAAACTAGAGACAACTTCTTTTCTTTTAGCTATTATTTTAATAGGCTTGTTGGTAGTACCAATTATATGAGAGTTTTTGGTTTTTTGTTTCAATGGTCGCTATGTCACGAAGTTATTTTGCTTTGCCCTTGACATTTGCAAAGTTCTCTTATGTGCATCTACTCCCAACAGCTGTAATGAAAATCACTTGTTTTTTAAGTTCTCTTAATTTAATTTTTTGTTGTTGTTCCTGCCTTTTATGCTCTTTTAACAAAGCATTTGTGAGTACTGACTCACTCACGAGAATGTCAGGAGTGCTTTAATTTAGCTGTGATTTTATGAAGGGAAGGGAAAGTAAGATTCTTCTGATACTTCAAAAACATCTACTAGTAACTTAGTTGCTGTGTGGAGCTATAATTATCAGAAATATTAGGACAAATCCATCTGTAGTTTTTCATTAAGTGAAGGAGGCGTAAGGACATAGGGTGAAGGATAGACATGGTGAAACTGTATCAGCTAGTAGAAATACACCCTATTGCTACTGCCAGTGTCATGTGTTACATGGGTGAGTCTCCTAGGGCAGTGCTGCCATTCTCAGCTGCAGAAGGCATCCTGGGGAGGTGAGCAGGCTGGCACAAGCTAGCTCAGCATTCCCACACACAGCTGTCAGCAGGATTAGCATACTGGGGTGCCTGAGCTCTCTGCCATCTGAAAGCAGCCAGATGGAAAGGGTTCAGACACTAGAGATTCAGGAGTAGTACAAATTAGTAGGGAAGACAGAAAGAATGGATGAGAGAAAGGGAGTATGAGTTTTAAGCAAAAAAAGCTGCAAAGCATCGAACCATGTTAACAGGTGTAAGTGAGCGGTAGAACCTGTGTTAGAGGATTTTTAAAAGATATTTGTACTATCAAGGCATGAGACAGGCCTCCTTGATCGGTTGGTAGTATTGCTATGTAAGAATAGCAGGCTCACCAAGGCAGTGATGGGCACCAGTTAGGCTTCAGGCTCAAGCAGCTAATCTTAAGAACAATGCTGTGTTATGTAATCCCATTCACTTGGGAGTTTCCATGCTAAGCTGCTTTTTTTGTACCTGTCAATTTTGCCTCACCCTGTTCCTCATCCTAGTCATTTCTGGTATTCTCTGGCCACTCTTGGAGCCCAAGGATTTGGGCAGTGGAAATATAGTAAGACTGTGAATAATACGTTTTCAGGATTTGCAGACTTTTGGAATACAAACTCTCCTATGTTTGCAGGGAGCACCTTGAGTTAGTGGTCTGTTTGTCTGCTTAAAATCTCAAATGGCGTAAAGCTGCTTATTTGGGTTTTCAATCAGATCAGGTTCCACTTGAATCGCATGAATTGCCTATTTAATCGTCGTTTATGTCAACTGAAAACAAAAGCTGATGATGTGTGGTCAAGGCAGAGCTTGATCCAAGAGTGAAGTTATGGGGAAATAATAGGGGTTTTTTACTTATTGTCTTTGTGTATAATTTAAAGGATTACAGCACTGGTCAAGTGTGACTTAGGGGGTAAGAGTTCAATGCCCCTGTGGTGGGGAATGCTAAGGGTGCTGAGGAAGGCTTAGATATGGAAACAGCTGCTCTATGTAAATATAGGATGCCTTGAGAATCCTGGCATTTTTCCTGTGACATAAGCTCCAATTTAGCTGTGAGGTAGGATAACACTTCATTAGATCTCACTTAAGGTGTTGTGAGGTGTATCTTCTGATCTTACTCATCAGAGTGTAATAAAAGCAAAATATCTTTTTGTGCCCTTCCTTAACGAATATTAAATTAGTTTGAGAACCTCTGTTAGCAAAAGTTTTGTCTTAGTAAGCAGAAAGTCTGTTGATAGTAAAGACAGTGTCACATGATGGCTGTGGTATTGCTGTAAAATTGCAGAAATTAAACATTACGATGGAAAGCTTGTGTAAATAGGGTCATTTAGGCGAGGCATTAAATTAGTGGGCAACAGGGTTTGTCTTTCCTTTTTAATCCTAAGAACACCTTATGGTTTTTGTCAGGCTTCAGGTTCATGCAGGCAAGTGTGTGTATGTATTTGTCATGTCATTTTAAAGTACCATTATTCTTCACACCTTATTATTAATAACAGCTCTTTTTCTCTAAGTTTTCTGAGTTGTCATTTTGTTGGAATATTATGGAAAGGGAAGCCAGGACGAAGCTCTAATGGCGCATTGCTTAGCCTTCACAGTCTGGGTCCATAACACACATTTCTGAAGCAGTGGTACGTGCTGTGAAAAGACAGTCCACTGTGGTAGCAGTACTACTTGTGTAAAATAAAATAAAAATGCGTTTTGTACTTGGGAAGAAACCTTTATTGTGAAAATTCTGCATGTGGACGCTCACAGAAGAGGGAAGTGAGGCAAAATAAGACCCATCTTCCTCTTGCAATATTGAGCCACAAATAATCTGCTAAGCACCAAGTGCTATCATGCAAGATGTTTTTCTCTGGCTTGCCAGTCAAGTTAATTTCTGTTAGTCATCTGAGTCTGAGTACTGAACTTACAGTGCATTTTTTCCTAAACTAGACATTCTCTTCAGAACAGAAGCTAGAGCTACAGATTTTATGACTGCTGAAATATCCATGGCAGTATTTCGATTTTCCGCTCTTCATTGCTGAAATTCCAATACTGGAGTTCAGATATATGGTACTGTCAAGTCAGTAGACAAATACTTTTTCAGGATCTCAACAAAAATTATGTTACAATTTTGTTCTTTAATATATGCTGTATTGTCAACATGCTACAGTGGCATTCAACATTACTGTGAATCCTGTAATACACATTTCTATTTCTTTGGTTATCTATTTGTTTGTTGGTTTATTTTTTTTTTTTTTTATCCCTGCAGTTCAGATGGAGAAAATGGAACTGATGAAAAAAGAAAGGCTGGAAAATCACCCACTGTGTCACTGCAGACCCCTACCAGTGAAATGGAGTATTTTGATGACCGGAAAAAAGTTGATCTTGCTAGGTAATGTCAGAAACACTGTCAGTTTTCTTCTAGTAAGATGTTTAGAGTGGCTGCAACCTACTTCCAAAGCTACCCTGAGTAGCAATATTTATCAGATATCCCAGTGGAAGGTAAGCTTGCACACCATGCAGGTGAATTGGAAGCCGGGCACCTTCCTTGGTTGGCCTGTTAACCACTGCAAGGATTCACAATAGAATTTAGACTCTGTGCTGGCTTAGTTCTCCTGTTGTAGGAAATAATATGTTGAACTGTTTGGTGCCACTGCTTGTCACATTCCTTTCATAATCAATTTGACAGGCAGTCAAACTGAGCTGCAGTTTTAGTCCTGGCTTGTTTCCAGAACACTTTCATGCTGGAATACTGATTGTCCATGGGAAAACTATGACATAAGTTTTATTTTGGACTCTGTGCCATATATTGCATCAGATTTTTGTAATGTCCCCACAAAGACACTCATTCTTCTTTTGTTGGAGAACTGGAATGCATTTTAAGTGTTTCTAAAAGAAATTAAAATCTCACGTGGATGGCTTTAACCTTTGCATCCCTTTCACTTTGTCAACTCAACAGTCAGTGGTCAGCCTGACACTGTTGTTTTGGTCTCAAGGCAAATATATTTTAAAAAAAAATCACTTAATTTCATGAAGCACCTTTGAGGAAACGGTACATAAAGGAATAAGTTATCATTTCTTTTTTCCCAAATGTTGCAGTCTTACCTCTCATGTGCGCTGTAATTGACTACTTTTGGTGAAGGCTAAACATAAGATCTTTGTCAGGCTTACTATTTATTTCAGTTTGGCATGTACTTTACATAAGCGCACAAATACATGTACTCACATATTTTAGAGTTTTCTTCTATGACAGACCTCCTAAGATATGCAGCCAGTTTCTCTGCTGTCTAAGTCAGATTGCTATACAATCTCTTTCCAGCTGTACCTCCATAACACTCAGGGTTTCTCTTCCTCTCACTCACACCCTGCAGTAATGGAAACTTTTGGAGCACCTTTATTTCCCTACTGTATCTTTAGCACAACATATTTTTCAGGTAATTCTGTATGAGTCCTGTGATATGTTTTTTTCTTCTGCTGTTCAATTTGCATCTGAGGGCCTCTGAAAAAGAGGTACCTGGTTTTTATAATATGTTAATATGCATTTATTCTGTGCCGTATAGCTCTCAGAGCGTGTTCTCCTCCTTCTGATTTATTAAACAGTTATCCAACTTCTCTGTTTGTTTTTCTGAACAATCCATGCCATTAATTCCTCCTGTATAAAACAGGCAAAACTGATTTTCCCAGCCATACACAGAGAATTTGATCTGTGCTTGGGTTTTTTTAGAGTTGTTTGAGGTTTTGTTTGATTTTCCAGTATAAATGGTGAGAGCTGTACAAGTACAGCTACCTGTTCAACTGACACTCAGAATTCCGTTTCATTTCCTGTAGTGTTGCTGGTTCTCTTAATGATTTCATTCCACTACACTGCACAGTTCATAGCCATCCTCTGACTTGTGCACCTATTCTTTGTTGCAGTTTTCAAGTGAGCTCACAGCTTGTGTTACAAGTTCATAGGTTTCTGTACACTGCTTCCACCTCAGCCACTAATTTTTATATCATTTTATCTTCCATTAGTAAGGAATGTGCTTGCTTAGTATTAGTATTTCACATGCTGCCCAGAAACAAAGGTGAAGCTAAGCAATGTAATAATTCATTAAGTAAAAATATTTTGAACTTTTTCTGTTTCCTTACCAACTAGTCAGTTATTTAGAATACCCCTTCTAAATTAAAAGGACACCTTCATCAGATTGTCATAGTCAGCAGACTGACACAGTTTAAGTAAAGATACACTCCTCTTTATCTCTGCATAATTCTTGATGAGTTAGATAAGTTATCTAAAGGATTAAAATGTTCCATGGAAAAGCACCTCCTGTTGGTAACTTAAACAGGATCAATGAGCTGGGGCTGGGCTTACATCAAATGCTTTAAATCTTCAGGACCAAGAGCAGCACAGATAGTCCAGTCCTGACAATCAAGAGTGACTCCAAGATTGAAAGTAAAAAACATGCCTCAAATCAGGTAAGGCAGAGATTCTACTTGTTTGCTTACATAGACTAAAATAGACACGTAACCACCATGACAGGGCTTTTGCTTAGCAACAATATAGTTCATGGTTGTACAAGGATACAGGTTCCTTTTTCATCAGTGTATTAGAATCTGGGTAAAGCACAATCTAGAGTTAATAGCCACATAGAAAAAAGATGAGGATTTCTTGTAAAACAAGTGGGCAGAATGGGAAGGTGTGTGGAGGAAGTGGAGTAGGTCACTTGGTTGATAGACTGTCTAAAAGAGTGTTTGTGGTTTTGTTGTGGGGTTTTTTGTTTTTCAGCTGAAGGCAAATGCACACTTTCATAAGCTGTTTCTAGATGTTCCCACTGATGAGCCATTGAAACAAAGTAAGTATTAATTCCTGGGTTGTTGTTGGCTGTGGATCCTAGATAATGTTATTACCCAACAAATGTGATGATGTACAAGAGGAACAATCTGAATTTTTTAACTTTTAACTCCAGTTGCTTAGAGGTGCAGGGCCTTGATCCATGTGCAGTGGGCATTGTATTGTAATCTTGGAAAACTCAAATCTCTGCATGTTTGGTATATTTGGAAATTGTAGCCTACTTTGCCATTCCAGGAGAGTAGACTAATGCAGCATTTTTGGTACTGAATCTTCCTTAATAAAGTCAGAACTGAGACAGCATTGGTCAAGTGATTAGCTTGAGTTTTTGCTGTTGATGATGTTTTAATATTTAAAAACACTAGTAAGAAAAGCAATTTTTAAATATTTTACTATTATCTATAGTACTTATGAGAAGGGAATTCTACACAGACATGTATAGCAAATGCTTCTTGAAAGGAATGCAGGGAAGGTAGTTCATGAGTGAGAAATGGTTTGCTCAATGTCTGTAAAGTAAAAGCAGTATTACTTTACATATGTTGTATCTCTGTAGGACATCTAGTTTAGACAATGGCCATAGAGCTGAAAGTTTAAAGATAAAACCTTTAAACTCTTCACATTTAAGTAATGCCGTTACCTAGAAGTTAGTAAAAAGTTCACAGAAAACTAAATCGTATTCTCTAAAAAAAGATTTTTGACCTTTAGTGGCCAGTTGCATGTTACAATTCATTTTATTCATTTCGGTTATTGTCCTTCAAATACTATGAGTCTAAACTTAGGCCTGTGACATCTTCTGAGGCTGTCAGTATTAGTTAAACTTACTGAAAATTTCGAGGCTTGACAACATTAATCCAAAGGTATAAACCTAAACATATCATAGCTTTGTAAAAAGAACAAAACAGAAGCCAAATTGGTTTGGCTTGGGTTGGGGTTATGTTCAAGATCATAAAATATCTATCTGTTTCAGGCTTTACTTGTGCTCTGCAGAAAGAAATTCTGTACCAAGGAAAGTTATTCCTTTCTGAAAACTGGATTTGCTTCCATTCCAAGGTTTTTGGTAAAGACACTAAGGTTAGTAAAATGTTTACGTATAGAACGGTAGTGCTATTCTTAACAATTTGTTCATTACCAGAAGTTCAAATTATTGTGCAAGGCTAGAATAGTAATACTTCCAAATTCTGTTAAAAACAATCACTATTTATAAGTGATGTTTGAAATGCAGTCTAGAACTAAGATAATATTTAGTCTCAGTCTAGTACTATAGATAATAGTTATTATTAGGGGTTGAATCTCTTGTTCAAGGACTTAGTGTCTGAAAGAAGTAGATGAAAGGATCTGACTAGCAGCATGTCAAACCCATGTAACACAAATAGCAAAAATGTTTCTCTTGGGATAAGTACTTCAAAGAGGAGGAGGAGCAAGAGGAATGAAGGCTGTAAGGTATTAAGGTCTCCAAGATAATAGTTGGGACACTGGAGGGAAGGATCAAGCATATTTAAGGCAGTTAAAGAGGAAGAACTAAAGCTGGCTTCTAACTTGAGTTGCAAAGCTCTCTGAAGGATTCTTCCAGCAGTCCCATTTTCCATAAACAGGAAACAGGATAAGAAAAACAAGTTGATGAAGTTTATAGTTGTGAGCCCAGTATGCAGATCAGAAATGAGATGTGAACTGTTGGGAAGGTCATAAATTAGTCTTTCTTGGTGATTCACATTAAGCTTAGTACCCCTGTGGTGAATGATGTGCGTGCAGAAAAAACAAAGACTTGGATCTGTTGATTTGGAGCTTTTGGAGCATGCTTTCTTTCCACAAACTGCTTTGGTTTTGACCTCTTCTGGAGAAACAGATCTATTTGCTTCAAGGATTTCTTTGACTTCTCCCTTTCAGGTGCATCCTTGGACAAAGGTCCTGGTTTGATCCAGTGAATTGAATGCTGAAATCAGTTTAGGGGTTGAGATTATCTCATTTCTCTGTAGTCAACTATTTTGATGGAATGCGATTGTTAGAGAGCTTTTTATAAAGTGTAATAGGTTTAAAGAATGCTTGAAATTATTGACAGCACATTGTCCATAGTGACCTCATAGGTTATTGTGTTTCACCACCTGGCCCAGGACGATTGTCAATTTCTAGTTACTAGATTCTACTAGTCATAGACAGTACATTGATGTGGATGGTGTATATGTTAGTGAAAGCTGTGTGACACAAAGGAAAAAACAACTGGTTGAATACTGTCATTCAATAGTAGTAACAGCTATCTTAGCAATTTATTAAAATTTAAGCTGCTGTACTATCAATCGTCTGATCACCATGAACAAATGCAGCTACTTCAAACTGTGGAACAGCTTTCTAATGTCAACTAAACTAAATGGTATACAAGAATATGGTAGAACTTTACTGAGTAGAAAAACCTGGGAAAAATTATGCAGAATGATGATAATGTACTACTAGGAAATTAGCTTTGTCAACAGGGTTTTAAATTCAGGAATATATGCATACATATACATATGCTGAAAAGTGAAAACATTTTACAACATAGGGTAGAATAAACACTGTAAGTGTAATTATAGCAATTTTTCAAATTACTCAGTTCTGGGTGTTATTTTCAGAAATCATTGTGGGGAAGATTAAGAGTGAGGAGGGGTAGTCCTTGTCATTTATTTACAGCTTTGTTCAGCTTTTAGGAATACTGTCAAGAAAAAAGCCGGGAAATCTGGAATACAGTGAAAAATTATGTCATGGGAAGGGAAGGAGGAAATCAAGCAAAAACAGGAAGAGGAACATTCTTAGCAGTCAGATACACTGACAAAGTTTCCAAGACGCAATCTTAAGCTTGTAAAACAATTTATGCTTAGGGATAAAGTGTTTTATTGTGAGAAACAGTAGATCTACATATTCCAGTTAATTTTTGACAAGAATTCTACCTGCAGACTTTTTTTTTTTACTGAACGCTTTCATGCAAGGAACGGCTATGCAATTTAGGAGTTTTGAGTGTGCAATAAAGACACTGTGTATATTCAAAAGTAAAAGTAAATCCTGCTTCTGCAGGATTGAATAGGCATTGAAAGGCATTTCCAGGTAGCTCTAATTTGGCTATATATGTTGGCTTTGAGTCTTCGTTGGATTTAGACATTGTTTTACCCTTTTAAATTACTTTCTATGTTGCCTGCAGGTCAACCTTTTATTCTGAAATCATTATTGTTCCAGATAAAAGTAGTTGTGATCAAACAGTGATTCCACCCTTTCAATCTAATGCTGTGGGAACAGTGCAATAAGCGAGTGCTGAATGGACATGTTAGTTTTGATTACAGTAGTGTTATCCATCTAAACTACACACAGTAGAATGCCGTTAACATCTCTGATTTAAAGTTCTTTAAGGTGAAATGTGAACTGAATCTACTAGAAAAATTGTAAGTTGCTTTCTTGTAGCCTGTGGCAAGATTTCTGTTCAAACTGTATTTGGCAGTCTTGCAACCAAACTGTTACACAAAAAGATTTTTTTTTTTTTACCTGGTACAGTTTTTCAGTTCATGATTTCATGTTACTGTTCTGAATAAAAGTTAACAAGAAACTGCACAGAGTAACTTCATCCTCCTCCAATGACGTGTTTTAATTCAGTAGTGTGATTGCTAACTGAGCAATTTATGGACTCTTTTAACCTTGCTTCCAAATTTCTCAGGTAGCTCTGAGAGCCTGTGCCAAAGGTATTTTTAGCAGGATCTATTTCTTAATCGTGGATGTTATTATCCAGGATTATTATATTATATACATATCCAGGATTATTATATTTGCCTAACTCAATAAAGCTCTAGGCTTTTCAACTCACTGTTTCTAACCAGGTTTTTTACCTTTGTAAATTGGGATTTACAGGAAGAGCCCATGCAGAATATCTGAAGTGACATACTCTGAAACTTAGCAGACGTTAAGCTAATGGCGTTAGATGTAAACACAAAGCAGGAAGGAAAATTGAGAACTTTTCAGTGTAAATGTAGACTTGAGTGTCTCCTTGGCACACACAGGAATCAGTTGAAGTCAGCAGGTGTGTCAGTATTGGGTCTTCCAACCTTGCTGAAGGACAAGCTGTTTAATCACCTGCTTGTTGCAGATCTGTAAGTGCTGAGAAAACTTTAATGTTCATTATTCAACAAGCTTGTCTTGTCTGATATGTTCTGAAATATTTGGTTTCTAGAGAAAGAAGCATAGCTTTAAGATTGGTTCGTTTTGCTGATCTGCAGTGCACTAAGTCTGTAGTCTTGGGAGAGCCAGAAGGGATCAGGAAAGGAAGACACAAGCAAAAGCCGAGATTAGCATTTTGTAAAAGCAGAAGTAAAAGTAGTTAGGTATAGTTTCAGATTATTACTATTTCTTATTTCATATGTAATATTAGTAATCAAAAATGTAGAGGAAATACCTTTAAATGGTGAGTGTTGAAGGTCTGGCTTATCCCAGTAGCTGGGCTGGGCACTCAGGAGAGACGGTGGTACAGAGCAAGTATTGGGATTCAGTGTTACATTGGGATTCAATGTTACATCTTGTTTCAGATTAGTATACCTGTGCTGTCCGTGACACTTCTGAAGAAAACAAAAACTGCCCTTCTTGTGCCAAATGCTCTGATCATAGCAACAGTGACAGATAGGGTAAGTACTGGTAGAGGACAATAGTATTTCAGTGAGAAAATAAAAAACAGAAGCTGTTTGCCAGCTGCTGTCTCTGGGAATCTTTCATTCCCCGTTTTCCAAGAATTCATAGTACCAGAGGAATTGAAAAAACTGAGTCAGGAGGTGCATGCACAGAGGGTTACCTGCTTTGTTAGCAGCACTGTCAGTGTTCATCCATTTACTTGTATCTCTTACCTAACCAGTCATACCTTAGACACACAAAAAACTGTTGCTTACAGTGATATTCAGGAATTATAATTGCATCAGTCTGTAGGAAATGTTGTTATCCTATGAGCAGCTTCAGAAACAATGCACAAATATTTTGTGGGTGTGGGAGACAGTATATAAAAGCAAGTTTGGGGTTTTGTTTGTCTGGAGTTTTTTTAAGGGTTAGGTAAAACAGCATGAAAAGTGTTTTTAAAAGAAAGAACAAATCTGGATTATGCTCTTGTTCCTGCAGCAGAACATGGCAGCTTTTATGTGCCTGTTCTGTGTTCATGTGGTAAACCTCAAGTCATAGGCTTAGAAGGACTGCAGTTTTTTTCTGCCATACTAAAGTTCTTGAAAATTGTTACTTGCTCTGCAAAATCACTTGTGAAGTCTTATTTAGATAAAGGAAGACTGTATGTCTTTTGCAAACTGTCATGGAACTTCTGTTTTGCAGTACATGTTTGTCTCACTACTCTCCAGAGATACCACCTACAAGCTATTAAAATCTATCTGTAGACATCTTGACGTAAGTACTAGTGGCAATGAAGATGGTATGTAGCTTTGTGTTCATTATTACTGCTATCCTGCTGTGAAATACGAGGTACTTTCTGCCTGTGTTCCTTGTTAACAGTGCTGCTTTTTTTCAGGTTACAAGCATGGGCAACAGTCCAAATCCCTCTTCTGCAGAAAGCAGCTTCAGGGCTGATCGCCCTAGAACTCTGCCCCTGGTAAATGGCTCAGAAATTTGTTCTTTTGTTGCACAGTGTCTTTCATTGCAAATACTATTTATAATGCCTGAAGAAGGGAAATCGAAGGAAATCATGACATCTGTTTCTAAAATTTCTGTGAGTCTTTAGCACTAGAAAACAGTTGGAATAATTAGCATAATTATCTGGTCATGTGCAGTTTATATACATGCGTACGATTTGGATTTATTCATGGTCTGTTCATTCTTCATATCTCTGTTTAGCAGTCAGATTTCTCTGTACTGACATAAAGTCTGCCACGAACAGTTTTTTAAGTGTTTCTAGTAGCACACCTTCCTCTGTAAAACAGTTCACTCATCTTAAAGAGCTGTGAAGCCCCATGTGATCACCAGAGTCTAAGTCTATTAGTGCTTGTCCTGGACTTCACAATTTGTCTAACTTAACAGTCTTTCTTATAGGCAAGGCAGGAGATAAAGCTTCGGTTCTGGTGATATTATGGAGCTTATTTTTTGATCTCGACATCTTGATATCAGAGATTGTTCCTGATTAAATAATTCCAAAGCTTTGATCTTTGGTTCAGATTCTAGAGGAAATTAGATTGTTTACATTTAGAACAGGGCTGAGAGTTTTTGTGATTCGTTCTCCCCATCAGGATTTCAATGAAGATTATTCTGATCTGGATGGAATAGTGCAGCAGCAAAGACAAGAGATGGAAGAGTCCAGCAGCACAGGCTCACAGACACCAGAGCTGGAATGCTTCCAAGGTGAGTGGGATCATGGAGCCCAATGAGAACAAGAATGAACTAGCTCTCAGTTTGTCTTCTGTATGCCCTTCTGATGTGGAATCTAGATTCTCCATGGTCCTGGAGAGTTATGTGGATTCTGAGGTCTTCCTCAAGGCCCCAGTACCTACATTTCTGTTAGTGTAACACTCTGCAATGCAGACTCAGGGAATGACTTGCTCATCAGCAGATCTAAATTGTTGCCGCTGGTTCCAGTTGCTTAGCCATGCGAGCAGAGATAGAATTTACGAGCTGTTCATGCTTTTAAACACAAAAGAATAATGAACAATCTAAACCCCTTCTAAAGTAGTTCAAGTCATAGTGTAACTTCTCAACTATACAAGTAACAGTTTGTACCTTGGTGGCTTTTGGTCATCAAGGTTATTTCTGATGTGTGTTTTTGTGGGGGTTTTTTAAACTCATTTTATTCTTTGCTGCTATTAAGATACTTGAAGGTACTGCCCAAAGTTGTTCTTTTTTTACCACCTTCTTTGAAATCTCGTCTCAAGTTCATCACCTAACTAGCAGCCATTCTGATTGAAACTCTCTTCATAAATCATACTTCATAACCTCATGAGTACAATACTTGTTTTGTGTAGCTGATGCTGAATGTTATTATAAAAACCTAGAGTATTTTCTTCTACAATTAATATATACTAAGATATTAATGAGTTGTTATGCTGTTAGTTCTCTGGGTTCCATCTTGACTATAATTTGTATAAGAAACTGTTGAAAGATACTGTCATTTTTTATAGGAGTTTTCTGTCATGTTATTTTTTATTAACTCTCCTTTTTGCTCTGTCTTTTGCTCAGCAGGATGATTTGGAGTTATTTGCTTTCATTGGTATTTGATATTTACTGTGCATCTGTCTTTAATGTGTGGTGCTGTTCATTAAATTGTGGTGTCATCACATGCCACAGAAGTACTTCTGAATAATGTTTTAACTTGCTGATGGCTAGTAACTACTTCAAACCATTCCATTTTCTTTTTCCACAAATGAAAACCAATATCCAGGCAAAGAACCATCCTAGGAAAAGGAATTGAAAGCAGGGGTGAAAGGTAGCGCTTCTGTCACTCATGGTTGTTTCTTGTGCATCATTAGAGCAAGTCCAGGGTAAGCAAGTACAGCATAAAACTGAGTGTGATTAGATTTTTCTGTCCCATTTCTTTCAAGATACCATTGGCATTTTTAAAGACAGTCAGGAAAGGGAGTTGTAATGTCCTTTTTAAAGTAACAATGCACTACTCCCATTTGATGTTGCTATTAAAGTAATTTGTAATCACTACTCTAGCAAATTCAACCTTTTGAAAGATTACTTTTGTGACTGTAGTCTTCTGCCTGGAAATTCAGTAGTAGCTTTCAACGTTTTCATGGGTTGCCATATTTTAAAAAATCTGGAATATAAATGCAACATACGTAATCTTCTTTCAATCCAGAGGCTTCTTTTTATTTTGTGTTGTTGTAGAATTAATATGTAAACTGTTTCAAGGATACTAAACCAACTGCTGCCTTTTACTCAGAAGTACAGAAATGCAGCTTTTAAAATTCTCCTCTTCCTCTATTTCTTGACCAACATAAGCTATCAACAATTTCTATTGTCTTTATATTTACCTCTGTTAAAAATCTTTCTTTTGACAGATTATCATGTTGTTGAAACAGAAACTCACTTGAAAGTTTCCAAGCCCGAGGCCAAATCTGTTCGTTCAGATGCACATAGTAAACGTGGGCCTGTTGGAGAAACGCGCAACAGTCCTCGAAATGGTAAGCAATCAAGTACAGATCTTCAGCTGGAATAACTTGGGATAAGTTTGCATAACTGTGTCACATAATATGGAAGATCTCTTTCTCTTTTCTCCCTCTGTTTGCATTATCTGTTGCATTCTTCAAAACACTCTGTCTTCTGCTCTGCTTCAAGTAATAATTGGTTCTTTCCCTTGCAGGCCATTCTGAAGCCTTCAGGTTCCTCCACAAAGTGAAGTCCCAGAAGCTCTTATCTCTGAACCATGTACTTGTATTTTATGCAATTCTGTAAGTTAGCAATAACAAGATTGTCAAAAACTATGATTTTCTTATGTTTACATGATTGATACAATGTAGGCATGATTGATATAATCTGAACTTTCCTTGGAAAAAGAAAATTATTGGGAATTGTGGCATTTACACTTTCCAGAAATGTATATGTACAGGCATACATATATATGTATATACATATATCTATATAAGCCTGCTGGGACAGGTTTATATTTAACTGGCCATTTACTTTTAAAAGCAAAGGGTCTTTTGATTCAGAAAATGCTAGAAGTGTTTAAGTACTTGCAGAGGTTCCGTTTGCACATCACTCAACAAACACATACTCAGGTCTGAGATTTTCATAACTGTCTCAATGCCATTGATGGTATTCCTGAAATGTTTCTAAGAACAATACCTTTATTACTGAACAAGTACAAGTAACAATTTAACTAGCCTTTAACAATAAATTTATCAGGTACTGCTAAAGTTTCCTTAACTGATATACTTTCTTTTTCTCTCTTACAGTGTTTGTGTTTTAATACTTTCTACCTTCTACATGAGATACAAAATCAGTGTCCTGGAGGAACGCCTTATGTCCATGACAGCCTTTGATTCACATATTAAGGAGTAAGATAAACTCTGGAAAAATATTCAGGATATAAATCTCTTTCCAGAGCAATGATTCCATGAAAAAGGTGTAACTTCTGTCTTCAGTCTTGGTGTAATTTGTTTACTATGTTAGAAACATACTTCCTACTCTTTGAGCTAAAACATCTGTCTTGCTTGTATAAAGCTTTGTGTTGTCTGTATACCATTTAGAAACTGATATCCTGTCTTTCTGAGATAAAAAACCTCACACCACAGAACCAAACCAAAACAAAATCCAAACACACCAAGGGACAGGTGTCTGTGCATTTGAAGAGGAAATAGGGAAAGGGAACATAGTTACATAAATAATTCCTTTCTGTAGCTAGAGTGATGGCTGTCATCTGCCCCTGCAGTTAGTTTTTTTGTTTCTTTGGATTTTTTTGTCTCTGTGTTGCAACGATAGAAAATATGCAAACATTAAATGGAGGGGGAGTGCAGAGGTATGTGTATTTTGCACAGTAGTTTACCTTTATAAGTAGTATTGGCTCTCTGCTCTTGCCTTAGGACAGAAGGAAATTAAAGTGGATACTGCTGAGAATACTAATCAGTTTATTGAGCATGCGATTCTGCATTAACTCTTCTCCCCTTCTTATAACAGATTTTTCCCTGAGCTGCTCTGAAAACTATGGCTTCAAAAGTCGTTTGTAAACTCAATGCAAAACCTGCAGCCACATGCAACATGAGTGGAAATGCTGACAGCTGGAGAAGCACCACATGAAAAAGAGAGGGGGAGAAAAATAAAATTTGGGACAGAGCTGACTCAGGCATGGTGGAACTGTTTGCAAAGGGGTTCAAATTTAGCAAGCTCTTACATAATTCAGCTTTCTTTGATTACCCATCCATGACAAAACAGGTCACTCTGACATTGCACTTGTGGTCGTATCAAACAATGACTACACTGTTTATGATCCATCTGGTCTCAGCTGTCATTTGTGGAAGGCAGTAGGACTTGTATGCGTGTGTCAGAAGACAGAGTCAGGTTCTTCATAAAAAAGGGGGTAGGAAGGAAATGGTGCTCTATCTATGCAGCCTTGCATTTATATTTGCCATTTTAAAAGGCAAGAAGTGGGGTAAACCTGCCTCACATAGTAGGCAATGTCAAAAGCCTTTTTCTCACTTCTGGCATAGTTTTATTGCAGGATACTGTGTCCCTCTTCAGAAACACTAACACAAGAATGTCCCGTTTCTGTTGCTCTGATCCCAAATAGTGCAACATACAGGAAGGAAGATCTACTGTGCACTTCTGCAGTGTCAGGGGCTTGGGCTTTCTGATTTCCTCCAAGTCACAGGATGTGGAACTTACTGAACTTTTCAGGGGAAATAGCTATAAAGTGTTCCATCCAAACTTCTGGAGAATGGGATCATGTAAAAAATATAGTCAAGAAGTGACTTAGCACTTTTTTTTCTGTAAACTAGTACAGTTTACAATTTTGCCATTCTGTTGCCATCTACATGTGTATCCAGTTCTGTTGTCCTCTTTTTTTGAGTCTGTCACACTTATTTTTTCATTCTGTTTGATAGACATCAAGTGCACCAAGATGTGGGATCTCACCTGCAAATTAATGCTGATGCCCTTTGTGATGAGTTAACTGCTAATCTTAGAAAATTGGAAAAGGTAACATCATGACATAATGCAAATGCTGATAGACCAGTCAGGTTCTTGCTGTGCTTCCATCATCTTTCATCTTGAAAAGTGTTGAGTTACCCCCAGATTCGTTACCAAAAGGTGGCATGTTTTCCTAGACAAAGGACAAGTTTTTGGACTGTAAACTAACCCTAGTATAAGCATTGGTATGTGTAAAAGCTTTGCCTTGAGCTGATGCTTATAACCAGGAGAAATGTCCCTGAGGCAGACACTTCAAGGGTGCTTATTGTATTATGTAGTGTTCTCAACGGTTTTTTGTTTCTTTTTTTTTAATCCATCAGGGCTACGGATTTTGAACTTAACCTTTATTGGTATATGATGATTTTTTTCTGTTTTGGGCTTTTGTTGGAGTTTTTGATTAAGAAAACAGTGCTTGCTTACATATGTCGTCAGCTTCTTCACACAAAGTTACTGGAATCCGCTTGTTTTACTTCAGTAACACAGATGCTGCACCACCAGTTGTGCAATTCCCTATACTTCGCCCTTGCTTTTCACCATTCTCTAATCGGAAAGCTAAATGTATTTGATGACTTAAATAGGAAACCTATGTGAAACGAGTGGATGTGCAGACCTTATTTCCTTATTTGGTGTTTTTCCCCTTTCCAAAACATCAGAGGCTTCACCGCTCTCATGGCTGAGGCTCGGCTGTGCCCTGTGTGGGTCCACTGAATACTGCTGGAATGGCTGTGTCCAGCACAGGGCAGCCTCTGATCCTGGCCCACAGCTATTGCCCCTGCAGACCTCACCCCACCTGCCCCCAAACCTTGACAAATGCACCCACAAATACAGATGGTTGAAATGCTGTGTGTTGGGTACACATACACAGGCCGAGCATGACAAAAGCACTAGTGGAACAAAACCGAAAGTAACTTGAATTCCTATGTACTTAAGTCACATGGGGTATTTTTGCCTCTGTTTCTAAAACTGAGTCAGTGCCAAGGTCTTTCAACACCTTTTTCCCCCCAAGCATGAAGCTAAGACTGCATAATATCACTGTTTATATGTGTGGCATAGGTTTTAGAAATACTGCCAAAAGGGTTTTGTTCCCCCACATCTTCACCCTCTTGGCTATGGAAATCTAGAGTAATGCTGGCTTAACCTCAGCCATATATTTCTGGATAATAACTGTGAATACAAAGAGAAAATGCTTACCGTATGGTTACGAGATGCAATCTTCAGCCAAATTAGGTCATTTAAGAGTTTACTGCTTTCTGGCTGTCTGGGACAGGCTGGCAAGATGGTTCATAGGAGACCTCATTTCAGTGGGAAGCCAGCCAGCCAGCCCTTTGCAGCAAGGCTAGGCACTGTCCCACTCCCTTATACAGTCTCTGCTCGGAGACAGTAATAGACAGCTGGATAGTTAGATCATTCAGCTGTTCCCAGAGAAGGGACCTTTTCTCCTGAATTAGAGTCTTAAGTAGTGTGCTTTTTTTTTGTTTAGTGTCTTGCTTTTTTTTAGTGGGTACAGGACTGGAGCCTTAAAGACTTACCTTTATCTGCCAAATATTCAAGACAATTAAGTGCTCTGCTTACAGGCTAAATTGGAATTGTCTGTAGCTGCATATTGCCACATCCTGTTCTAATCTAGATGAGCAGTGGTTAGAAATCTAATAGCTTTTTGTTCTCTGAGCCAAGTTACTGCAGTTGCTTAACAATTTCATATGCCTTAGTGAAAAGTGCTGGTAACTGGCTGCAGCAGCAAAGGTAGTATACGTGTTCTAATATAACTTGTCATGTCTCCCCTTAATTTCCCTGTGACCACAGCACTGTAAACTGTAGCACTGAGATTATCTAGATTAAAAACTAAAAATTACTCTGCAGTTAAAAAATGGTTAGTGCACAAATAGGTTGCAATGTCTTTTTCAGTGTGACCTTTTGATTTTTACAAGTTGTCTTTCATACTTGGAGCCAAGGAACTACCACTGTTTAGCAAAATTCTGCTAATTTGGCTTTTAATTGTATTTAGCAACTTGTTAAAATGCACCGTGTCTATTAAAGGATGAGGCATTAAATTGTGGGAGCGAAAATGTGGCCTAGTATTACTCGTTCCCTTACACTAACTTATGCAAGCTAAAAGGAAATTCCTGTTTACGTGTTAAGCAACTCTCATAAAATTAGGTGCTTCTTACTGTCTCCCTTTCCTCAAAATGCCCTTCTTGAGAAAGGTTTGCATCCGGGACAGAAATCATGAGGTAGGACTAAAAAGTGGTATCCTTGAACAGGAAGTACAATGGCTCCTCAAATTGAAGTGTGAAAGTAGCTATGACTAAATCTGTAACCAGTGCCAGCAAGTTACTAAGATACTGATATATTGAGAACATGTGTCTGGGGATGTGACCCACTCTATTCCCTCCTCTCTGGTTTTAAGGACAAGGAGATAAAAAGTGGATAAATAAATAGGCTGATTAAAAATAGGTCTGTTCAAATTATTCTCAAGGATGCAACTGGCTGACATTACTTTCTTTGCAACTAAAGAAAGATAGCCCAGAATCAATTCACTAAATATGCTAAGTGGGACATGTCTGCTAATGATTAGAAGACTATTTTTCTGTGCACACATCATGGCTGAAGCTCTTACAAAACTATTTGAATTAATCCATTTAGCCATAGAGCTGTGACTTGGAAGTCTGCGGCTTTTACTGGATTTTGATCAAGGTGAAAATAATTCAGTTTTTTGTCCCATTGCTTTTAGGTCTGCTTTTTATTTTTGTCTTACTTTCTTATGACTAATGGAGGAGACAATCTATAGGAGGAAATTTCAGGGGATATTCATCAAATGAAACTTAGATCCCCTGCTAGTTGATTGTCTAGGTGTTCCATTTGATGCACTTATATTGCACTCATTATAAGGGAAGCATTTAACAGGAATACCATTATTATGAAAAGGTGTGATGGAATTAACATGCACAGAGTATATCGAACAGTATGTTTTGATTTTATTTTTTATTTAAAATGCAGTGTAACACTTCTTGCCTCCCAACTCTTTCCCTCTCTTTTTCTAAGATACAGAACGACTTAAAAAAACTACTTGAAGATGGTGATTGAAACATCAGTGTTCTTGGACTGCTTCAGACCTCATTCTTCTGTCTTGACAAACCGTTCCAAAGGAGCCCTGCTGGCCAGAGTTCAAGCTTCTTTATTTTCAGTCCAAGCCAAGCTTAAACTACTGTAAAGCTCATGTCACCATGCAGAAGTCAGTTGATTCTTCAGAATGTATCTACATATTTTGTAAACATAAATGGTTTGATCTAAATGTGTCTATGTTTTAAAAATGTGGGGATTTTTCTTTCTGTATTGTGTGTGGATTAATGGATTTTATAGCTTGCTTGATTTTAGAGTTGCTTACAGCAGTGCAAACCTGGTGCATATCCTTTTACCTCAACATTTACTTTATGCCTATTGTCAAACAAATATAAATGTGAAGAATGTCAGTCATGATTCATGTACTGAAGTGTTGTGCGAATGAGCAGGTATCTGTTTAAGCTATGATTATGGATTGGTGCTGTGCTCTTCATTTTTACGTACTTCTCTGCACCTTGACATTCCAAAGATCAGAAAACAGACACCTCTGTGTTTGGGTATGCAAAGTCATGAATGTTTGAGGTCTGCTCAGTTCTCCAGTGCTGTAAGAAGGCTCAATTTCCACTTTCTGTGACACTGTATCACCACTGAGGGTAAGATCTTTTTCCACTGGGCATTCAGGTTCCTTTGAAGTCAAGTCTGAAATCTGTATGGACTTGCCAATTTACAATCAAGTTGGTCATGAATAGCAATATGGGTGTGACACACCTGCACAACTTAGAAAAACTGCTCATTTTCTGTCCACTCATATGATCTCTGTCCTTAAAGTTAATCAGTGTGAAGATCCTCAGTCAGCTTTACTTGGAGTTGCATGGGGTTTTGCTTGGCTGAGCAAGTGCAACTTGTAGTCCAGTGAATGGAAATCTAGTCTTGGTATGTGACTCCAGGGACTGGATATTTCCACATAAAGAGAGCTGGCAAATTAATTGTGCAGCAGTACAAACAATCAGTAGAGTGAATGAAAAAGTGGACACCTGCTTTATTGTATCACATACTGATTTTTTCCCAGAGTGCCTAAGATGGGGATTTTTAGCTTTCTGATTCACCAAGCAGGCTCATTAGTTTTTAAAAGGCAATATTTAGGATAATAACTACTATCTGTGAAGTAACAGTATTGTTTATAATATGCTATGCATTTTATAACCATTTCTGTGAAATGTACCTAGTTTGTTTAAATAAACTTTTTTAAAACAAGTGACTCAATACTATAATTTGGATGAACCCAACTCCATCCATCAGTTTCGGTTGAATGTGATACTCATGAGGCTTTATACCTTACAGTACAAAGTTTGTGCAAAACCCAGCACCCAACACAAGGGGTTAGGAACTGCATCCTGCTGCAGTCCTTCCTCTGACTCCTTTGTGTGTGACTTCTCTCTGGATCTCCGTGACAACAGTAAGAGCAAATTTGGCCCCCAGAGTTTTGAGGACATGGTAATAGTTTTCTCAAGTTCCCCAGGTTTCTCAAGGTTCCTCCTTGGAGGATATTGGATGAGTATCAGAATGTTAAGGCACCTTACAGGGCCCTGTGGGCTCTAACATGCCTGCCTGACTCAAAATTCCACCTGAGCACAGTATGAAAAAAATTTGTGATTTGACTGTTCTCCTGATTGAAGTCTCTTCCTTTGCTTCCTCAGCTATTGTGCCTTTATTGTAAAACTCAGCTTCACCAGAAAACTGTTGAAATAAGTTTTGGTGGGGGGTTTTTTTCCCATTCTTTTCCCTGCTCTCTTCTACAGTTGCACAGCTTATGTACTGTTTTGGACTCTCACCTCATCCTCTACCTTCTCTTCTTCCCTCCCTTTAATTCTGTATCAGAAGTCTCTACCTCTGTGGTTGAAAAATTGATGCCATGAGTCACTTTTATCAAAGGAACTACAAAAAATCTTGGTTATGTCCAGCAGCTGAACTGAGTTAGCCTTTTATTTACCTTACATTTTCAAGTCTGTGTTTTTCTACTGGACAACAGGGAGAGAGGTGATATTTGATATGTGCCTTTAATAAATCAGGCAGGCTAAGCCCTTATCATTAGCCATACAGAAAATAATTACTGGAGGGAATGAGCAATCAGAGGTGGATGTGTGCCCTTTAGCCTGCTGCAGCAGCATGCCAGGGGAGGTGAATCTGGACAAAGGTGTAACAGTTCTTTCAACACAGGAAAGTAAACTACACAAATCCAGAGAAAGGATTGGCTTGTGACACAGCGGCCATGTGAGCACACTGGCACAGGTCAGTGTGACTTCTTCCCTGTACTGTCCTCAGTCCCCCTTTTCCTAGAGAGGGAGGAGGAGGATGCCTCAAGGATGTTACACTCTTCACGCATCAGGGCACAGGTGGGCAGTGCGCAGTATTGAGGTATTTCAGGGAGCAAGGCCCCACGTGGAGAAAGCTTAGAACTGAGTGGTTTAAATTCTGTGATACAAGCTTGCAATTGGGGAGGACGGGGTTTTCCCCAGAAGGGAAAATTTGGGAGAGAAATACTAGCAACAGAGATGAGCAAGGAAAAGGTGCTTTCCCCCAAGGCTGGGACCCTGTTAAGGAGCAGGAAGGCTTCCAGTATCTCTGTCAGGTAGTGCATACAAAGGCTATGAGGAGCGATTTTGCCTTTTGGCAAAACTGGAGTTTGCAGAAGTAGGTGGGAAAGGTGTGTGACTTTAGGGAAGTCAGAAATCCACAGAAAGTTCTTAGCACACAGTAACAATTATTCAAAATTTGCTCCATGGGCTGCATGGAAATCTGCTTTAAAAAGCCAAGTTTAAAATTTCTTGTGTGTGTGGTTTTTTGGTTTGTTTTTGTTGGTTTGGTTGTTTGTTTTTTTTTTTTTCCAGTTTTGTCTACCTGTTGTCCTTCACAGTATAGAGGCTAGAAAAACAGCTGAGTTCTACCAGCCATGAAGTAGTCAGTAGTGTCAGGTTCTCGGAAGATGCTTTGAGTTTGCAGGTGGAAGGCAAGAGGGGGACATGACTTCTGTTTTCTCTAGAGGTAGTTAGTGAAAAAATAATGAGGATTTGTGCTGGCTGTTTGGATTGAGGGGTTGCTGAATTAGTTTTCTGTCAAGGTATCAAGTTTATGGTACTGTTAGTGTGAAGGATGCAGCTAGCACTCTAGGCAGGAATTATTATCTGCTGAAAGCCTCTCAGCAGAACATGAAAGGTAGTAGCTCCTATTAGCATTTGCAGGAAAGACATGCAGATTTTTATGTTTTTGTCTATCTGAATTTAATACTATTAACTGCTTTCACGTGAACCTTTATACAGGTGTGTGGTAATGCTTTCTGCTTCCTGCTACCCCTGCACTTTCATTTCCATGTTCCACCTCATAGTCAGTTGACAAATGCTAAAGAAATCTCCAGGTTGGTGTTATCTAGGCCTTTGCAGACTATTGCTCAGGTGGCTCAGCTGCAACTGCTAGGTGAAGTATTATTGCTAAATATGTAGGAGACTTTGCATTTACAGAGCAGGTGTGACGTGCAGTAATGATCAGAAACAGCTGGCAATTTATACAGAAAATTAAGCAAACAGTTACACTGAGGAAACAGTTCTTTTTGTGTTTAGTGCCTGTGTGTATGCTTCTATAAACAGCAGAGAAAAAATGTCATTTGAAAGGATTTTTACCAGCACCTGTTTTTCAGTTTGCCTGGTGAGACTGTCTGAGTCTGACAGGCAAATTCGCTCAAGAGGGAAAATTGACTCATCTCATTTGACACTTCTAGGTTTATGGGTAAAACCCAGTGGAGCATTCTGCTAAACATGGTTGCATGTAATGAGACTTTACAAAAGGGAGGGGTTTTTTGCTTTCTTGGATTTTAAAATCAGTGTACTATCATTTTATGAATATAGAGCCTTAAAATATCCTGTTGTTCACTGAACAGCCGCAGAAAATGGATGTCAGTAAATTTCATTTAATTGTGTCTAAAGTTACTCCCTGTTTTATCACAAGCCATTCTGGATTTTAACAAAAAATCAGTCAAATACAAACAATAAAGCAATGTACAATCTACAGTAAATCCACAGCATTTAGGAGAATTTATTCCCTGAGCTTTATGAAATGTTATGATGCCTATCATTATTTCTGTCCAAAATACAGGCATTTCACTTACACAGTCGTCGTTTCAGACCGTGTGGTCTTTTTCCCAGTGGCACCTAGTGACCCTCAAGTTTCCATTTAGTCAAACTGGCCAGTGAGACTATACCTACTCACCTTGGATTAAATCTCAAATCATTTGGGTGACAAGGCCTAGATCTAGTGTTTATAAGACCTTGACTGCACCTGCTGTTGGTAGTACCCTCAAAAGGGATGATCCCAAGAAGGAACCAATTAGAAGTGTGCTATGAGAGGATACTTGGCAGGGTTGGTATGATAATCAGAAGTAGTTTTTTCTCTGGTCCCTAGTTCCACTTCTATTAAAATTTACAAACAAGGAGTCAGGATGCAGCACCTCAGCAAGAAGACTTTGAGCAGGAATTCAAAGTATGTCAATAAGCCTTTCCCAAGACTGTTTCATGGAGAAGATTGGCAAGAATATTCCAGCTATCCCCTACTGAAATTACAAATGCTTTGCTTGAATCACTTTATCTATTTTCCCCACAATGGGCAGTATTTGTGCCAAAAAGTCCTGAGCCCTGAGTTGGCTGTCTTTTCACTCAGTAAACATCTGTGCCAAAAGACTTGGAAATTAATTCTTGAAGAGAGTTGCCGTAGAAAAGATTGTCCTCCATATACATTTCATACTGACTAGACTCACACTAGCTGTCAGCTTGAGTTCACTCTAGATAGCTCTTCCCCTGACTGTTTCTTTAAATTTCTCCACTGTGAGTAGAGCTTCTGCTCATATATCTTACTGTCTATGTGACCTTCTTATCTTTCCAGTTTCTGTACTAAGTCCATTTGGAAACTGCTTAAATGTTCATTATGTTCTTAAATTTGAAAATATACCTTTTCCTGTCTTTACATAAACAGCAAGCTCATGTCATGATGATGGAGTGGCTGCATCATGTTCTGGAGTTGTGACGTTCTACATCAAGTTTCATAACAAGGATTTGATAGTTTTTGGTAATGCAGGTACTTTGGACTGTACCATAAAGGGCTTCTTCAACTCCTGTACTCGCTTAATGGTATTGATAGGTAATTTTCCACTGACTAGGTATTTTAGCAGTGCTTAGCAGTAGATTAAAGGAAAATCATTCCAGTGTGCTGTCAAGTACAAAATTAAAAATCAGCTCTTCACACTATCTACAGGTAGACAGATAAAGGCTCCTGCCAAGAAGAAAAGGTAATTATTAACCTAATTATAACCTTACATGCTGGATCTGGCATGCAGGACAAAAACCAGCTCTGAATTCTTCCTATACTTAGAGCTTGCTATCATGGCAACGTGCTCACATAGGCTCATTCCAGAGCAAGGGCAAGGTGGGAAGAAAGTCAGCTTGTATCAACAGCTGCTTCCATGATGTATGTAATGAAACACAAACCTTCTCTCACAAATGAATCAGGAAATGTAACTGCCTCAACACTGGCTTATGATATTCACATTAAGAGATGTCCTTTTATGTTTTTCCCAAGAAGTGTTTTAAGTGATGCCACTGACAGCACACATGAAGAAAACAATATAATTGTTTTCTTATAAAAATTATAAAATATAAACATAATATAAACAATATAAAATATAAACATCATATAAAAACAGTATAAATACCAATATTAGCTGACTTGAAAATGGTCACACTTCTAAAGACTCCGATTAATAGTAATGACTATAAGGAAGAATGTGTGAAAGACCAAGTTCTTGATTGTATGAACACTTCTATTCCAAGTCTCTTCATGGATTTCTGATTCTGCACTTACTCTTTGACCATCACAGTAAATGCTATCACGAAAACAGTTTGTGGGTTGGGGCCTAACTGAACTAAGAAAATATAAGATTTGTGTTAGTTTAGGACTAAGGATATGAGACTGCTTGTAGCTGAATATTGAGAGCTCTAGTATTTAGCTACTCCCTCCTTCTGCTTATAGACCATCCTCAGCCTCCCTTTCCCATCTTGTTCTACCAGACATAGCTTGGCTCCAAAAGCTGATCTTCTAAATAGTAACCCATCCAAAACCAGACAATTTTCCCTCAGAGATAAGGGTAAGAGTCTGTAAAAGAGCCCAGTATCAAATGCAGGCATATTGAGCAATGCTGAAAATGATGCTTTAGGAGTTGTGCTGACATTACAACTTTTCCCCTTTATTGTTTCTGTAATTGTATTTCATGTAAAGTGAAGCAATATTGGAAACTGCAAGAATATTCTGAGGCAAGTTCTCTGCGCACCTGTCCTGTACCTCTGTGCTTCCCCAGAGAGCCACAGTCAACAGACCAGATCTGTCAGCAGCAGTAAGTTAGGCTTCTACACAAATCTGGTGTCTTTCCTGAGATTAAAAATAAAGGAATCAGCACTGCCTGATCCTTAAGGCTTTGGTCATTCATCTGCCTGAGTCACTTCAGATACATGCACATGTCCATCCCCTCTGCCATTAAGCACTTTAGTGAAGCCAGCTGTGACTGTTGTCCAACCTGCCAGCAACTGCTTTCCTTAAGGCCAGTATTACTGTCACCCTACCATCACTACCTTCCTGGTCATGTGCTGCTGCTTCCCATCCCTACCAGTACACACCTGGAGTGCAGTAATCCTTGTTTTCTTCCAGGAAAATCAGCTGGAGTTATTTTGTGCAAAGTCCACATTGTAAAGGTATGTTGCTACACCTTTGCTGCATCAGCTTTGCTAAATAGAGCACCTGAGTAATCAGTTTGGTGCAGGAATGTGGAACTGGAAATGATAAGAGTCTGGGGTAATAGTACATTCATATCTTTTGGGTAGATATGGAAGATGCCGCTTTATGTATCTATTTCCCTTTTGGCAGCACTTTCCTACGTTTAGGCCAAGGTTGGATAGGACTATCATACACATCCCTGGACAAAAAAGAAAACAGTTACCTAGTTAGCTAGGTTTTGTTAGATTCCCTGTCCTGGCTCAAAAAAAACTTACCGAATCAGGCTGACAAATGCTTCGGGACAGGAAGTGATAGAGACTTTTTGGTGGGCCACAGAGAGAACAGCACTGTTTCAGAGGGGAGCACATGCCTTGTGTGGGAAACAGGAGGATGAGGCAACTGCTTAACACAGATCCTGTTCAGCCTCTGATTCAATGCACAGGCCAAAATCTTACTTCGGAATGCTCTGACTACATCTGTGTAAAGGAACTCTCTTCATATTGAAATTGCTCACTGCACCATGTGGCTGTGGAGCAACAATGATTCCTCTGGAAATCTTGTAGACAAGAGCAGACCTCACTCAGCCCAAGATGCTCCAGGATTGCTCTCGCCTGGCAGTCAAGATATGCTGCAGTTAAGCTATCACATTTGTGGCTCATGCAGTATGAGGCCTTTATTTGGTACTTCTGATCCCTGGCAGTCAGCCCTGATGATGAGAAATTGGGAGGGCACCCCAGCTGGGTGTAGGCTTCCACAGTGGGGCAGGAAGGGCAGCAGGAAAGCACAGAGCGTTTTTCCTGGATGAGTAGGACAGCAGAAAAGCAAGAGAAAAAAACAGCTTTTTGCACCCGCTCTCCTAGGAAAGAGCTGTGAAGGAAATTATTAGAACAGACTGGGAAGAGCCAAATTTTTGTGTGTTGGCTGCAGTCACTGTATTTATCTTGCCTGGGTGGAAGAGAGCAAAAATTAGTAACTTGAGTCTTAGTTAAGTGGCCTGGTAGATCCAGATTCTCTATCCCCAGAAATACAAATCTAGAGTAATTAGACAAAATTATATGAACAGAAATAGTACAAATTCAGAAGAAGAAAGAGCACAAATATTTTTGGTTTTGCTCTCATGATTTACTGAATTCTAACAAAAATTGACTAATCCCCCAGTACCAAGGAATGAGAAGCTACAGAATGATGAAACAGATAATTTTTTTTAAAATAGCAAGTTCATGGAGATGCTATAGAGACCGTTATGTCAGTCTACAGGTATTTAGGAGAAAAATTAATTGTTTTGACTTGGATAATATCTGCTATATTTCCACAACAGAACTTGTCCCGATTTCTGGCAGGCAAATTGTGAAAGAGCATGACTTCCGTGTTTTAACCCACATTGCAGAAGTTTTCTTAGCAGTTTAAATACAGAATTCAAAATATGTGCTCTGAGTAGCTGAAAGGCATTGTAAACCCAGAAAATCATTCATCTTTTGCATATTCAGCAGACCCCAAAATACCAATGTCTCATCCCAGTTTCAAAAAAAAAAAGCAAAGAAACAAGCCAGGACTGAGGAATTAAAAATTTCTCATTTATGTAGGAAATTTGTGGTGTGGAGAACTCAAAAAAGAATTGTGCATGGTATTCTTCAAATTTACTATTTCCCATAGGACTAACACAACATGGAATAACACAGGCTAAGTATAAGGAAGAGTTACCCTTTCTTTGAACTTCCAGTATTTGGTCATAAAGAAGGCAGTGAACAGTCAGAAGAGAAAATTATATGATCAGCATACAAGCCAGAGTACTTACACAAACAATGGCTGACATAAATCTAACAGAGATTGGAAATGCACAGTTTGCAACATCAGAGATGATTTTTAAAAACAGAACAAAGTGTGTTTTGGCTTGGGGCTCCTTTTTTTTTTTTTTTTTTTTTTTTTCCCCACAAAACATGCTTCATGACATTGGGACAATTTTTACAGCAAAGAACACAACCATCAAAACAATGTTTCTTCTGGTCTGAGATGCCTTCCTTTGTGCTTTTGGTGGGGTATTTTCCTTAATCACAATAGACAGTTTTAACAGTCCACTAGATTCATACTCCAATCAATGAATTCCAAACATATTTGGAGATTTGGGATGATCCTGTACCTTAGTGAATATGTCTATCTATGTCTCATCTGCCATAAATGCAAACTTACGTGTAGCCTAAACTACATCTGGTTCCTTTCCCTGCATTTTCCTCACACAGTAATCCTCTTATTCTTTTATGTATCTGAAACCATGCTCTTTCAATTTACCCTATTTTGTGCACTATCCCACCTCCCATTGGCAATAGTCTGACCTTCCCCAGCATTCCAAATGTAATATCCAGCAGTTAAAATTGTGGTACTGGGTCTTATCTCTCTACAATCCTGCTTGTGCCTGTCACATTGGCTTGCCCATCACGAGCATCTCATCATCTTTTCTGGTGATTTTGAATTCCTCATCCTCACTTTCAAGGCCCTTTCATTTTGTGCAGCAGCAATGGGTTGGTGTCTTCTAACACATTATCCAGCAAAACTAAGATGCTTTTCAGACTTTGCAGGGAGTCACTCTAGCATTAAATTGGCAGGGAAAAATGTAAATAAATCAGTAATACAGCTAACTAAAAAATATGGGAAGAAAACAAGTATGCAAAACAGAGTCACAGCAGCCAGCATTGGTTAAGCCGAACTAAAGCCCTCATACTGGGTTTTTAACCTACAAGGACTCACTACAGCAGTAAAGCTTCAGAGGATAGTTTGACTTACACTGTTTCATGAAACATCACCATAACCTTATTCTGCTATTTGTTCTGCTTTAAACCAAGACCACAAATCAGCTGCTGTCTAGGTCAAACTGGGAAGAGGAATGTGGCAAACAGATAGCCCCCATACAGTTGTGAGTGAATACAGTCACACAGGAGCTAGGAGGAGGTTTATACTCTTGGATTCTACAGGAATCCTGCACACTTCTTGTGGTAAATGTGTTAATTAAGATACCAGCAATTGTGGTAAAAAACGTAGTTAGACAAAATCCAGCTCTAAGAAGAGGTATGTGCTACACGTTTCAGACATTTCTAGTACAGCTGCTGCATTGGACTGAGCAGTTTGTGTTATAGGTCAGTTTGAATCAGGCCAGTGAATGAGTAGCCTTATAAAATCCACAGAAGACAGGAGACAATTATTACTTAGTAACAGTTTGTGGATTAACTAAAAATCCTTAGAAGCAATAGAGATTATATTTATCCTGTTCCTCCTGAATCTCCCATTTTTAAGCTCACACACTACCATTTCATTACCTCTTTAACACTCTGCTCAATAAGTGAGCAGGTGATGTTAGCTTCACTATCACAGCTAAGGAATTTTGGGACACCCGTAAGAAGAGCATCAGGGAAGCATGAAACACAATTGCCACATTCTGCCAGCTTTCCAGACATTAATGTAATGAAAGGATGTGCCTTCCTCTGAAATTCAGAGATCTAACTTGAGCTGTTTGTTCCGTGTAAGTTCACCTTGAAATCAGGCTGCAGAAAAAGAGCTATAATGCCAGAGAACAGCAGCATAATGGGTAAAGTAAGCATTAAACCATTTGTTCTTCCCAGCTGAAACACTATTATTTTTAACCTTTGGCTTTATGAGTTAATGTTTTATATAACAATTGCACTAATCAACGGAGGTTTTTGCAGAATAGAGTGTATTTAATTACTAGCTCAGAGGCAGCAGCCCAGATGTACTGGAACATAAAAAACATTCATACAAAGAAGTCTGTGTTCTACACAGCTGGCTAGCAAATGCAAAGTTTGCCCTTGCAAAGGCTTTAGCCTGACCGACAGCGACACCAGGAGGAACACAAAGATTTTTAAAAAGGCTCTGCTATGCTGTGCTGTGGAAGTCCCTGTCCAAAATGCACATGCATTTTCCTACTATTTGGAAGAAAGTAATGAGCTGTGTGGAAAATCTGTCTTAATAATTTAATAGAAATGGAAGACTGCTAACCAGTATTTGCCTAACAGCTATCCATAAGCCAACCATGTTCAAAATGTGAGCCAAGATGCTTCTCACTTCAAGCAACACTTCAACGGCAGCAGATGTTTGCACACTGAGTGCAATTAATCCATCAGTTTTCCAACACCAAGCATGTACCACATGACAGCACAGCTTGCTGATTAAGGAATACCAAAGAGAAGACATTGAAAAAAGTCCTTACAAACTCACTGTTTTTACTCAAGAATTTGATTCTTTGTGATTAAAACATTTTACCCCTATATTGTGGGAATACACAAGACAGAGAGTAAGACAGACTTAATTAGCATAGCTAGTCTGATGATTAGGATGCCATGGCAAGGACAAACAGAATTTTGAGCTTAGGAGAAAATGGGATTAAACCTGCTTAAGGGAAGAGATTCAATCAAACCCCTGCAATAAAGATGTTGTAAAATGCATAGTTGCTTGTATAATTTTTTAACCTAATTTTTGTAGTAGAAATTATTAACTTTACTGAAATGGTATGTAAGTTCTTGAAAAACCTAAGTAAAATCGAATTCTGATCACCAAATCAGTCTTCCCGGCTCTCCATCAATCGCCGATACTATATTATAAGCCTTAATTTTTTTTCTGCTTCCACTAGGAAAATAAGAGTGCAATTCATGACCACTTGTGCAATTCATGATCAACACCTTAGTGCAGGACCAAAAGAGACAGCAATTCAAAAGAAAATCCAAGCACAGAAGTCTCCTGTAATTTACACTTTTTCACATAGTTACTAATGAAATCAATGCAGAGACACAAATGGGTTACTACACCTAATGAGTCTTGAATGCAGCACCTATACACGATTTCTCATACAGAAACATAGATTTCACAAATTAGAAGTTCTGGCAGCCATGTGGTTTTGAACTTACCCAGCAACAACACAAACAGAATGATGAAAACACCACATGAAAAGAAAGTGATATAACATGAATGGGCTGGTGTATTACTGCTGAAAGAAAATGGTGAACGCTTTCCAAGTTGCTTTAACTTCAGAACTGCAGGACCATTTTTTGCAAAATCCCAAGCTGAGACCTACTACTGGCAAGTAGTATTCTTGGTTCCAAAAAACCATCGCCTCTGCAAGAAGCTGATGGGACATAACAGGATAGAAGAGAAGCAGTTTACAGCTCCCATCCTCACATTTCATTAAAAAAGCAATTTCTCTGTTTCTAAGCAAAAATATTGGTAGAATTTTCATTTTTCTTCAGGTAAAAAGAAAGGAAGTTACTTGTAAGACTGCTCCCATCAAGGTCATTTCACAGTAAGCAATACTGTGCTAACAAATGAATTATTGATCATGTGTCATTTAACACTTGTTATTCACTGGTGTTACACACTCAGTGGTAATTAAGTTTATGCAACAGTGGAAGACGCTGATAGAATTTGTATTAAAATTGCAAGTTTGTTATGTTGTACATACCACTATCTCTTAGACACATTTTAAGAATTCTCAAAATTGCTTTCATTGGGTGAGATAACCCAATGACAGCTAATGCAGTTTACAATCTCCTGAGTGGACTTTCCAAATTAAAGCAGAAATTGAGAAACTGTGTGCTTACAATATCTTTAATCCTTCTTAGTTTAACTTCATCATAACCGTAACTACTTATGGGCACCCAAATGCTTCCAGAACATATTCTAGAACTTCTGCAGCAGTCTTTAAAAGACACTCTTCCCAGAGTCAGTTCACAGAAAGTCATTCACCAAGCCAATTCTAGTAGGATTGTTCATCACCACATGTAAGGAATTCAAAGCTGTCTGGAAAGAGAAGCAGCACTACGATTACCTGCTCTGATGCCACACTAGCAGTCCAGTAACAGTGCAGGTAACAGATCTTTGGAATTCTCATACTTAGCAAAAGTGGGGCAGAATTTGTAACCTACTTACAGAGAGCCCATTCTCTGCACACATAACATGGATCTAACCCACTCACTCATAACACACAGAAGCAGTTACACAAGTACTTCACCCTGAGTCCCCTGTAAGGCTACCCTTTAAAAAGTTTGTAATAAAAAAGGAATTATGTATCAAGGTGCCAAGTTAACCTTCAAAAGTCTAACGTGTTTGCTATGCAGTCACGTCTTGATCACATTTGTGAGTTTATTCCATTCATTTTAGTTTTCAGATGACTTGAAGACCAGTCAAAGATCAGACTCACCACACCAGTTTTGTTCAGTTCATGAGCTGCAGTCCCATATCTAAAGACAAATGGCAGAATCAACCTTATTCCTGTATATTGAACAACTGGATTTGAGAGATTATTTTACCCTAAAAGAGTATTTTACCCTAAAAAGAGCTTCTATCTTCAAGAAAAAACAGATGTGATGTGAGGCTATCCAAAATGAGAAGCAAGAAAAGAGAATCCTTGAACTAACTTTTCATTGTTAAGGGTTTCATAGTAACATTCAGTTCCACAGAATAGCATTAAAGAGTACAATTTCTATAAACTGGTGCTATTTGCTGAACAATTAAATTTGGGAATTGAATTGTTTCTTTTTCCTATCTGCTAGTGATTATCTGTCTGCTTAGGGTATGTCAGTTCATTCTATATGTTAACATACAACGTTCTTTAATGAAATGGCCAGACACAAAGAGGAGAGGATACTCCTGGCAGTAAGAGATTCAGTAGGAAAAAAAGCTTTGGCTGCCTCAAGTTTGATCTACAGAACATGACACCCAAAATACCTTGTATAACAGAGATGTAAAATTCTAAACACGATGCATTTTAAAATTAGAAAAATAGCCGAAAGGAGACCAGCTAGCATTGTGGTATGGTGGACTTTCAGCCCAGTTTGCATGGCACTGCCATCAAAACATCTTCAAAATAAATCAACAATCAAATCAGACTCCTAGAATCTGAGGCCATAATGAACAGTTCTGCCATGTTCAGAGATTGTAGAAATTTGGAATATGACATTGAGAAGAAATCCACAGAAACAATATATTAAGAGTGTCAAATTACTCTGTGGAAATCAGTTTAGTAGTCCTCAGTCTTTTCTCATCCCGAGTCCTGATCAAGACTCCTAAATGAGCTGTTGTTGCTTGTAGTCTCCAGTGGCCAAAAGAAACGCTTATTTGAGGTGAAACACAAGTAAACAATATGCCTTTCCCTAGAAAAGTATTTCCTCTGACTGCATCTCATTCTCATCTCCAGTCGGTTTGGTTGTAGGGTATCCCAAGAGCTGTGACAAACTGAATTGGCTCTAACCCTCTTAAATGTTAAAAGGAGATTCCAAGACACTACAGTAGACCTCTATCTCCCAACATGTGTGCTGAAAGTCTCCTTTCTGAAGGAGAGGCAGGAAAACTAACTAAAGCAGTGCTTTTAGCCCAATGATTCTTCCCCCAGCCAGCAGCTCAGTGTGTGAAAATGGATAGTCCACTGAATATTCCTGCTCAAAAACAGTGAATAAAACAAATGAGAAGCTCAAGATATTTCACAAAATGTACCTTTATTTATTCACTGAAAAATAGCCCTCTACTGCAGCCTAAATATCCCCCACAGCACCAGTTACCTGCAGGAAACATGGCACACAGTTTGAAACACAGACGTCATAGCTGGAAGTATCAGCAAAAGGTGGGGATGGTACTGAAATACAGTGTTAAGGCTACAGGTTATCCAGGCCACCTGAATCCAAGGCAGTTAGTTTTAGTCACCTCACTTCTTCCCAAAGACCACATACTTCTCATTTGAAGACTAAGTTAGTAAATACATACATAGAAAGTAAAGCAATTTAAGAGTAGCTGATTTTCTAATAGAATTGGTTTCATATAATTAATTTTAATCCCCATGATGCTTAGGAGCTGCTTGATTCCAAAATGCTAGGATGGTTTATAGCACAGCCATTCATAAGGTTGTTACTGAAACTTGATTCCTTGAGCCAAGGGCAAATCTTTGCTGTAGTTGATTGTACTGAAAGAGAAACAAGAATTTAGAGACCAGACTTAATCACTGAGACAGATTATGCAGTCCACTTCCTATGTACAAGCTTCTGATTCCTGTCACATCTAAACAAAAGACTCCTCTAAAGAAGTTTGCCTACTTAAAATTATGAACAAATTTTACTCCAGTTTTCAATTTAGCAACCGTGTACAGGAAAAGACCACATTTTCCATCATCTCTTCCTTTACGGAGAATCTTCTCTTTAGCTATGCAATCTCTTACTAGGAGAATGTCCAGACAGAAAAATCAAGGTGGGATTTCTCATGTTCACAAGACTTGCACGGAAAGGCTATGGAAGTCAGCAGAGAATACCAACGATCATCCACTATGGGCTGTCAGATTTGTGTAGATAACCAACATATAGCTGAATCATCTACCAGAGGCAATACTGGTGCCCTCACTGTGATTGCAGCTCATTGTATTTCCTGAAAAGTTTCAGTCATTTTTCAGATGAGTTTAAAATCAATCAACAGAGGGGGGGAAACCCCAAAACCACCTTTTTTTCCCCTTCTGGAACATAATGAAAATGTCTCTATAAAAGCCCTTCAAATCTTCTTCTACTACACATGTGAAGAAAAGGCAATTACACTCATAGATGGTTATCTCACATTCAGTAAAAATAGTAGTCTTGTAGTCAAAGATTTATATGTTTTGAACTTTTTGAAGTTCATTTGTATTTTAAATCTATTTGGTCTGTCTTACCAAGTAGACCGTCTCATATAAAGTTTCCAAGAATCACTTCCAGATTCTCTTCCCCCACCAGTGTGCTTTTCACCACCTGTGGCAAAAACATTATAAATTAAAACCTATTTTTGGACATGGAATCTGGACTAATTCCAGGATGTAAGACATTTTTATAAAAATACAGCGGAAAAACTATTCCTTTCCTTTGTCCTATATCTGAACTAAATTACCACCCCACACAACACACAGCTAGCTCTCTCCTCATGTTTGATGCAAAAAAATATAGAGGGCCTTGTTTTAAAAACATTTTGTCTTAACACAAGACAGGAGTACAAGAATGTGCTGGTTCTTGTACTGCTTAAATGGTAAGGTTAATACTCCTTCTTCCACTCCCTCACTTAAGTATACACAAAAAAGATAAATAAAAGCAATTTTTTATTAAAATATTTTCTCACAAAAATACTAAAGATCATACATCTTATATAAACTTGTCAAAATACACCAAATTGCTCAAGATTGTTTTAATTAAAACTTTTACAAAGTTTTCCACCCGGCCATATCTTTAAACACCTCCAGAATATATCTCTGAGTTACATTCCTTTGATGGAGGGGAAGAGAAGAAAATAATATACAGAATTTTTAAAAAACAAATACAGGTATCTTAAAAAGTCAACATCTGTTTTCTGCTACAGCAGTATGATTCAGAATTAACTTCACTGATTTCTTCACATTTAGCCATTTAAATGGATTGATTAACACCTTGAAGAAGCACAAGTAACATACCAAAAGCACCTCCAATCTCCGCTCCACTGGTTGGGATGTTAACATTCACAATGCCACAGTCAGACCCCTTTGGCCTACAAACAAAGATAAGGCACAATTCCTCCTTAGGATCAGGAAAGGCTCCCTCCCTAAAATGAGGGCTGTAAAATGCTCAACTAGCATTATGCATAGGTTTACAAAAGACATGAAACACTGATCTTATTGCCTCAGGAAAGTAAAAAATTAATTTAAATTATACCCAAGCCAGCGGAAAATCCTTCCTAAATCCTTGGTGAAGATACTGCTGGAAAGACCTTGTTTTACTTCATTATTCCAGGCAAAAACCTCCTCTTCCTCCTAGAAGAAGCATGTGTCAATGGTTAAGCTATGACTATCCAAAGCAAAGCAGTTACAAAGAACCTCTGTGAGAAAAACCCCAACATACTACAGCCATAATGCAAATGTACAGAATGGCACTGGGCAAATATACAAGTACCAATATACTGTCATTGCTGCACGAAACACAGTCTGCTTTTGAACAGATACGAACAGTATCAATAATGAACACTAACAACAGAAACCTATTCCTGTACAGATTCTCACTGCAACTCCAGTGCTCTTCACATAAAGGCAGTTACACAGTGGGGCCAACAGTGGTGATCTCACAGGGCAGAACAAGAGCTACCACTCCTTGAAACACTGGGACAATTGCATGGATATGACACACGTCTGAGATATGTCTTGTGACTCTACCGTTACCATCCTTGACACCTGTTTCCCCACTGTTACTTTACCTTAAATTTCAGCACATACAATATGGGGGCAAACGTCTCAGTGTGGACAATGGGCGCATTATGAGGAAGGCCAGTCACAATGGTTGGCTCAACATAGTTTCCAGGGCGATTTATAACCTTCAAAATAGTAAAAAATGGTTAAGTTCTAATCAGCATTCAGCTCAGTATTAGTGTAGGAAAGGATTCCTTCATGGTCTGACTACTACAGTTGAGAAATCAGGAATGGAAGGCCAGATAGCATGAGTACTTAAATTTTACTTGAGTATTTGAAATATAGAAGCATAACCTATGTCCACTAAGGACGTAATCAAATTGTAAAGTCTAGGAGCTGAAACTTCCTTTCTCCTACTTGTAAGCTACTTAGAATTTAAAGGTATAAAAAAGTTGCCTATGAAAGACAAGAACTTCCATAACTGTAAGCCAATGAAAAACACCCTGTGTGATGACATACAAGCGGTTGTCTTGAATCTCCAGTATTTCCTCAAGTTAGATTTTGTGAGGGACAGAACTGCAATTTTCCTCTGTTACATGTTTGACATCCACAATTTACGTTGCTGTTTTTATTTTCACTATCACTTGAAACTGGGGAGTGGTGTAAGAGTAGCTTCCAAATAGAACTGCCTTTACAGTACAGGATTGAAATTCAAACATTCTCAATCTGACTGAACTAACATCCTGTAGTGGCTGATAGGACAAGCTGAGATAAAAGCTTGGCCTAAGCCATCATGTTACTGTAGTTTTTTCCTAGAGCACAAACTGTAGCAGGGAAAATAAAAGTAAACTCACCTTTCCACCACATACCACAGAGCCACCTTGTTGTTTTGCTTGCTCTACTGCATCAAGGAACATTTTCACTGCTTCTTTGGTATGAAGTGGCCCATAAAGAGTGTCAGCTAAAAAAAAAAAAAAAAAGATCCAGAAGCACACTTTCATCAAAAATGTGTATGTTTGCAAATATTCTTATCACAGCATCTTGGAACTAACTGTTTAATCTGTCCAGGATGAGCCAGATTCTTCACCTTCCTTTCAGAGCTTGTATTCCAAATGAAACCAGGTACTTTCACCCCCTGGTAAATTGCCAAAATTAGATACTTTGGACCTATAATCACTTCAGAATTTAAAAAGAAAGAAACCAACAGCAACTTGTTTCCTAAACCCACGAGCTGGAAATAGCCACTTACAATCCCATGGATCACCGATGCGGACCTGGGCATAGGCCTTGGCAAGCTTTCCCACCACCTCATCATGGATGCTTTCATGGAGAAACTAAAATGTGGTAAGAAAGTTGTAAGACAGCACAGTCTATGTAATTATTCCTGAAGTACTACTGCACTTTAAAGGGGGCTGAATGAAGAATGGAAAGAGTGTTGTTCGCATTCAGCAAATCCCAAAATTAAAAAGAGATGGAGGCCAAGGCCTCTGAAACAGCACCAACACCAGAAAATAATGATGTAAAACATCATAAAGATTTAAAACAAGCCAAGAAACAAAAATCTGTCTTAATTTTACCTCATCTCAGATCAGTGTTATTGATGTGTCAACATTTCAGTTTAGTGCTCTAGAACAAACACTCAAGAAATTTTATTGCTGCAGTTTGAGCAATCACTGCCCATCCAATATACCCAAATCAATTAACCCACATCCATTTTGCCTAATATTTACTGAATCAATCCAACTCTGACAAGACTATACAGACCCTGGCTAGCACTACAACACTGTTAAACTGTTGAAACAACACTGTTGAAAATGTTTGGTTAAGAATTAACAATGAAGTAGGTAACACTTTAGGTAGGTAGGTAGGTAGGTAGGTAGGTAGGTAGGTAGGTAACACAAAGGCAACCCCTGGCTTTGCTGCAATATAAACACTGCATCAAAATTTGTAGTAGTCACAAGCAAAGCTCTGGCAATGAAAACAGAAATACAGAACTTGGCCAAGTACCATTTTCCTGACTTACAGCACATTTAAAAATACATACAAAGAAACTGTTTAGAGCTAGAATTACCCTAGAATGAAACCATATTCTTATTTCCCCACCATATTTATTTTTGACAAAAATGTGTTTCAAACATTATTTGTTGCTCTTCACAATATCAGGAATTCTTAGGCATTTCCTGAACCAATTTGGAATGAAGTTAAAATTCAGAGCTACCCAAGCCAGACAATACTCATTTACTCACCAGCCTTCTAGCAGTTGTGCACCTCTGACCTGCTGTTCCCACAGCAGCAAATAGAGCAGACGGCATGACTAGGTTCAGATCTGCATCTTCAAACACTTTAAAAGAATTAAAACATGAGAATGTTACTGAAGTAAAAAGGCAGTTTACAAGACTTAAGATGCTAAACAATATTAGAAATTGACGTGTTGGTAAAGAATCATTAGGAACAGTTGCACTAGCACAGCATGATAAAATACAAAGAAACACCTTCCAACTCCTACTGTTTCTTCACAGCTGGAATTAGACACACACAATTGGACATAATTATAGGTTTCAACAACTGAAGAGAGCCTTTTGCAATAAAGTTTGCAAATAATTTCAGCTTCCTTTTAGTACAAGAAACTACAAGCAATTTCTTGCCATTTCTTCACCCTGCCTGTCTCTCAGAGAGTTTGTCAGCAAAAAGTAACAATCATAAAGTGTATCAAGATGGCCTTGCAAAAAGCATAGCTAAAACACACAGGTGTACAGTAATATAGAACGCACAATGAGCTGAACAAATTTGTCTGGCTAGAAGACACTGGATGTTTTATAAAGCTCAAAGGATCCCCAAGATATCACTCAGCTTAACCAGTCCCACAAAGTTTCTTAAGCATCCAAAACTATTATTAACTTTCATTAAGTCTGGGACAAAGTCCAACCAAACAATCATTATGTGATCATTCAAAGCCAGTAACAGAAATAGCAGGACATTACCATTAAAAATAAACAATTTTCAAAGCATAAAACAAGTTTACACTACTGGCTACAAAGCAGCATAGGAAAAAAATCACCTGCTCAAATGTGATTTTCAAGAGCAGATGATGTAGCATCTTGTTTGTACTTCAAGAGAGTATTTATATATAAACAAGCACATTTGTCCAGAATATGAGATAAGTGAAACAAAAGGCAACAGCACCAAAGGACAGCAATTTAGGTATTTATTGAGCTTATATATTCTTTCTGCCATGTTGTTAACTTTATAGTGTTTATGTTATTTATCTAGGAACAGGATCATATCCTAAGGTACTTCAACCTGAAAAATGCGCTACTGAAATAAATACTTGCACATTTTTCTTCCAAGTACCATAAGTATCTTAAGCTTTATATATATGTACTTAGACCCTAAAATGCTAAAAATGTAGTGTTCATGAGATTAAATTAAAAAGTGCAGTCAGGCATTTGAAATGGATTCCCACAGAAATGATGGAGTCACTTTCCATGGAAGTATCTAGAACGTATGAGGACATGGTACTTGGGGACATGGTTTAGTGGTGAATATGCTGGTGCTGGGTTAAGAGTTGAAGTCAATCTTACAGATGTTTTCCAACCTTAATGATTCTACACTTAAAACTATCCTAAAATCAATCTTATTTAATTTAGCACTGTCCACAACCCATCACTGAAGCTTGCTGCTTCTCTCATTCAGTTCTCCTCTTCAACACTGATTACTTAAAAGACCTTGGACTCTCACTTTTTCTTAACACACTGCTCCCTCCACAATACCAAAGACAGAAAAACTCTACAATGTTCTACTATTCTATACAAACTATATATACTTTTAAAACCCCAGCATGGGGGGAAAAACAAACAAAAGAAACAGGAAAAACGGCACAATTAGCTATTAATATTTGCATACTTCCAAACATCATCTATGGGACTTAATTTCTACAGTGCATATTACCAATAATAGCATTGTTTCCTCCCAATTCCAGCAGGCTTCGACCTAATGAAAAACACAATATAAATTATGTCATGCCCACACATATTCATTTCACCTCAGCCTGAGATCACCTCTAACTAGAGCGAAGTTTCATGAAAGATATGGATATGTTTTTATGGATAAACAAAACATTTTAGAGATCACAGTCAACTAATCACACTAGCCGAAGCAGAAAATTACACCAAATACGACATCTATCACATGTTGTGAAGATACCTGCACAGCAGTTATGGCACAAAGAAGCTTAAAAAGATAGGCAAAAAACTAGCACTGAAAAGAAAAAGATGAAAACAGGAAAAATTTGCAGCAAAATACTATGACATAGATAAACAAAAAGGTCCTACAAAGATCGAAATGCACACGAAATTTAACTAAGCTCATTCATTTCCCTGACACCTGTTTACCTACAATCTGAGACAAAAAATCACAACCTACATCTGGGTGAATATTTACTATCTGTTCTGGTTTCTGGGGGGCATTTTTACACTTGTATGAACTTCAAATGTATGAAACCGAAAAAACGTGTTTGCTAGGTGCTGCTTATAAACTAAGAAGTTAGAATCCAACAGCTGAGATTCTTGCCTGTACATTTTTAAATATTTGCGATAAAAAGAGCACCTCAAAAATAATCTATTTTCTACTATATTTATCAGGAGTAAAGGTGAGAGGGAACACATTTATGTATTCTAGTCACATTGCAAAAATACCGTAAGCCCTGATTGATCACCCTAACAATCTTCATACAATTAAACACTAATGGACACCACCACACCTCTCCCCAAATTAACTGTAGGACTATGGATTTGTGGATAAACTGGAACAAAAAAAAAATCTGAATTGTAACAGAACCAACTGAAAAACGTTGTATGTATCTACAAGCATTTTCAACCCCCCATTTATCCAAGCCAAAAAAAGAAAAAGAAGAGGTAACATAGCCGAAACAAACTTATTTTAAAATCTTACAGGCACCACTGTGGTGGAAAGAAATAGAGCAGAACCCACACACTCACCAAATCTCTCCTGAACCATAAGTGCTACTTGTTTGCCCACTTTTGTGCTGCCAGTGAAGGACAAGAGGTCCATCCTCTCATCTTTTGCCATTGCTGTCCTGCACAATGGGACACAAAGCACTGCGTTCAACAAAAGACATGCAGACAGAAAAGCAGCTTACACCTTCCACATACATCAGCTTCAACCAGGGAGATCTTTAAAGCCAGAGACATTTCTTTGACACATCAGGTGACTGAGCTAATGGCAGGAAAGCTTCTTCTTAGCCAGAAAAGAGGAACAAGGCCGCTTCCATCCACCTTTTCAGGCCAAAAAAGCATCATCTGTAGTGGCACTGAAATTCAGTCTAAAGTATATCATGAGATCAGCTCCAATTGTTATGATCCATAAGAAAATAAGCAAATCTATGCTTTTTTTTTAATGCTTGCCATGTGCTTTGCTTTGTCTTAAAATACTCAAAAGATATATTTGAATATACATTTGTACTGGAGATTTCCTCATTGTAAACATCAAACAAAGTGATTCGGATTACACAGCTTCCAAGCACAGGTATACATCTATGAGCATGTGTAGACTCCTGCATGAGCATGGAAAAGGGGAATTATTCTCCTCCACAACTAAGCTAAAAGGTTAATGTACTATACATTGAAAACTTTCAAGAACATGGTAATAGGAACCTAATATTAGCTATATTCTTTGGGTGTAAGCATATGCAGAGGTGGAATATAAACTCAGTCATGTCTCTTCAGTAAATATCTGACAAGTTCTTTGCTTGCAGCTGATCTCACAACAGCAAGTAGACATATGTAGTGCAGGGCCAGAGTTTCAGAACAGCTGATAAGAATCAACTGATAAAAATGTACTGGGAGCTCCTAGAGACTAGAATAACTTAACAAGAAGTACCTCAAAGAATATTTTTTACCTTTTATAAAGCTTCACAGAACACAAGAAATGTTACTTACCCAATGTCAGCTCCACCACAAACCAGAGAGCAGATTGCTCCAGGCAACTTGTTATCCTCCAAGACTTTGGCAATTATCCTGGAATCAAAGATGCAAAAATGTTAGAGATTTCTGACAGGTGCAAATAGGGAATGAACCATTAGAACTGTCTGGGGGTTTTGGGGTAGTAGTGGTTTGGGGTAATTGTTTTCAAGAGTTAATATTAGATCGACAAGACTTAGTAATTACCTATTTTAAAGGGCCTACTTTTATTCAGCATTTTAAAAGTAAGTGTTATTAGTAGTGCACAGTAAGTATTTAAAATGCTAATATAAAGTAACAATGAACTTAAAGGAAGTATCACTATGATTTATTCACTATCATTTATTCTTTGAAGAAGTTCTCCTTTTTATTGAGATGTAGAACCAGAACTCACTTTGTAACAGCAACACTAACAAGGGATGTTGTAGGAGCACCCTTCCTAGAAAGAAAAGAAAAAATTACATTATCTTCCCATTCTTTTCAATTCTTTAAGAATAAGAAATAGTTAAAATAAGCAAATAATTCAAATAATTTTTAGGGTCTCTAATCTACAGCATGCTTTGTTTAGGCTGGTTTTCAGATATAAATTAAGACAGGAACTCAAGCATTTCTTTCTGCAGCTGAGCATTCAGAACTTCTACTTAAATCCATGTGGACAAGGCTAGGCCAAACTTTAGAGTGAAGGAGGTAGATGAAAGCAAAGCAGGAGACAGGACAGAAAGTAAAGCCACTTATTTAGATTTTTAATCTTAGCTGTACCAACAGAATATATTAACTACCACTGTTGCAAGCCTTCACCCTGGGTTCTTTAATTACAGGCCACTTGGCTAAGTCCTGGAGGCATCTGTACCATAGTACCTCACAAAAGAGGTTATCACAAAATTAAACAAAGGTGACTACAAAACAGACCTAAAATATAGAGAATTTAGGCCTACATTAGATAGAATCAAATATCCAGAAACGCCTGACACTAAATAACAATTTCATGTCTGAGTTAATAGCTCTCTAATTTAAAAATCCTGTTAGCCACGTGGAGAGCTAGAACTTACCAGAGGCAAGCATTTCCACAGATCATTGCAATTGCACTGTTCCACCCATAAACTGCCACGGGGAAGTTGAAGGCTGTGACGATTCCTACTAGCCCAACGGGGTTCCACTGCTCTAAAAGGGCATGGCCAGGTCCTGCAAGCAAAGCCACAACATAATGCACTTTTCATCCAATTAATACTTGTGGTTTTTTTAAAAAGGGAAAATATGTAAGCAAGAAACCTAGCATCACTCCGCAGTCTACCACAGCATTAGGTTGCAAAGAGCTGGACTGTTTGTGCTCTGCAGCTTACCTGGATCAAGGTTAGCTAGACTGTGCAAAAAGCTAATGATCTGACATACAGATCAGTTTTATAATTTAAGCTATTCAGTTAACATAATGATGATTTGTGGTAATCAACAACTGACAAAGAGGTCTCTCCCTTCTAATTACACTTGCAAACTTTTTACATACTTTACCACTTTCATCAATAAAGAAATCAAAGAGAATCTAATGCTTCATAGAACAGAGAAAATGGATGGACTGACCTGCTTATCTGTCACTTCATTAGGAACTTCAACAGCTGGCACTAATGCCCGCCACATCTATTCCTAAAGCTCCCTAAGTAACACACAGAGGAGAGATCTTGCTACACTACAAGACAGTATATTTAAGCCTCCATATCTTCATTTCTTTAAAGGAAAAAAACAAACAAACAATGAACAAAAAATAAACAAACAAAACCAAAAAATAACACAGACTTACTTTCTGAAGGCAAAATAGGTCCACCAATCGTTCGGGACAAACCAACAGCATAGTCACAGACATCAACATACTCCTGCACTTCCCCAACACCCTCAACAAAAATCTTTCCCATTTCCAAAGAGACCTGAAAAAATTCAGAGTAAGACCAACTTTTTTTACAAAATTCCCTTGGATCCAAATATTTTGTCTCCCTCTAATGTCAGGTGTACCTACACACCAAGAAAGATTTTAATACACACTTCTTCAGTAGAAGCTTCCCCAGTTATTCAGAACTTAGAGAAACAACTCACAAGACAACTGGACAAGGGTCATATCCCAATACAAAAGGAAGAAATTAGAAAAGTAAATTAATGGGGAAAAAAATGTAAAAAAACCCCCAAAAACTATTGAAAGGAACATCCAACACTAATGAGGGTCACATATTTAGATCAACAAAATCTTGGATTTATATCAGCAGACTTGCCTACATTGTGTGCCAGGCAAGGAACAAGTTGGAAAACAGGGATTACTCTGCTCCAGCAAAACAAAACAGCCACTTATATTTTTCACAAGCAAACTACTCATTTTACAACATGTCAAAGATAATCTGAGAGATTTCATTTGCAGATATTGCTGAAAATGCTTATACATGTTTAGTATTTTAGTAAACCGAGATGTTAAGAACCGATTTTCTGAAGTTGATCTTAAACTACATCCTTCTTTTAAAAAGATGTTAGATTTACTCAGTTGAAATATATCAGTGAGAATAAGCTGATATTTGAAGATATCTTCATCCAAAAATGAGAAAATTTGAAGATTTAGGAACTGAGAAGTCACCTACTCTACCTCCACTCAGTTTTGTAGTCGTGCTCTGATAGCTAGGAGTGACCCACATGCAGATATCACCTACCACTTTACACTGATGATAGTATTTTAAAAAGGCTGTTAAATGAGGAATTGGGTTCAAAGGATTTCCACAGGATTGTTCTCTCCATGTGAAAGTTAACATAAAGATGATTAACTGTATTTCTAAGATGCCTGTGGTCATCTCAAGACAGAAGGAACAGCCCCTATCTGTGACCAAAAACGGAGCAGTATCAGACATATTTACTCAGGAACACAGCAGTGGGTCTGTAAGTGCAGTAGAAACACCTGGACACTTCACCAGGGCATGGCAAGGTGAGGCTGGAAACTTCCTACAGTGTATGAGAATGATGAGTTTTGATATGGTTCCTTTTTCAACACCCTAAAGCCAGACAAAGTCCTAAAACCTGAGTACCTACTGCATGTCTTTCACCCTGAAATTCATCCTCAATCCTAGAAGAGCTGAACAGACATATTATCTGTTTGGGAAAACTAAGAAAATGTGGTAAGAAGCTCTAAGTTTACGGTTCTACTGTTTTTGAGCACAGGAGTACCTCAGTACTCTAAATCCACCACAGAAACTGTGCTGAGGAGACAACATCAATGGAACAGCAGAAGAAAGTTTTGAAGTTTAACAATATGGGCTTGACTCCACAAGGAGTTATTCACTGACAGCTGTTTCTGAACAGCAGCACAGACAGGCAAGGCCTGTAAAAACAAAGTGGAAGTACCCCACTTGTCTCCTTTTTTCCCCTAGTAACTTGCAAGAGTTTTATAGGAGTGGTCCTTCAGCCCTTATATCCTGCATGGCACTGCAAGACCATCTCATTAAGACCATCCCTACTTCTGAAGCCTCATATTTCCACATGTCATGTAGCAAAATGCTGCAGATACCAGAAAGAGCTCAAGGTCAAAAGCTCTGTATATTAGAAAAAAGTCTTTTTCAGGATACTTTTAGTATTAGAAAGTGCCCTATCTGACAGGCAGGAGGGAAAATAGCAGGGCAACAGTTGTACCACTCATCCCAGAGAGGCCCGTAATAAATTTCTTTTCCTAATATAAATTATCATTTCACAGAATCACAGAATATCCTGAGTTCAAAGGCACCCACAGGAATCATCAACTCCAGCTCCTGGCCCAGCACTATCCCCAGGAATCACACCATGTGCCTGAGTGCATTGCCCAAACACCTCTTGAACTCTGCCAGGGGTGGTGCTGTGACCACTTCCCTGGGGAGCCTGTTGAGTGCCCAGTCACCCTCTGGGTGAAGAACCTTTTCTAAACAAGTTACCAACACAGCTTCATGCCCTTTCTATGCCATAATACTTTTTTTATTTTTTCTTATTTTCAAAATTAAAACTTAATTAGGCAAGCTAAGAGAACTAGCAGCAATTATTTGACAATTGCTAAGGCTAGTGTTGCAGAGAAAACTGGAAGTATTATTAAAAAAACACCAGTTTTGACACACCCCTGGCTCTCATTCCCCACTCCCCCCACAAAAAATGTAAGCTGCTTCAGAAAATACCTTACCAAGCTTCCTAGAACTTTGATTTTTTGTCTCAGGGCATCACCAATCTGTCGCACTATTTCTCCACGTTTAGGTGCAGGGATCTAGTCAAAACCAAGCAGAAGAATCTATGTGAGACTGAAAATCTGTAACGCTGCTGTATATATACTGCTAGTTCTCTGTCCTTGTAGTAAGCAATCACTGCTCTGCTTTTTTGTTTATCCTCCCAAGACACTGATACTTGTTCATTTTTATCACATCCACTGTTATACAAGAAACTGTTTCCTGCCTCAGACTGATAATACTGCAAACATTTTGTCTGTTCAAAACTTCAGTTCCACTGAATATTGCCAAAAGCATTCAAATTGTTAATTCTGTTACTTCTTTCAACTATATCACCTGCAATGAAACCAAACAATCAGCTGCACCTCATGAAACAAGCATTTTTCATAAAAGTACACTTACTGGTTTCTGAGCCTTGAAGTGTACTTAATACCACACTTTCAAACTTTCTTTCAGTATGACATTTTACTTTGATAGCAGAAATTAGGACACATAGAAACCTCAATCATGAAAATATTAAGCTCATACACCAACTCTGAATATATTTTTGAACATGGTATCAATATGGTAAATAATAATCAATGGCCAAAATCAATTTGCAAACTATATGCAACAGGATTTACAGGTTTAAAACAGCACTTCTCAGTAAAAACAAGACTGAGGAGAAATGCATAAACCATGCAAACACATCTCTTTGCAGGCAATATCCTTCAAGTAAGCTCATTACTAATAACAAAATTCACAAATTAATAACAAATAGCTGAGAAAAAGTCTTCAAGAAACATTTGATGTGTTGATTCTTCATCTGTTGGATTGCTTTCAGATTATTTCCAAACATGTTATGAGTCAACAACATTATACTCACAAATTTTAACAAAAGAACATGGACTAGTATATCCTGAGGAAGTTGAGGAAGCCGTTTTGTTCATCCTGAACTTTGCTGTCTTCAGACAAGGTAAACTACTTTGCTGGCCAAAACATAGAGTGCACATCACCTTTTGAAATTCAGATTTCAGACTTTACCAAAGAAACAACAGGTAGCTGTAAGAACCAAGACTGGCACAGCCAGCAACAGAATGGGTACTGGCTGGACACAGCTGGTACAGCTGCATGAGGATCTACAGCTTGCTAAGGAGAAATAGCTATTACATATAACATAACACTAATGCTTTTGAACACCATAGCCGTTCTGTGAAATACCAAGACAGTGGATGAAGAAACTCCCCCCATGTTTATAACCAGCAGTCTCCCTCACACTACAAGAACAAGATGATCAACGCAAGATCAATACATCCAAGTACTCCACAGAGTTCTCCCAGAAGAAAGCAGGGGGCTATAGGAAGTGAAACATGCACAGGGATAGTTTACTTGCCACAAGGTTTCTGAACTTCACCAGACCTCTTGGCAACAGCTGACAGGCATAAGCCTTGGTAAATCTGCCAGGGTTTTCAAAACAAACATTTCCCACAAGTCAGTGTTCTCATCTTTGTACCCCAACAGTATCACACACAGATTATCTGGGTTTGTTTCTTGAGGTCTCCATTGCAAATTTTTGTTTTAATGCACCATATACAGTATGAACACATTTTTAAACCTCTACCTTACGGGGCAATTTAACAGTCTGTCTCTGCCAGAGATCTGCAATAAAAGAGAAGTCTCCATTAACTTACATCAGCCCAGACCTTCCATGCCTCTTTAGCCTTCTTTACTGTTTCTTCATAATCCTCCAAATTACCCTAAATGAAGAAGCACATCAAATTTAGGAAAAACAAACCCCCAAAAGAAATGCCACAAAAAAGCTTCTGCATCCAACTCAAGACATTTTTACAGAGTACTTGCACTACAGGATGCTAGCATCCTGACACAATTTGGTCCCAATATGGCAAGTTGTCTGAAGCCACTGTCAATGAGAAGCACGTGTGCTGCCTAAACTAAAAAAAAAAAAAAAAAACAAAAAACAAAACCAAAACAAAACAAAAAAAAAACCCAAACAAAACAAAATGAAAAACCACCACCCCCCCCCAAAAAAACCAACCAAACAAACCCAAGCAGAAATTTTTATTCGGGTGTTAGAGGAAGCTCCATATAGAATAACAGTCTTATACATGTTTATATATATACATATACGTAAGTATGTCCTACTCCATCAGCCTCACAAGGCATCAAGGACTAGTTGAATCCTAAGACACAAAAAGGATAGGTTAATACAATAGTGCTGTTCTTACAGTAAGAACTTCCACAAATTTACTACTTGAATGTCACGTTGCTCTCCTTCCTACTTCCTCCCAGGCCACTCATCCCTACTAAATAGGCATAATCAGTCCCTATTTTACAACTCCCCTCAGAACAAACAAAAAGGGAAGGGAAGGGGCTTTGCTCTTCCCAAAAATGCTTGCAAGAGTGCGAGGCTGAGAGCAGGAGACCAGAAGTAAAAAAAATAAAAAAAGGCAAACAGACTGTTTTTCTTCCCAGGAAAGCCGCCGGCATATTGCCAGCAGCAGGCCTTGGCCGCGACGAGCTCCAGCGGCCGCCCTGGACTCAACTTCGCCTGGACTCTGAAGTGGCATCGGGAGTTTCGTGCCCTTCGCCAGGCGGGTGGCGGGTGGGGCAGCACCCAAACCAGTGCCTCAGGACGCCTCGTTCCGGTAACGGGGCCCGCGGAACTCCCCCCGCCCCCGGGCTGCCCCCGGCCGCGCTCACCTGCCGGACGCTGGCGATGGGCTCGTTGTTGGCGGGGCAGTACGTGGTTACCACCTACAGCGAGACGGGAGCGGTGAGCGGCAGGGCCCCTTCACCCGGCGGAGGGGGCGCGACCCCCGAGGCCCCGCCAACCCCCCGCCCCCGCGTCCCCCGCACCTGCCCGCCGCCGCCCCAGCGCCCGTTGTACACGCCCGGGTTCTCCTCCTGCAGCCCCAGCTCCCGCAGCCACGCGTAGCGCTCCTGGCTGATCAGCAGCGTGGACATGGCGGCGGTCGACGGCGACCCTGCCCTCGACAGCGGCAGCAGCACAGCGAAGGCGCAGCGGAGGCCCAGCATGGCCAGCGGCGGCCAGCGAGCGGGGACGGGGCAATGGCGGCAGCGCCCCGCCCGCCCACGGCCATTGGCGGCGCCGCGCCCGCGCCCCCCGACCCGCCCCGGCCGCGGCCCCGCTGGCAGGCCCGGCCTGGCCCGGCCCCCTTCACCGGCCCCCGCTGACCCCGCCTGGCCGAGCCCCCGTGACCGGGCCTCCGCCGCCTCACACTGGCAGTGCAGCTCAGTCCGTGTGCTGTTAAAAATCTACCCACACTCTGCTTCTTTTCCAGAAGGGACGGCTGAGATGGGACTTCATCATTGTCCACGAGTATCTGAATGGAGGGTGGCGAGGGGACAGAGCCAGGCTCTGGTCAATGGTGCCAAGCAACAGGACCGGAGGCAACAGGCAGAAACTGGTGAACGAGACGTTCCACTTGAACATGAGGAAGAATTTACTGTGCGGGTTACTAAATACTGGAACAGATTGCCCAGAGAGAGTGTGGAGTCTCTCACTGGAGATACTCAACAAACATCTGGACGCAAATCTGTGCCATGTGCCCTGGGATGACCCCACTTAAACAGTCAGGTTGGACCAGATGACCCACGGTGCTCCTTTCCAACGTGATCCATTCTGTGATGCTGTGGGATTCCACATGCCCTTCAAGAGCTGCAGGGACAGAGGAGTCCCCAGGTCAGGTATTTCTAATTGCTGCAGAAATTAAGAACGGGGACATCAAAACAAGGGAAAAAACCTGTAGCTATTCTTATGCAACAAACAGTAATACCTAGGAGTATGCACAATTCTTTCCATTCTCCAATAGCATGCTTGAATCTCAGTTAAAAATCTCAGTGTCTTTGACTTCTGAGCCAGCCACTTTACCTACACGCCATACTTGTATGAAGTTACAATATTTTTCTTTCCCATATGCAGGACTAATGCACCTTCTTGATATGCACTCACCTTGCAAAACTGGAAGTGATTTCTACCCCATATTTTTACTGTTATTACACTACAGTGGCTTTGGAAAGTTAGATTACTCATTGTGATCATGAAATATTGTTTGTTTCCAGGAATGCAATATTTTCTGTACGACCAAACCAATGATGAATAAACCCTGATACTAAGATCTCAATGTCTCAGCACATACTTATAGGATAGAAGAGAAATGCCACTGGTCTCAAGAATGGCATTATTTATTTTTTGGTTTTTCACAGCTACACACTTTTCCTTAATGTGAATTGCTCTAACTATAAATAATAATTTGAACTTTAAGAAATGGTTGTTCAAGTAATTTTGTCAAATAAAAAATATTTTTGGATGATGTAAACAGATATACCAGTAAGAAATAGTCTTGGCAAAGTTCGAGAGCTGGCTTTACCTTTTGCTTTGCTGCATGCATGATCAAATTATCTCTTTTACTTGGAAAATGTATTTGGATACCATAAAACTTGTATCAGAAAGGTAGCAATGTTTTCTTTCTGCAGACCTTCACCTTTTTTCGCCTTATATATCTTTCTATGATTAAACGGGTGTTTCACAACCATATAGCTGCAACCCATGCTTTTTTTTTTTTTTTTTTTGTGTGTGTGTGTGTGTGTGTGTGTGTGTGTGTGTGTGTGTGTGTGTTCTAGCAAAAAATGTGGGACTCTCAAATGTTCAGGGCAGTAGCTGAGGTATGAGAACTGGAGTTCAGTTTCAGCAGGCAGTTCCTCTAGCAACAACTGCACACAGCTATTGGTGCAGTAGCTACTGGTTGAGCCACAGAAAAAATCTGAAACCCTGGCCCTGTGCCTGACTTGACTCTGCTCGTACTTTTTGCTCTAGAGTGTCCAAGCAGATGAAAATATCACTGTCATAAGTGGCGCAAAAAATCCTTTCTGAGGGGATCTGGGGCCAGCTTGCCTGCAAGTAGCCAGTGATCATGATGCAGGGCTAACTGTGTGAGCCACATTGTTGTTAACCATCCATTGCAGTGAAGATATGCTTAGACCTACATACAGCCTTAGTGCGGGGCCCAAGCTTTTTGTCTTCCTTCTGTGTCCAGTGGAGGTCCACATCTAAATCTAGGTATGTCTTCAGAAGTTGCAAGCACAACAGAGGTGTGAATTCAGGCCAGTGTCTGAAATAAAGAACAGACACAATCTGTACTATGTCCCACAATAGCAGAGCAAGTCTAATCACACGGGAGCATGCAGGGTAGAAAAACACTGTGCAACAGCCAGATACATGGAGGTGGGAGTGGGAGGAGAAGCCCCATATCACACTACAGTATGTAGGTCTTTTCTCTTTGTTCTGCATGGGCATCCTGACCTTGATATTTTTAACTTTTTAGTCAGAGTTTTAGACAGAAATTATCTGTCAGTGGTAGTTACTTTGCTTTGTGATCATGCTAACATGGCAATTTACATTCTCCTTGATTTAGATGTGTTGTATCCACCACTGAAATCACATCTTGAAATTTATGATATTTAAAACTAGTCATGAAACATTGTTCTGCCATAAGGTTATAATTAAGGTCACTACAATGTTCACTTCAAACAAAGCGTTCAAACAGATATGAAAAGATTCATTTCAGTGGTGCTTGTGAAAGTTGGTAAAAATATATCCTCATCCTGTCCCATCAAAGTTGCCCTCTTTCCAGATCTCATCAGCTGAGCATTGTCACAGGAGCTCTTGGCTCCAGCTTAGGGAAAGAAACATTGTAGTCAAAGGGGCTTGGAAAGGGAGGCAGTTCAACAATATCCCAGTTATGAGACAGACTTTGAATCCTATGAAACTATGCTCTTGGCTTTTGGATTCACTGTAGGGCTCTTCAGATGTAGTTCTTCCTTGCTCTGTGCTTCATTTTTTCATCTGTAGGAAAAGGTACATGTTCCTTGCAATATCCAAGGAGCATTACCTGGACACAAAGAGGGTGGAGACCAAATGTCCCTCTTCAGGAGGTCCCAGAGCTTTCACACTTTTGTGAAGATAGAACAACTTCAACACAGTACAAGCAATTCAAACTATGGGAGTGGGGAGGAAAAGGAGGAAAGCTTCCAAAAATATGCTTAAAATTTTGCTTCCTTTCACATATTTTTGCAGCATGACAGAACCTTGCCTCAGAGCAGCAGGCTCCTCTGTCCTGTTCACATGACTGCTATTTCAGTTAATTTTCAGAAGGAAATGTATATTTTTCTCAGTGGTAGTACATAAGGAATTCAAAGAACTATAGTGACTCATGCTCTGAAAACAGTCAAATCTACAGGAGGGAAAGCAAACAACAAAATTCCTCTCTTGACATGAGGTATTTCAAATCAGTGCTTTTCACTTCTGTAGTTTGTCAGTTACTCGTATTTTAAAGTTTCCTATTTACACTGCACTGGAAGTGAAAACTGCCAGGAATGACTTCAAGCCTACAAAATTGGATTGTATATGTTGTATAGCCCATAAAGACAGAAAATGGTTTGAGGTATTAGGAAACAACAGAAAAACCCCAAGAGGGTATCTTGTCATGTGCACAATGCAACAAGGAATTTAGCATGATCAAAACCAGACTTTTCATATTTAGCTCCAGGTGACAGTGCAATGGGCTCTGCACTCTGGCTTGTCCTCTTTCCATGTTGTCCATGCACTGATAACCAGAGAGCTGCAGTTATTCCATGTAAAATGAAAACATCCTTGGGCGCAGCTTGATGACCTATACCATAATAAGTTCCTCTGCCTTTCATATAGCCTTTTCCACCTGCAGAAAGCAGTTTAGAAAGTAAGTGACCATCATTAGAACGATTTCATCACTAAGGAAAGGGGAATCCAGAGAAGTTGCTTCAAACACTAATTAGGGAAATCCCTTTGGACTTAAGTTTCAGTCTGGTATTTAGCCCTCAGGCCTTGCTACTGTATCATTATCAGTATCCTATTGTGTTAGAGCTCTAGCGTTCTCATACAGACCGCAACTGTCGTAAAAGCACTTTCTTCTTTGCAAATAACAAACTCTTATAATATAAAAATGAGTAGCAAGTCCACCTTGCACATACTTGGCTTGTCATGGGAGTTGTGTATGTCCTTGCACTGATGGGTGGAATAAATGGTGATACATGGAAAAATGTATTTTACTCAGGCTGGCAGCCTGTCCCCAGGTGGGCTCTGCCAGGGATCCATACTGGGCTCCACACTATTCAACATGTTCATAAACTGTCTGGATGATGGGATTGGAAGCACCTTCTCTAACTTCACTGCTGGTGCCAAACTGGGTGATGAATTGAATCCATCAGAAGGGAGAGCCATCTTAGAGAGAAACCCTGACAGGCTGGAGGGTGGGCAGGTGTCTAGGTTTGGGAAGACAGGTATCTGCCAGGTAATAAAAAAAAAAAAAAACAACAACTGCAGTTTCCTTTGAGATGGAGAGTGTAAACCCCCCTCCCCTCCTTTTTTTTTTCTTTTTCAATTATAAATTACAATCAGAGGCTCTTAGGCAAAGATTTGGGAAATAGGAATAGCAGTTCTTTACTAGTATGTATTACAAAGCAAACAAACACAAAAAAAAACCCCTACCAAACAACTACAGCATTAATTACAAACGAAAACATACCAAGAACCTTGAGGGGTTTGTTTCACAAAACCCAGGGCAGTTTGGTTTCGGTGTCCCTGCAGGATCCTCAGATCACCAAGCTGAAACAGTGGAAAGTCCCGGGCTGGTAGCTGGGATGGCAGGGTGTCCCTGCAGGCAGGGGCAGGATGTCCTGGCAGCGCAGGGGGTGCAGGGTCACACTGTAGCAAGAGGAGCAGCACCGAAGAAGCCGAGGGCAAGGCAACCGGCCCAGCTCCCGCAGGTGGCAGAGAAAACTCAGGATTCAGGCCGAACCGGTGACAGTAGATTTCCCAGGACTGGATCCCTTTGGCCACAGTGAAATTCTTCCAGCCAGCAACAGCCGTTCTCTCTCTCCCCGAACGCCGGAAAAAAAAAGAAGAGCCCACAGCTCTCTCAGGCTCTGTCTTTTACCTGCGTTATCTCCCCCTTCCACCTTTGTCCACCTCTTTGTTTCGGTTAAGTACTCTCAAGTATCCAGCACTTGGTCTCCTTGGTAACTTATGGGGAAAAAATTCTTTAGAGAAAGAAGGAACAAACCTAACCCCCAACAGCAGGAAAGAACAGAGTGAAGACAAAGTAAAGTCCTGCATCTGGGAGATAACCAAAGAACCCAGAACAAGCTAGGATCTGTGTGGTGTGGGAACAGCCTTGATGAAAGGGACCAGAGGGTCTTTATGGACAACAAGACAGAAATGATTCAGCAGCAGTGCATTGCAGCAGCAGCAATGGCAAAAGGCTTGAGAACCTGCTCCATGAGGAAAGACTGAAGGAGTTAGGTCTCTCCTTCAGGGAGATGAGAAGGCTCAGAGGGGACCGAATCACATAATTTGAGTACTTCTGGAGCATCCACAAAGATGATAGAGGCTCTTCACGAAGTGCTACATGTAGAAGTCAAAGGGCAGTGGTACAAGTTGCACTGGGTGCCCTGGGTGAGGTTTCATCTTAATATAACAAGAACAATCACTGGAACAACCCCCCTGGGGACTTGGTAGAGTTCCCATAGGTGGTTTTCAAGGTGCAATCAGATGAGGCGCTAAATAATCTCTTGTAGGTTCCCTTTCCCACAAAAGGACTTGATGATTTTCCAAGGTCCCTTTCTGTGATTCTCTGGCATATGTGCGGTGTGTTTTTCTAGACTGCAATATATGAGCAATGGGGAGAAGGAAAAGGAGAGGTGCAAACGAATTTAGAACATACTTGAAAATTTTTGAATATTTTGAATGATACTGAGAACTAGATGACATGGGAAGGGGAAAATAAGGGCAGTGTTTTATATATACATGTGGATCTTTGAACGACTTTGTTATCAGCATGGGGCAAGACTGTCCATATTAAGTGTGAACTCAGGAAGAGTTTACTTGTCAATTTTCATATTAGCACATAAAAAAAACCCAAGCCAAAACAACAAAAAAACCACCAAAACAAATCCATAGAGAAAACAAAAAAAAAAAACCGGAAATCCCCCAAAAACCAAAACCCTCCCAAACAAAAAACATCCCCAAAAAAACAAAGAAGAAAAAAACCCTAACAAAAGCAAAAAACAACAAACAAACAAAACCCAACAAAACAAACAAGCAAAACCCCCCAAAACAACAAAAACCCCAAACAAAATAAATAACAACAGCAACAACAAAACATCCAACACCAGACTTGGAAATGTGAAACTTAAAAAACAACATTAAAAAACCCCATATGCTTAAAGGGGCTTACCTGGAAGTTCAAACAGCCAGAGAGAACCCACCTTTTGTGCTGCAAATAGTGCTGAGGCCATGAGCTATATATTACATCTACCTGTTGCTTAGCAGTTGAGGATAGGATGCAATAGGCCAACCATATTCAACATTTTTTCCATACTGATAACTTGTGTCTCTTCTCCTGTAGTGTTTATGATAGAACCCTGACTATGAAGGAAGTTAAAGAAATGAGTGTTTGCATAGCCACCACAACAAGTTTTGAAAAGGTTTCTCTCTAGCATAACTTAGCAGCTAAATGTCCATGTGGGTGGTAAAGTTGCTGTAATAATAGCCTCCCCACTGGAAATGTAATTATTCAGTGCTTTGCAGATTTGCATTTCTTGGCCTTTCAGTAGCATTGCTTGATGAGAAAGGTTGGTTGTGCAGCTGATACAAGCATTAGGCAAAGTTCTCTGTGATACATGCAGAAAATGGCTACAAGGACATTAAGAAATGCAAAACCAAAATAAAAGTATCAAAATGTTAGCTAACATGAATCTGGATTTCATTATGACAACGTGCATATTAGAATAACAGGGGTCAGAGAGTTAGGGAAGAGAATTTACAAGAATGAAATCAGCTGATATTTGACAATACCTGTGTGTTACAGGGGCATCATATCTTTGAGACACATATTTAAGTTCAAAGCCAGGAATATGTCCAGTTAGCAAAGAAAAACAAAACAAAACAAACAAACAAACAAAAACCCAAACCAAAACCACAAAACAACTCCCACATTTATTTATGCTTCAATATCCAGTTCAATTAAAGCCTACAACCTCTGGAGACTTGGTACAAGGATCCAAAGAGAAAGGAATTCAAGAGCTCAAATTCCTTGTGAAGCTCCACGGGTTTTGAAGGGCAAAGATCACCTTCCCAGGAAACATGGCTCAGCAGCTATCAACACTCCCTCCTTCTGGATAACATTCCTATGAATATTGCAGATTTGGGGCAGAATGGGGCATGTCTGCAAGGGCTTTGGCTTGTTGGTATGGAATAGTTCAGTGTTAATTCTAAATTTCAATCTAGCAAAAACCCTGCTTGTCTTGTTAGAGAGGGGAGGAGTTGTATTTGATCCAGTCAGTATCCTTAGACCAAATGAACCTGGAAAGCCAAGTCCTATGTATAAGTACAATGGTTACTGATCTTTCTAGGCTGAGAAAAGTATTGCCAGGAATCAACTCTTTCCAAAATGGAGGTGAATTATTTAACCCTCATTTATGGAGCTGTTCAGTTCTGCAGTACTTTTTTCTTCTAATATACATACCTTCAAAAAGAAAATATCCACTTTTGTACAGATGTATCAGTCAAAGTCATTTCTCATTCTGATGCTCAGCAAGACATCCAGGATTAACTAACATTTTGTTGCAACTCTGAAATCCCTTAAGATTGCAGCCAACATAGAACTGAAAACATCCAGGGACCACTCAAACACATTGTAAATATAACATTACCTTGATCAATGTATTCCATGTTATTAGTTACTGTATAATGAAGTCAACTTTGTGGGAACTGTCTGCAACTCAGTTTTATAGACAGTGTCAGTTTGTTTAATTCAAACTACTACAGCTGTAACACACCTCCTGTTTGGAATTCTAAGCAAGTCAGAAGGCAGTCTTAATGGATTAGTGCTTAAATTATACGAAAGTTGAGAAACGTGAACTTCCTAGGGAGACCTGTGAAGCAGACTGCCAAAATCAATCAGATCTGAAGTGAGAAGTGAGGGTTGAAGGCAAGGCCCAGTGAGTGGCAGGGATATTTTGGAGTGTTTCATACCTGATGGGTGCAGCTGCATGCTCTGTCTTGGACTGCCACTTTCTCCTCTTGATGTCTATATAACTTAGGTCAAAGTTACAAGGTGCTTATATAGCTTGAGTTTTAAGATGTCAATATAACCTGATACATCTATATAACCTCATATCAATATGACCTAAATCATAGCCTTTTATACCTACATAACCTGAATCATAACTTTTATAGCTATATAACCTGATATAAATAACTTTCTATACAATGTAATGGCTAGCATATGGTTAACTAGTTTCTTAATGCTGAATAGACATAAAAGAAAAGAAACTCACCAGGTGGATAGTTTCAAAGATAGATAAGTATAGTACTAATAAGAAACCAGCAAATGTAAAGCCAATGAGCCACAGAACAAAGAATTTAGGCTGGTTAGGACCAGACAGAGCAAGGAGCACCACAACTGCATGTGCTCCGAAGAAAAAGTTGAAAAGTTCAGCTGTGAAGAAGACCTTGGAAGCCTTCATCAAAGACCCCTGATGACCCCTGAATTGGGGAAGCACAAGTACAGTGCAAAAGAATTATCTAATGACCATGAGATCTAAGTAAATATATGTAAATATATATAAATATACTATGTAAATTAGTTCCAGTGTGTATATGATGATGTCATAGTGATATAATAACACTAGGCAATACTTAGTGTATAAATATACCACAGCACTTGACAAAGGTGAGTGAGTTAGGTGGAGATATCCCCTTCAATCCAGCACTGCAATAAACAAATAACTGCTCTATAGACACTGGTCCATGGGGATTTATTTCCAGCCTAACTTTTGAGCATCACTCTCCTGCAACCTCATGTCCAGCCTGTGGTGCTGGCGAGCAGGTCCAATTGGGAGCACAGCTGATGGGTATTTTTGCCATCTGGTGGCAGTTCACAGTTCTGTCACCAACACTCACTGTCCCTCAGGAACATAACCAGAACACATGAGTGTGGTCGTAGCAACAGAAAAATGGTTTTCAGAAGGTTCATGGCAGCACAAAACCACCCAACCCCTGCAAAGACCATTTCTGGTCACCTGCATCTCTTGCATGTTTTCTGCATGCCCTGGTGGGACCTGAAATGAAAACAGAGAAGCTCACCAGCTGTATTTCTAAAATGCTCTAGTTAGTGTGGGATATGTGAAAAAAAAATTAAGAAGGAAAAAGAAGGAAGAAGGAAGGGGAGAGGGGAGAGGGGAGAGAGGAGAGAAGAGAGAGGAGAGAGGTGATAGGGAAAGGGAAAGAGAAATGGAAGACCCCCTCCCCCCCCCCGCCATCCTGGTTTAGAAAGACAGGTACCTGCCAGGGAAAGCTAGCTGGAGCTTCCTTTGGAATGGAGACTGTAAACTCCTTCTCTCCAAATTATTATAATTTTGCAATTAGGGGCTTTCTGGCAAAGATTTGGGAGTAGGAATAACAGTTCTTTACTAGGAATATTAAAAAAACAAATGTACTAGTGCAAAAAATAAGCAAACTAAAAATCCTGAAACACTGGCAGAGTTAGAATACGACCTGACACCCTGTTGGTCAGGGTGTTGGGACCAGTCCAAATAAGTCCTCCTGGAGTAACAGATGTGTTTGTGTTGGAGCAGACATGATCCTGTAGAAAGGGTCCGGTGGTGGCAAGAAGGGTCCAGTCTTCCTCCCAGAAATCCAGTGGAAAAACAGGCTGCTCTGCTGTTCTGAATCTCAGCTTTTATCCAGGTAGGGCAATGCTTGACTCCTCCCACTGAGTGGAAACATGAAATTTTATCAGTCATGTGGTGGGCCTTAATGGCCCAAAAACAGAAGATATCCCCCTGGATGGGTCCTGGAAGAGATAAAGAACATTGCTCCACCTGGTTTTAACAGCTGGCCCATTAACAGAACGCACCCACCCCCTCTCCTCTGGAGTTATGGGGAATGGGTTATACAAGAAATAAAACACCTCCCCAACCAGTTTCAACAGATGGCAAATAGAATACACATTTTTGGTTACATATTGCAACCCAAGACACCCCCCATACCCCAAACTGAAAAGCTTGACTCTTCTGCTGCTTTCCTTTCTCAGAGGTGCTGCCACTGCCATGCCTCCTCCCAGTCCATGGTCTCCTGCTCACAACATGTGCCCAGGTTCCCCTGTGCAGCGCACTCCATGGTGCTGCTGCTGGCCTTGTCATGGGGAGGGATGAGATAAGACTCAGCACTCACATTTCCACAGGAATCTGAGATTCGCTGTGGTGAGATGTCCCTTTCAGAGAAGGGACATCAGGTACAAGGTCTCACTGGCAATGGCCCTGGTAATACATACTTGTGTTGTGGAGCAGCAGGGAGGAGTGATGTCACATCTGGGTGCCAGAGTGAACCAGGGAGAGGGATAGAGTGGCTTCCCCCTAGGAACTGCAGGTCCCAGTACCAACAGCTTGGGCAGTGCCAGTGCTGTGGCTGCTGCTCATCAGGGTAAAAGAGCAAACATCCTCTGTACTCTCCCCACAGAAAGCTGCCATTGGGCAAAAATGCTCTGTAGTGAGGAATTCCAAAGGACTTGATGGTTCAGGGAAAGCAAATACAAGCCTTCAAAGGGGAAGTCTCTTCCCCAGGTCAAGGAATTTTTTGAGTGGAATGAGGTGGAACTGGTCTGTGTGGATTATGGGAGAGGAGTCCTAGGGCTTCTTTCTTTCCCAGCTCTGTGGAGAAACAACTCCCAGAAGGATCTCTTTAGCTTCCAGACTTGCTCTTTTTCAACTCAGAAGTGAAAATCCTCATGTGTTGGAGCTTTGAGGACTGTTTTTGATGGCCCCGGTCACTTGCGATGAGCACTAGTGAGCATACACTTGCCAGCTCTAGCACAAATTCAGTTGGTTTGTATGGACTACATTCCAGGTGATATCAGCAGGATGATATCACAGATCCAGGTCTGTACTGCCAGGAGCCTTTTTAAAGCCCAGGCCCTTTTTTGTTGACCCTTTGCCCTGGCTCCTGCCTCCAGGTCTACCTGTGTGCCTAGTAAATATCTACAATACACCAAAGATTTTCTTTCAGCACTGATGCCTACTTGTGAGAGCACATACATTAATGAGTGACTGGAGGTAAAGAGCTCTTTGCACAGCGGTCCCACCCCTGGGACACAACCAAGGATTCTGTGGAGGTCTGGCCCATGGAGTCCTCATGAAGAACTGGCCAGTTTGCTCTTTCCTCTTCTGGAGACACTATTTGTACATGAGCTTTCTCCTGGCTCATGCTCGAGTGTTCATGCTCTCAACCTGAACCACAAGAACATGGACATGGGGTGTGAGACCCAAAGCATGAAAGCTCTAGTGGGTGAAAAACAGCAAATTAACATGAAAAGACATCCCTAAGTAAAACAGAGGGAACAGAGGCTGGGGGCCCCACATGTGCTGCTAAAAGCAGGTGCAAGGAGAGGCAGGGCTACACCCTCCTGTGTATTTTGCAGAATCACAGAATGGGTCAGGTTGGAAGAGACCACAGTGGGTTATAAGTTCCAACCTCCCTACTCAAGCAGGGTCATCCTTGTGCACACGGTAAAGGATTAAGTCCAGATGGATCTTGATTCTGTCTTGGGGAAGGAGTCAGTTTTGGCTTCCTGAGCAGTATTATCCCAATTACAAGCTGAAAAGGAATACATCCTTCAAATATAGAAAATCAGAAATTTCCTTGGGTTTTATTCTTATTTTTACCTTAAACACAGCTTTGAAATATTTTATGGATATATTTCTGTAGTGGTTTGAAAGCAAAACACATGAGAGGCTCTAAGTCAGAGATACAATTTAATAGGAAGAAAGGAAAAAAAGGTAAAATAAAATAGATGCAATGATACAAAAGAGCACTGACAGAGTCAAAATACTACCTGAGCAGGGTGATGAAAGCAGTCCAGATGAGGTGGTCTTCCTGAAGCAGTGATCCTGTAGAAAGGTCTGGTAGCTCTGGTCCTCTGGGAATCCAGTGGGTAAAGGCCCCCCGTACTGTCCCAAACCCCAGATTATATCTAGGTGGGAATGCTTGATTCCTCCCTCTGGGCGAAGCATTTCACACTGGGATGATGAGTCATGCAGGGGGTCTTTGATGGCCCATTAAACAGAGATAGCTCCCAGAGGAGGTTATCTATGAGTCATGGGCAAGGCATTTGATGGGCCATTAACAGAAGATAATGGCCCAGAGGGAGGAGATCTGGGAAAAACACTGTTCCACCTGGATTCAACAGTTCATGAAGATGGTGATAGAGTACTTTGTGCACATCCTATACTACAACCCAGGACAATTTCTCATACCATGAGACTACTGGATGGCTTTCATAATAGGAATTTAAAAACATCCTTCTGAGAAACCTTAAAAGCTATGTATCGTTATTCTCCACCTTCTTTGTTTTTCAGAAATGTTCAGTGTAAAATATGATACATATTCTTTTCCTGGGGAATCAAACAAATAGGATCTGTTGGCAAGCCTCTTTTGAATGTTATTTCAAATGGTGGTCTCTTTGGATGCTCGAGGAAGGATGGCCTGGAGGCAGGCAGCTGACTGGAGGATACTGCTTGTCCTTCTTGATCAAGGATTTGTGTCAACATCATCTTGTTGGCAAAAGGATGTTCTTAAGGGTGAAACCTCTACTATCCAGAAAGAACATGAGGAATGTTTCCTCCATGAGAGAACCTTCATTATCTGAAAAGAAAAAATGTTTTCTTATGTATAAGTGAGATACTGAAAATGACAGACATGGAAGATTTGCGTATGGAAAAGTATTTCTCACTGGGTAGTCAAAAAGCTGCTTGTTTACAGCCTTCTAGAGTGTGAATGACCTACACGCATGGTCTGTGAACACTTTGGGTCATAGCAAGATATGTGAGCATACAGAGATTTGATAATCAACTGCTACGTGTCTTGCATTTCTTTACTGCAAAGAAGACCCTGAATGACATGGACTCCTCTTCTTGAAACTAGAGCTGGAAGAAGACTTGTAATGAAAAGCACATTTCATATTTGCTATAAAGGATTATTGCTATTCACAGGAGTGTTTCTTTTAGCCTTTCTGACACTGATAACAAAAGATACATATATGTGTATTGCAGATGGAAATCTAAATAGAACCAATTGAGGTCTTTGCAGTCTGCTCAAATATTGTGCTAGGGACTTAAAAGGAAAAATCATTCTTCTCTAGAGACTTGCTTTCATGAAGGAAGAAGGGAAGGGTAGCTAGTAGATGCTCACAATAATGTGTAGGAAAGGGTGATGTTTCTCTGAACAGGCTCATCACCAAACCAGTTCTCCTTCTCCCCCACATTAAGTCAATGAACCATAGAGAAGAGAGGAAATCTGATTTGTTAGATGCAATCAATTATTTCTCCAATGTGTAAATAAATGCAAATGTTTTATTTTTCTTTGGCAGAAGACTTTCATTTCTCTGAATGAGTTTGCCTTGATATTTTGCTCTTCTTGACAGAAGCTTCAGTTTTCTCTCCTGGAGGCTGGTTATATTGCCAAGAGAGGGCAGCAAACAATTACAGAAACAGCATGCCTGGCCCTGCATTAGGTCACATGGGAATATAAGGAATCGTTAGGACAGGAGATCTGTGCCTTACTATAATTACTGCCCGCTGAGCTAAACCTGCTGTTAGTTTGTTCTTACTGCAAAAGCAAACCTCTGAATTGCACTTTTTTTCTTTGTGTTTTCTTTCAAATAAAATAAATAAGCCCAGAATTCTGTGAAAAACTTTGAAAATAAATCCTGTGCCACGGAAAGCATGGCTGGACAAACAGCACGTACAGCTCTGGGGATGCTGTGTAAAAGGCAAGAATCCCACACCTGCCTTTTCATGGTTTTGCAGACGACTAAATGTATGTAACAAAGTGTACAGCTACACTATATCTTTGTTTCCCTGTGCAATACATATTGTTCATGCTGTCACCTTCGTACTGAGGGCCTCATTACACATAACACAGGTACTGACCGCCAATGGGTAGCACTTTCTCTCAAATCCATCATTCTTCTAAAATCCAGAGCCAGCTCCTTCATGTGTACTGCTACACAATCAGGTCATCACACAGCCTTAAAGTCATGCTTGTTACAGTATTTATTGAATTGATCTGGGCTGAATCTGCTTTATTAAAAAAACAAAGTAACCTGATTGGTTTCAATACAGGTAATTATTTTTACTCCAAAAGGGCCTGCAGTGTTTTGACCCCTGTCTCTGGAGGCAGTTAGTTCTACTGCCCATATTTTTGAGATTACATTAAAACACAACATTTGCAGCAGATTCTCACTTAATGAGAAAAATGTCATGGCCTGACACATAAATTTGAGGTAGAAAGGGAAGGTCTTGTGGTCTTTGTGTTACTGCAGGACAGGCTGCTGTTTCTCTTTGAGGTACTGCTCTTCTAAAGTCAAACATTATTGCTGGCTCTTTACCCATTGATTGGAAAAAACTTGAAGCTCTACTGATAAAATGAAACTAATATTTAAGGACTGGAGCACACTGTTGTAGCACAAGGCTAGGACTGTGGGAAAACACAAAGTGGTGGATGAATCCTGCCACCTGTTCTGTACTTAGATTTTAAAACATTAATGCCATCTTAACATTGTGAACAAAAAAAGATGTAGTGGTTTGAAAGCAAAACAAATAAGACGCTCCAAGTCAGAGATACAATAAGAAAGGAAAGAAAGGAAAGAAAGGAAAGAAAGGAAAGAAAGGAAAGAAAGGAAGGAAACGGGAGGGGAGGGGAGGGGGGGGAGGGGAGGGGAGGGGAGGGGAGGGGAGGGGAGGGGAGGGGAGGGGAGGGGAGGGGAGGGGAGGGGAGGGGAGGGGAGGGGAGGGGAGGGGGAGGGGAGGGAGGAAGGGAGGAAGGGAGGAAGGGAGGAAGGGAGGAAGGGAGGAAGGGAGGAAGGGAGGAAGGGAGGAAGGGAGGGAGGGAGGGAGGGAGGGAGGGAGGGAGGGAGGGAGGGAGGGAGGGAGGGAGGGAGGGAGGGAGGGAGGGAGGGAGGGAGGGAAGGAAGGGAGGGAGGGAGGGAGGGAGGGAGGGAGGGAGGGAGGGAGGGAGGGAGGGAGGGAGGGAGGAAGGGAGGAAGGGAGGAAGGGAGGAAGGGAGGAAGGGAAGGGAGGAAGGGAGGGAGGAAGGGAGGGAAGGGAGGGAGGAGGAGGGAGGGAGGAAGGGAGGGAGGAGGGAGGGAGGGAGGGAGGGAGGGAGGGAGGGAGGGAGGGAGGGAGGGAGGGAGGGAGGGAGGGAGGGAGGGAGGGAGGGAGGGAGGGAGGGAGGGAGGGAGGGAGGGAGGGAGGGAGGGAGGGAGGGAGGGGAGGGAGGGAGGGAGGGAGGGAGGGAGGAGGGAGGAAGGGAGGAAGGGAGGAAGGGAGGAAGGGAGGAAGGGAGGAAGGGAGGAAGGGAGGAAGGGAGGAAGGGAGGAAGGAAGGAAGGAAGGAAGGAAGGAAGGAAGGAAGGAAGGAAGGAAGGAAGGAAGGAAGGAAGGAAGGAAGGAAGGAAGGAAGGAAGGAAGGAAGGAAGGAAGGAAGGAAGGAAGGAAGGAAGGAAGGAAGGAAGGAAGGAAGGAAGGAAGGAAGGAAGGAAGGAAGGAAGGAAGGAAGGAAGGAAGGAAGGAAGGAAGGAAGGAAGGAAGGAAGGAAGGAAGGACCACTGACAGAGTCAGAATACTACCTGAGCAGGGTGATGAAAGCAGTCCAGATGAGGTGGTCTTCCTGAAGCAGTGATCCTGTAGAAAGGTCTGGTAGCTCTGGTCCTCTGGGAATCCAGTGGGTAAGGGCCCCCCGTACTGTCCCAAACCCCAGATTATATCTAGGTGGGAATGCTTGATTCCTCCCTCTGGGCGAAGCATTTCACAATGGGATGATGAGTCATGCAGGCGGTCTTTGATGGCCCATTAAACAGAGATAGCTCCCAGAGGGGGTTATCTATGAGTCATACAACAAGGCATTTGATGGGCCATTAACAGAAGATAGCCCTGAGGGAGGGGGCCTGGGAAGAGCACTGCTCCAACAATTGGATTCAACAGTTCGTGAAGATGGTGATAGAATACTTTGTGCACATCCTATACTACAACCTTGGACAAAAGAAAAGTCTTAGGTTAGACCAAGACCTAGTTGTGGAAGACCTTGGCAGGCTTCTCAGAGCAGGAGGTGCTGCAAGAGCATCAATCCCACGGGAAGGCAGTCAGATAATTCCAGACACAGAAGGCCTCCTGTCAGAAACTTGTCTGGCTGGTGAAGGGGAAAAACAATGATCCCAGAAGTGACCCTGCTGATTTCTCCTCAGCCAGGATATTGTGCACAAACCTGCATTTTAAGGGAAAGAGACTGAAAGAGAGGAGGGGAAGGACAGGGAATGGCAGTGGTGGTGTTATGGCAGGCAAACACTCTTCCCTTTTTAGGTACCACCACTCATATTTACTAGACATGCTTCTGCCTTGCTTGTCCTCTGTAACCTGTGCAAGAGCACTGGAGTCCAGATTAATTTAAAGGCCAGTTCTGTTGTATGAATTCCCTGGAGGGTGTGAGCCTTGGCTGCCCTTTCATGCTACAGCTAAATTGGTTTGGCAGCTGCTGAAAGTGGCAAGACCCCTTCTGTTCCACTCTCCTTGTGGGGTTTGCTCAGGTCTGCAAGCCTTAGCAAAATAAAAAACCCCAGTTCCTCCAACATCTTTGCAGAAAGAGAGGAGACTCCTGTAAGTTCAGCTTGAGCTGTGCTAACAATGATTAAAGAAATAAACAGGATTTAGATAATGGAAGGCTGACCATTTGGTTTCTGCAGGTGGTGCACCTTGTATCCAGCCCCCTCTGAGCTGAGCATGGCTTCATAGTGTTGTCTGCAGCTGAACTGACCCTTTGTCTGAGTGTCACTGATTTCATTGGAGTGTGAGCACAGATCACACAGGGTATGGATAAGCTTATACCCTGCCATCTCTATGCCAACATCTTCAGCACAATACCTCCCTTTGCATCACATGAACTACAAGAAGAGCTCTGCTCCCCTGGATGGACTTTCCTACTGGTGGTGGCTGATGGGTCTTTGTGGTAAGTGTTTTTCTGTGTTGCAGGCCAGAGAGTCATTGAGTTCACCAGCAAATCAGTCTGGGAAATATAAATATCAGGGGTTTTTTCAGCATTTCTGCATTCTTTCATCAGCACAGGTAATAGCTTCATCCAATCAAACAAGCTGTTTAAAGAAAAGAAAAAAATTCCTATTTCCACATTGTCCCAGTAGCAGTTCTTCTGGTTTTCTCTTTCTCTGACTACTTTTTCCTTTGTTTATTTGTGGTTCTTTTTTTTTCTTCCCCCCCCCACCCCCACCTTTTTTTTTTTTTTAATGGAGAAAGCAGACATTAGTCACTATGAAATCATTTTTATCACTGAATAAGCTGATTTGGAAGGGACCCACAATTATCATCAAATCCACTCCTGGCCCTGGACAGGACCATCCCCAAGAATTACACAATGTGCCTGAGAGTGTTGCCTAACGCCTCTTGAGCTCTGTCAGGCTAGTGCTATGACCACTTTCCTGGGGAGCCTGTTCCAGTGCCCAACCACCCTCTGGGTGAAGAACCTTTTCCTGATATCCAAACTAAACCTCCCCTGATAAAAATTCAGGCCATTCCCCTGGGTCACGGCACTGTCACCACAGAGAGCAGATGTGTACCTACCCTTCTTCCTCTCACAGGAAGTTGTAACAGCAGTGAGGTCTCCCCTCAGTCTCCTCCTCTCCAGGCTGAACAGATCAAGTGACCTCAGCCACTCCTCACACAGCTCCCTCAAGGTCCTTCACCATCCTCATGGACCTCCTTTGGACACTCTCTAACAGCTCAATGTTTTTTATTGCAGTGACCAAAACTGCACACAATATGCAAGGGGAGGTCGCCCCAGTGCAGAGCAGAGTGAGATTATGTGTGTGTCCTTTTTGTAATGGGCGGTAGTAACTCCAGATATATTACTCTTAGCAGAAAACAGCAAAGGCTAATGACCTTAGTACAGGTCTGGGAGACTCCAAGCCAATTGACAAACTATGGGGCTTCTCTGCTAAAATTACAGAGCCTATAAGCAGCATTTCAGAAATTTACAGCAGTAAATGAGACTATGGCTGTTTGCTCTAAGTTTGTAGTTCTGCATGCTGATGATGCAGAGGGAGCCATCAACATTCATAACCTGCTGCAGAATGAATTTTGTGCTAAATTTGGAATAATCTCTGCAGTGCCACCTTGTAATGAACCTGTCTTGGAGAACTTAAGTAATATCATGAATGGTTCAGCATGGACTATACTATTGACAAAAATTTCTGAATTAATCCTGTTATGTGTTTCAGTCCGTCACCTCCCCTGTCAGTGCTCTTTAACTGTATAAATTGCAGCTCTTCTGAGGTCATTAAGCAGCCTGCTTACCCAGAAACATTTTTGTTTTGCAGGCTGTTAATGCACTGTAAGAGGATAGCCCTGATCTTGCAAAACAAGGGGACAAAATTTTCCATGAATCTACATACAGGCAACAGTAAGAGATAAAGAGGGAGGAAAGGATGAAACAGAAACTATAGCACTTTTCATGGTGGAAAACTGTTAAAGCAGACCATGTTTAGAACAAAGCAGAAGTGATATTCATTGCTATTCTTTTATGAAGGAAGGGAAACCCTTCATTTGACAAAACTAATGGTAAAGTTCTCTCTTAAGGCATGTTAATTAAGTACTGTTGAATGCTTGCCATATACGGAGGCATGCCTGTCACTGTGTCTGCTTAGTGGCACAAGTTGCTGCCAAACTGAAACCTTAGCTATGTTTGGCTTTATCTTGTGAGCTCTGGCAGACATATATTGTTTTCCATTAACAATGTACAGCTTTCCACATCTTGTAGCTGATACAGAAAAATATTAACAGAAGAGGAACTCTTGTCATCAAAATGAAATCAGCGCATTATAAAAGGCATTCCATGAAATACCTTCTGCTTTGAGAAAAAGGCGTTTCAAGGCTATTTTGGTTCTGTTACATTTGAGTGTTTTTTTCCATAAAGAAACATTTGCTGATGTGTTTTGTTATATCAAAAAACATTTTCTGGGATCATTCTGACTAAATTTTCTTTGACACATTCTTTACAGAAAAATATTAGACAACAATTATGTTGTAGAGAATAGTGAGAGAGACTGTCTGCAATGCAAGTGTTTTGATATGAGGCTGGAAAAGGAGAACTGAAAAAACATCAGTTTGAAATGCCTTTTTTTTTCTTTTTTTTTTTTTTTTTGCATTTCATGTATTCTAGTTCTCAAGCATATTTGAACAGATTTAACAGAGTTCTTCAGTGTTCTTTTCTCCTCCTGTACTTGATAGGATTGCTAGCAGTGAGTCAGTAAGCCAGCTTGCATTAGGTATCATTATAGTTTTGTATTGGTGATATGAAATATAATTATTAAAATAGCACTGGAAACCTTTGCTTTTTCTGGTAGCAATGAAATTAAACATGATTATTTATTATTTTCTGAATACTGAAAACCATCTGTTCAAAGTTTAAGGACAGCTCTGAGCAGCAATTAGTTCCTTGCTGAAGAGGCAGTAAAGAGGGCTTTAGTGTCTGGATCAGCATCTATAATGTTGCTCATGTTGTTCAGCACCATGCTTGTATGAGGTAGCTGGTGTGCTAGCTGCGACAGAGCTTGCATGTGGTGTGATTTTTGATACAATGCTTTGTGCCCTGACTGTTTCTTTTTTTGCAAATGCCAAGAATAACAGCTCTGTATCTCTGTCTCAAAAATGTAGGCCAAGGATCATTTATGGATAAACCCTGTGCTTCAGTGATGCAGACTGTGCCCTTGTACTGCAGGAAAGTAAGTTTGTGGAGTCAAGGGGCTGCTGGATGTCCACAGCCCTTGCAAAGCACCCTCGGTGCCAGTCTTGGTGCCTGAGATGGCAGAAAGACCTGAGCAGAGTAAGAGGGTTTCTTAATTAATCCCCCACAGTGTCCCCAGGGCCATGAGTGGTATCTATCAACAGCAGGCAGCTGCCTGCAGCAGTGTGGGGTCACCGTAAGCAGGATGGGGCCTCCCCTCCCTTCCCCTTCCCTCCCCTCCCCTCCCTTTGCCACAGTGGAGGGGCCAGAGCCACCCAAGCTCCTTGAGGAGCGCCACAAGGACTGTGAGCAAGGGTGGAGAGTTTCAGCTGTGGGAGGCTTTTGGTGTTCCTTTGGCACTGCTGATTCATTGAAATGCTGTCTACAGTATTTATAACCTTTTTCATTTTTTCCCCACAGTTTAAACTTACTTTTTTCTGTGATATTTAAAATGGTAGATGTTAGACAACATGTCTATAGCATACTGTCTATAAATCATACCAATTGGAGAATTATTGAAGAAAACAGAAGGAAAAGAAAATGGGAAGATATCTAAGAGAAACAGGAGTAAATGAGGTCTGTCCTGAGATCTTTTGCAGAAGAATATTTACAAAAGGAAAAACAGTCTTGGACCAAACTGCAGCAACCCAGAGACTCCTGTTCTTGGTCTCCTGAGATGTTGCATTGTTGTTGCTAGTTGTTTCTTCCACCTCTATAAAATCATTCCTTCTGTGTGATCCCAGAAGATACCAGTTGCTCTGCTGGTGAGAAGCCCATCCTTGCACGTAGTATCCTACTGTGTAGCTCTCAGCCAATATTTGGCAGTTAGTCCTCAGGTCATTTACACTTTAATGTTATTCTCTTTCAGTAGCTAGTTCAGAAAAAAGTGTTCCTACAAGTATTACTGTCTGCTCATATTGCTGCATAGTGCCTTCAAAAACCATACAGACAGCTGCTGTGAGCACTAAGAGCCTGCAAATAAAAACTACCATCTCATTTCAATGCTGAGATGTGTTTCTTGCCACTACTTACCACTGCCCATCTTCCTGCCACAGTAACCAGGACACTTCATGTGCTGACCTGCTGGGTGACTACTGCTGTAACTCCAGCCAGATGAAGCTGCTGTTACCTGTCTGAGGCTGTGCTCACAGCTGACTGCAGATCTGCTGTACCTTTCCCAGGCAGCTGCCTTCATGTTATGTGCAGAGTTTCCTGAGCACTGCAGCAGAATGCAGCACTCAAAAGGGTATGCAGGGATACTCTGGCAAAGGGTGGGAATTTGTATCTTTCAATGAGAAAAGCCTAAGAAACGAGCATTTCATCCAGTTGTGACCTGATCCTGCTCTCGCAGTCATTGATACTAGTGCTGGAAAAGCAAGCTAAGCAACCCTCCCCTGCATTTGGAATGGTAAAAGAAAAAGAGTTCCAGAGTTTTGACTACAAATCCAATATATGGAATTGCATCTAAAGCTGAATTACTGCTCTGCAGGAAAAGCTGAAGAAAACCGTTGCCATGACTATTGCATTTGCAAAGGAGATTCTTTTCTGCATCTCAGAGTACTCTGCAACCAGCAGCCTTTGCATTGTCTCCTCTCTCTGGAGGTTCCAAATGTTACCTCGATAACACCTGTCCCCTTTGTATCCCAGTGGGAGTGAACAAAGGGTCAGAGATGGGGAGAGACCTTGGGGATGCTGAGCATCATGTGGGCTTGAGTGAAAGGATATTGGCCTGGGTGGCACAAGCAAGGCATGGTGGTCACCTGGTTCAACAGCAATGTTTGAAGCACATGCTGTATTAATGACTGGAAATCCAAAGTGCCCAAACAGATGAGGAAAGGTAGTGGTCAGGCCAAAAGGGCTGGGCCAGCAAGGCAACACACTGGAAAAATGCTCTCTGGCATCAGTCTCAGCCTCCTCTCCCCAAAGCAGGTTAGGTGTTCAGAGATGCTTTGCTATGCTCAGCTTTTAAATGAAGACAATGATCTTTATGTCACAGAAGGCTAACATATTTTATTTAAAAGTCTTTTAAGCATTATACAATGGAAAGGAGAGCTAACACACTCCTTATGCATAAGGGCTTTTTTAGCTTTCTCTGCAGCTGATTATTGTGATTTTAATTTTATTTTGTTCTGCCTGAACGCCTATAAGGATTTCTGCAAAAGTGCTGAGACATATTAACTGGAATAAGCCATTTTCTGGGATTTTTTTTCTCTTAAAAGTACAATGGTATTGCAAGATTTCTGACATTCATTTTACATTTCTCTTTCAATTTGACCTGTGGAAAATGTGAAGTCTTGCAGCTGCCACCTTGCCCCGCACTGTATTTATCCCTTACAGAGAGGGCAAAGTAAAAGCAGCAGCTCTTCCATCTCAGAAAACCATCCATCTCATTTGGTGTAACCATTAAATTGGAGGAAAAAAGCCAAACCCAAAGCAGAGATAAGGCAGCTTCTCCTCAAATTTCACTGCTGGTGATGGTCTGCCTGCACTCCCTGGCTGACAGCCAGAGTTCAGGACTACCCAAGGTACCAAAGACAGTACCTGGGTACCCAAGGTACTAGTGGCATATATCCCGGAGATTTATTATTCTTAAATAAGTTAAGGCAATCTGAGGAGAACAGCTTTAATGAGGTCAGCACAGTTAGCATTAAAAGCTAAGCAAACATCTCCACTCTGCTCTAACTGAATCTTCTGAAGCATGCTTCCAAGAAACCCCAGTAAAATGCATCCAGCCTGCAGAAGGAAATGGAGCACATGCTTATACCCTGCAGCAGTGGAACTGGCAGCCTAGATAAGGAAGGAATTGATTACATGAGTGTCTCTTGTAGACTAATGCAGAAATAGGAAACCCATTGTCAAAGGCAAGTGCTAAGAGCTTGTGGACTTTCCTCAAGCAGGCTGGTTGTCTGGACAGGAGGATGTGGGAAAATGCCATGAGGATGGCTGGGATCAACAGCAGCTCCACAAAGAGAAGAACTACTGACAAAATGAAACCAGTCTTACCAGAAAATCACTAGACAGGCAGAGACACCCCTGCACAAGGGAACTGAGAAACTCAGTACCTGAATCCTATGTCATTTAAAAATACACCAACCCTCTACCTCCTAACATAGACTTAAGCCAGGTTTGGAAATTGTTTTCCTGTTAGTCCATGCCCTGTCTTTCTTCGGGGTTAAGATAGAGCCAGTAATCAGAGATAAACTAACAAAAGAGTCCCTAGTCATTATTTAGTAGAAAACTACCTCCAGAGAACTCTTCACTAAAAGGCCACACCCTTGACTCTGACCAGCTGCTTATGGAAATGGTTAAAAGGGAGAAAATGAGAGCAGAACTTTCCAAAGCATGTAAGCATGTGACAACGTGCATGCATACTCACACACACACCCCCGTGGCCAGAAACCACTGGGATTCTTTCTGACAGACAGTATGGTTTCAGGATATATATGGCAGTGTAAAAGGTCATGGCTAGTCTGAACAGCGTGATGCCTCTGCAGACTTCCAGTGACAGTTACAGCTGCAGATGACTAAAATGTAGGGATGCTTACAGCACTCCCATCTGAAGCCAAGGACTGAAATACTACCCGCCTGCTCCCAGCCACTCAGCAGCTTCTGGGAGGGCTGCAGCAAGTGGCATGCCGCAATCCAGACCGTTGCCTAGCACTCATACTCTGTTTTGTTTGCTCTCTCTGATTGTGCTGGCTGGGGCTTAGGACAAATGGAGTATTCATCCAACTACCCCAGGCACCCCTTTCTACTGCCATCAGTTTGAGGAAAAGTAGCTTTACCACATGGATGTTTGCTTCCAACTTTTTTTTTTCAACTCCCTGGAGCCTTTAGAACATTCCATTAACCCAGTGTGCTGGCTAGCTGATCAGGTCTGTAGTTTTTCTCTGCAATGAATTAGTGGAGAGGTCTGTGCAAATGCCTGGGAATTAACTATGCATGTTCCCAAGTATCATGATTAGCCCAGTAGGCTTCATTGTAGGTGAAATGTCTGTTCTATACTTGGAAAGCAGAGGATGTAATGCATTTTTATTCCACCCACTGTGGAAATCTTGCTAATTCAATAGCTAAAATTCTGTTTGTCAACACTGTTGGGTCCATCTTTTCCTTGGCCTGGGAGCTAAGAAAGGAAAATAACTGGGGAATAATTTGTGTGGTTTCAAAAAGGGCTGCAAGGAGAGTGTGAGCAGTCTGTTCTGAAAGTTTCACATCTATAACATACCGGAACAGGTATAGACTGAGGGGCACCAGAGGCTTCTCGTGTCAGAAGAGCATAACCTGAAGTTTAACAGAGCATAAGTTTTAGTCAAAACAATCAACTGTAAACAAAATCACAGTACATGCCCAACATGTCTCTGGTAGAAGATCACATCACGGCAGAACACTGTTCAATCCCAGCAAAACTAGCAAAATGAACACACCTGGATTTACCTAATAATGGCACAGTTAATGTACCACAAGCTAAGCCACCTAATTTGTAAAGCTAAGTTATTTTTTGTGCCTTTTTTAAAAAAATCTCTATCTTAGACAATTGTCGGCTTTAAACCACTGCTCTGGTGAATCTGAGACTATCTCAATTTTGCAAATGTTGCTGTGGTAGTGAAATCTATTCTGGTAGGGGTTTTTTGCTACATTTAAATCATACCCTGTAAATTTACAAGTCTTACTGCTCCAGGTCTGCTATGGAGCCTAGGGCAGTTTCTACCAGAATGCCATACTGAAGAGGCAATGTATGGTCATGCACTGGCTAGCAGGAATGTCTTAGGGTATATTAATTCAGATGTGCAGGTCTTTTATTATGCATGCCAGTGATTGCCAGAAGAGAGAAAAAAAATGCCTTCTGGAAGAGAATTTCAGCTTTCACAAGCTTGGCAAATACTGCCTTCAAAGCTAGGTGCACCACTGCAGCTGATTTTAAAGAAATAAATGTTGAACACCTGAAAATTGCAATCTCTGTCAATGCACTTTCAACCTCTTGAAATAACACCAGAGCAATGGAGAGAGGAAAGGAAATTTTGCAGCTTGCACGTCTGTAGTAGTTTGAAGGCAAAACAAATGAGATGCTCTAAGTCAGAGATACAATTTAATAGGAAAAAAGGAAAGAAAGTAAAATAAAATAGATGCAATAGTACAAAAGACCACTGACAGAGTCAGAATACAACTTGAGCGTAGTGATGGAAGCAGTCCAGATGAGGTGGTCTTCCTGAAGCAGTGATCCTGTAGAAAGGTCTGGTAGCTCTGGTCCTCTGGGAATCCAGTAGGTAAGCGCCCCTCTGGTGTTCAGAGTCTCAGCTTATATCCAGGCTGGAATGCTTGGTTTCTCCCTCTCGGCGGAGCATCTCACAATGGGATGGTGAGTCATGTGATAAGGCCTGATGGGCCCATTAACAGGAGGTAGTCCAGGAGGGGGTTATCTGTGAGCTGTGTAGCAAAGGTGCTGATGGGCCCATTAACAGAAGATAAGCCAGAGTGGAGGAGGCAGGGAGCACTGCCTCACCTGGTTTCAACAGTTCATGAAGATGGTGATAGAATATACTTCAACCCAGGACAACGTCAAACACCAAAATAACATGGAAAGCTGTAGGTTAAAGCTGTAGGTAATGTATAAAACCTCTGAATTCCTTTAAAATTGCCTTATTTATGCCTGTTAGAAATTCTTGCATCATGTGGATTAGCATCTGTGTCCTGTAATATATTTCCATTACTAAACTACTGCATATATTTGAGGGAAGTTAATCTATAAATTATTTCCATTATATGAAAATATATTTGTAGAAGCATACAGCTAACAAATGTATAATTTAATAGCTATAAAATTAGTATTATTTGTAAAACTTTTTATATATTGTAAACAAACTTAGATCATTACCTTCTTATTTCCCTGTTTTCATAGTACAGAAATAATTAGAGAGCCAAGTACTATTATGAATACTTGGGACAAAACCCTGACTCCCCTGGAAACAAAATGTCATCCTTACACCCCGGGATGAATAGGCAGAGAGGCTTATTTCCTCATAAGGAAAGAGGAAAGTCCCAACACGAGACTTCTCTGTCTCAGCCTGTGTCCACAGGCAGATTGCACAAAGTTACTACTGTCATCTGTGGGTTAAATGCCAAGGGACAAGGAAAGCTCACAGCTTGCAGGGGTTCAGCAAACATGCCAAAACTTTTCAGATCCTGATGACTCACATCTCCAGCCATCTCATAATTTTTCATGATTTTAACACCAATCTGCACAAGTCTGTTTACTGATAAAACAACTAATGATTCAGCTCCCAGATTTTTATTGTCAGGATGATAGAATGAAGAGTTTCCAGTTGAAGAAAGAAACTTTGTCATCTGGCTTGTCCAGAGTGTACTTCCATATGAAGGGCTGGATTTTTAGACCAGAAGTTTAACATCCAGATCATTGATGTCACCTAATGTGAGCAAACTCAGTTTCGGAGACTAAGCCTATATATGCAATTACCTCATGCATACAAACTCCCCAACCTGAGTGTGCGTCTAAGGCACATGAAGCTTGCTGTCCTGAGGGAGAAAGGGCTATTTTGTGATGCAGCACACACAGACATTGTTCTTGAAAGAGGTTTAGGCAAGATGAGAAGTTTCCTTGAGCCCTCAACCTGGCCCTGACACAGGGGTGCAGGTTTGCATCCCTTGTCAGACAATGCAGGGCTCTCCCCACTGTGTCTCAGCCCCTGGCAACAGATATTTCCAGCACAGGTGTCTCTGCCCTCACAAAGCTCTTCTGCTTTATATGAAAATACATAAATATTCATGGTTAAGAGCAAGTTTCAGTGATTGTGTGTAGCATCAGTGGTGGTATCTGCGACACCACTGGGGCTGCCAGAGGTGTGTGCAAGTACTGGCAACCAGGAAGGGGCTTTACTAAGGTAAGTTTAGCAGCAGTTGACAGGAGTTTGCCACCCCCCCCTTGTTGCCCAGTAGTCAGGGCAGACCTAGGATTCAGGCTACGCTTGAACAGGTGTTTCAATTTATTGAATAATTTAGTCTTAGCTCACAGGCAGGCAGTTGCACAAATGCTTTATGCATCTGTCTACTCAGCTTGCCATTTGCTCTAGCTCCCCTTTTTGGAGGCCTACTTGATGTAATATCCTATAGTGCCTTCCTGACCTGACTCTCACCCAGGTGGGTGTAAGCAGCTGGGTACCAATTTAGGGAAGACACAGACTGGAGACATAACACAGAACAGTTGGAGTGCTTGTCCACCTTGCAAAATGTAACACAGATTTTTCTGAGTTAGCTTAGGGTCTGACAGAAGTATAGTCATCCTGGGGATACCAACCATTGCATGAACAAAAGTGGGAAAAAGACTTTGAAGAAATCACTGTACTAATGCAAATATATGCCTCTAGTGCCAAAGCTAACAATTGAGAGTGGATTAGATTAGATTTCTCTTTGCTGTATTGCTGAGCATAATCTGCCTTGAGGATGAAGAAACCTCTGCACCTTGTGCCATACGGATAAGGAAGTTGTTGGGGGTTAAGTTTGTTCCTTCTTTCTCTAAAGAATTTTTTCCCCATAAGTTACCAAAAAGACCAAGCGTTGGATACTTGAGAGTACTTAACCAAAACAAAGAGGTGGACAAAGTTAGAAGGGGGAGATAACGCAGGTAAAAGACAGAGCTTGAGGCAGCTGTGGACTCTTGTTTTTTTTGGCGTTCGGAGAGAGAGAGAACGGCTGCTGCTGGCTAGAAGAGTTTCACTGTGGCCAAAAGAATCCAGTCCTGAGAAATCTACTATCACCGGTTCAGCCTGAATCCTGAGTTTTCTCTGCCACCCACGGAAGCTGGGCTGGCCCTGCCTCGCCTTCGACTTCTTCGGCGCTGCTCCTCTTGCTACAGTGTGACCCTGCACCCCCTGCGCTGCTGGGACATCCTGCCCCTGCCTGCCGGGACACTCTGCCATCCCAGCTACCAGCCCAGGACTTTTCCGCTGTTTCAGCTTGGTGCTCTGAGAATCCTGCAGGGGCACCGAAACCAAACTGCCCTGGGTTTTGTGAAACAAACCCCTCAAAGTTCTTGGTACTGTTTTCATTTGTTATTAATGCTGCAGTTGTTTGGTGGGTTTTTTTGTGTTTGTTTACTCTCTAATACATACTAGTAAAGAACTGCTATTCCTATTTCCCAAATCTTTGCCTAAGAGCCTCTGATTGTAAATTTATAATTGAAAAAAGAAAAAAAAAAGGGGGGGGGGGGTTTACACTCTCCATCCCAAAGGAAACTCCAGTTGTTTTTTTTATTACCTGGCAGATACCTGTCTTCCCAAACCAAGACAGAAGTGAAAGGTTGAAACTGAATACAGCACTTTACAACCACATCTCTTGCTGAAATGAGAATGTGACTTCCAAAATATTATCAATGGTGTAATAGACGTATTGTATAAATTCGCATATAAAATATTGTACATAGTAAATTTATACATTGTCACTAAAATTTGGATACTCTGAAGCAACTCGAGGGCGTCTCCAAAATTCTAAAGTCCATTCTTCAGCTGTGAAAACCACAAAATTTGCAACAGAAACGATAAGGGTAGACTGGAGATGGGCCATTCATCAAGGGTGGACCTCACTTCAGGGCTACTCAAGATCAATCTTGGTGGGGGATCCGAGAAGATGATTGAATTAGCGCCTCAAAGGGAGGATCTGGGAGGATTTTTGGGTCGTCTATTCATACCACCAAGAAATCCTTTCAAACCTCACTTGGAAATAAAGGAATACATGAATATTCAGACTTTCAATGGACATTGCCTCCGGGCAGAAAAACTGTATAAAAACTGTACACTGAGACCCAGCATTTGTGGGCAAGGTTGGACGGCACCCTTGTTGCTGTTCCACTGTCCACCCAACATTCGATCGATGTTGTCCAATTTTATTGTGGTATTTCAAAATTGATCTTGGAAATTGCTAAATAAATTATTTGATTTTGGATTGGCTCTTAATCATTTATAACAATGGCAATCTTGAAAACCCTTCAGCTGGTTCAGACCAAGCACTGTGAAGAACTGCCTAGTGACCTGGGACTTTTTCCCTATGGTTTTACGATTTGTACACAAAATGAAAATCAGTTCTTCAATCTGGAATGAGGGATGTGAATACAACAGTAAAGCACTGGTGTACGAGACACAGAGCTGTGACCCAGATACTGAGCGGACAACTGCTCCACACGAAACCAGAGGTGTCTGCAAGGTGGGTAGCACGTTAGTCCCTTGTGTATGTGACAAATCCCTTCTACCACCTACTTTGAATAGCTGTGAGGACAAGAATACCCTGAGGTGAGAACTAAGTAATTGCAACACCCTTATTTCACTTAACACCATTCTCCATTCACAGCTTTCCAAACCAGAGTGTTTTGAGGAGAGATACTGCAAAACTGAACAATCATCAAGACTGACTTGTTATTTTCAATGATAATCATTATGGTTGTGGCACCACCAAAGATCCCAGCCTGACATCAACACCCCTCTTCCCCATGGGCATGGGGCCATTTCTCCTACATCCAGCATGGGGCAAAAGAGAGGGGGAGGTATGAAAAATTAAATTGTTGCTGGCACTGTGTGCCCATGACAGATTGATTAGCTATGAAGGCCTGAAGTTGAAACCTGTACTGGGTTGTAGTATAGGATGTGCAAAAAGTATTCTATCACCATCTTCATGAACTGTTGAATCCAGGTGGGACAGTGTTTTTCCCAGACCTCCTCCCTCTGAGCCATTATCTTCTGTTAATGGCCCATCAAATGCCTTGCCCATGACTCATAGATAACTCCCTCCGGGAGTTATCTCTGTTTAATGGGCCATCAAGGACCCCCTGCATGACTCATCATCCGATTGTGAGATGCTCCACCCAGAGGGAGGAACCAAGCATTCTCACCTGGATATAATCTGGGGTTTGGGACAGTACGGGGGGCCCTTACCCACTGGATTCCCAGAGGACTAGAGCTACCAGACCTTTCTACAGGATCCCTGCTTCAAGAAGACCACCTCATCTGGACTGCTTCCATCACTCTGCTCAGGCAGTATTCTGACTCTGTCAGTGGTCTTTTGTATTATTGCATCTATTTTATTTTACCTTTTTTCCCTTTCTTCCTATTAAATTGTATCTCCGACTTGGAGCCTCCCATTTGTTTTGCTTTCAAACCACTGCATTTTTTGGTGCCCAGCGTGAGGCAGGAGGCACTGAGAAAAGTCAGAATTACAATTTTGGACTGAAGAAGACACCTGTTTGCTATGATGCTTAACATGCTTACACGTGTCTTATACCTCTCTCTCTAATTTTTTCCGCACCTGAGGCACTATCTGACAGTCTTAATGCTCCTGTGTAGACCAGGGTATGGTACTGAAATTGCTTTATTCGTCTATTACGTCCATTGCTTGATAAACTCCAATGCAATGAACATCATTCCAAATATATGCCCAGTTTTGTTTCCTTGTTCTGGTCTAGGATGCTACATCTGGGGCCTCAACAATCTCACCCAGCCCCTGTGGGGAGGGGTGAAGAATGATTTTTTTCCAGCTTTTCAGGCATGACACAGCAGTTTTTGAAAATACGGAATACCCTCTGGATGTCAAGGACAGCATGATGTTGTTGTTAGTCCTGCTTTGTCTTCTCTGCATGGCCTGCACCATGCTTAGAATCAAAACACTACCTAGTGTGATACAGCGTGTTCTGAAGGAAGAGGAAGAGGGAAAAAGAAGCAGAGCAACAGTATCAGTGTCTACACAGAGTGTCACAGAGAAGAAAGGAACCAAAGGCAAGGCAACAGTGTCCTCATCTACACAGACCCTCACAAAGGAGAAAGAAGCCAAAAGTGAGGCAACAGTGTTCACATCTATGTAGACTGTCACAGAGGAGAAAGGGACTAAGGGTGCCATCAGCATCTCCACACAAACCATCACTGAACCAGAACAGCCTAAACCAGTAGCAGTTGCCCCCGTTCAGAAGAAGAAATCAAGGACCAAATCAGTCCGCACAGTGACTGATGAGAGTGCAGCAAGACCTTCACACCCAGCAGAAGAGACAGAGCCAGAAATCCTCGCTCTCTATCTCTGGGTGAGCTGTGTGACCTGCAAAGAGAATTCACCCGCCAGACCAACGAGTCCATCCTGGCCTGGCTGCTCCGCATCTGGGATGCTGCAGCCAATGACACCATTCTGGATGGAAGTGAGGCCAGGCAACTGGGATCGCTGTCCCGGGATGTGATCACTGACAAGGGGATTGGGAAAACCCAAGAGCCTCTCAGCCTCTGGCAGCGACTGCTAACAAGCGTGAAGGATAGATACCTTTGTAAAGAAGACCTCCAAGTGCACCAAGGAAAATGGAACACAATAGAACAAGGTATCCGATGGCTGAGGGAATTGGCTGTGTTGGAGATCATTTTTTCAGAAGATGAGAGATTTCCTAAAAACCCAGATGGTGTCCAGTGCACATCACGGATGTGGTTGAGATTTGCATGGCTTGGACCCAAGATGTACTCACATTACCTGGCAACACTGCAATGGAGGGAAGGTGAGGACAGGGTAGGTGTCTTGGCTAATAAACTAAGAATTTACAAGGACACTGTCACTGCCCCAGATCGTACCCATGTTTCGTCTGTGGAAACAAGACTGGCTGAGCAAGTCTGGAGCTTGATTGAAGAAGGTCATCAGAAACTGAAAAGAAGAACTTAAGGAAGAAATTTACCATATTTCACCAGAGCCGATGAGAGTCTCTGCCATTAGGAGCAGGCAACCCCCAGCCAGGGAGAGAGGATACACACTACGAGGCAACCTCTGGTCTTTTCTTTGGGAGCATGGAGAAGACATGAGGAAGTGGGATGGAAAACCCACCTTCTCCTTACAGCCCGGGTACGTGAACTGAAAAGAGAAACACCTACCACAAAGAGCCCATCTAGGATCAATGTTGCTCCGGGCTCTCGTGCACAGAACTCCAGACAGTACAGGAATGATGATATGACTGATCCTCTTGAAGGAACCTCAGAAACATATTTACAGGAAGAGAGCAATGTATGTCATGACCAGGAATAGGGGGGCCCTGCCTCTAGCCAGGCAGAGGAAAGGGACAATCAGATCTACTAGACTGTGTGGATCCGATGGTCTGGAACATCTGACCCACAAAAATATATGGCCTCGGTTGACACCGGGGCCCAATGTACCATGATGTCATCAAGGTATGTAGGAACAGAACCAATTTCTATTTCTGGGGTGACAGGAGGCTCCCAGCAACTGACTGTATTAGAGGCTGAAGTGAGTTTAACTGGGAACAAGTGACAAAAACATCCCATCGCGACTGGCCCAGAGGCCCCATGCATCCTCAGCAAAGACTATCTCAGGAATGGGTATTTCAAAGACCCAAAAGGGTATCGTCAGGCTTTTGGGACAGCTGCAGTGGAGGAAGAAGACATCAGACAGTTGAATACTTTGCCTGGTCTCTCAGATGACCCCTCTGCTGTGGGGCTGCTGAGAGCTGAAGAACGAAAGGTACCAACTGCCACAGCAACAGTTCACCGTCAGCAATACAGGACTGACAGGGACTCTGTAACACCCATACATGAGATGATTTGTAAACTGGAGAGCCAAAGGTGTTCAGTAAGGCTCATTCACCTTTCAACAGCCCTATATGGCCCATGCATAAGTCCAGAGGAGAATGGAGACTGACAGTGGATTACCTTAGTCTGAATGAAGTCACGCCACCACTGAGTGCTGCCATGCCAGACATGTTAGAGCTTCAGTACGAGCTGGAGTCCAAGGCAGCAAAGTGGTATGTGACCATCGATATGGCCAATGTGTTCTTCTCCATTCCTTTGGCAGCAGAGTGCAGGCCTCAGTTCGCTTTCACCTGGAGGGGCATGCAGTACGCCTGGAACCAACTGCCCCAGGGGTGGAAACACAGCCCCACCATCTGCCATGGGCTGATCCAGGCTGCACTGGAGAAGGGTGAGGCTCCGGAACATCTGCAGTACATCAATGACATCATTGTATGGGGGAACACCCCAGGGGAGGTCTTCGAGAAAGGAGAGATTATCCAAATTCTGCTGAAATCGGGTTTTGCCATTAAACAAAGTAAGGTTAAGGGACCAGCTCAAGAAATCCAGTTCCTGTGAGTCAAGTGGCAAGATGGATGTCACGAAATCCCCACAGAGATAATCAACAAGATCACTGCCATGTCCCCACCTACCAACAAGAAGGAAACACAAGCTTTCCTAGGTGCCATAGACTTTTGGAGGATGCACATTCCTGAGAACTGTCAGATCATAAGCCCTCTCTACCTGGTTACCTGCAAGAAGAACAATTTCCACTGGGGCCCTGAACAGCAACAAGCCTTTGTTCAGATCAAGCAAGAGATTGCTCATGCAGTAGCCCTTGGCCTCGTCAGGACGGGACCAGATGTGAAAAATGTGCTTTACTCTGCAGTCGGGAACAACGGTTTGTCCTGGAGCCTTTGGCAGAAGGTGCCTGGGGAGACCTGAGGCCGACCACTGGGATTCTGGAGCAGAAGTTACAGAGGGTCCAAAGCCAACTACGCTCCCACAGAGAAGGAGATCTTGGCCACCTATGAAGGAGTTCAAGCCGCCTCAGAAGTGATTGGCACTGAAACACAGCTGCTTCTGGCACCCCGACTACCAGTGCTGGGGTGGATGTTCAAGGGAAAGGTTCCTTCCATGCATCACACCACTGACACCACATGAAGCAAATGGATTGCCCTCATTACACAGTGTGCCCATATGGGAAACCCAAATCACTCTGGGATTCTGGAAATTATAACAAATTGGCCGGAAGGTGAGATTTTTGGATTATCGTCTGAAGAAGAAGAAGAGCAAGTAACACGTGCCGAGGAAGCCTCACCATATAATGAGCTACCAGAGACTGAAAGATGATATGCTCTGTTCACTGATGGCTCCTGCCGAATTGTAGGCACTAACCAGAAATGGAAAGCTGCAGTATGGAGCCCCACATGACAAGTTGCACAAGCTACCAAGGGACAAGGTAGGTTGAGTCAGGTTGCAGAGCTTAAAGCTGTCCAGCTGGCTTTGGATATTGCTGAACGAGAGAAGTGGCTGAGGCTCTATCTCTTCACTGACTCATGGATGGTAGCTAATGCTCTGTGGGGATGGCTGAATTGATGGAAAAAGGCCAACTGGCAGCAGAGAGGAAAACCCATCTGGGCCACTGAGATTTGGCAGGACGTCGCCGCCCGAGTAGAGAGGCTGACCGTGAAGGTTCAACATGTGGATGCACACGTACCTAAGAGCCAGGCTAATGAAGAGCATCACAACAACAAGCAAGTAGACAAAGCTGCCAAGGTGAAAGTATCACAGGTGGATCTAGACTGGCAGCACAAGAGAGAATTGTTCCTAGCTCGTTGGGCCCATGATGCCTCTGGTCATCAGGGAAGAGATGCGACATACTGATGGGCCCGTGACTGAGGGGTGGACCTTACTATGGACAGCATCTCACAGGTCATCCACAACTGTGAGTCCTGCACTGCAATCAAACAGGCCAAGTGAGTGAAGCCTCTGTGGTATGGTGGCCGATGGCTGAAGTACAGGTATGGGGAAGCCTGGCAAATTGACTACATCACCCTTCCTCAAACCCACCAAGGAAAGTGCTACGTGCTGACCACGGTGGAAGCCACCACTGGATGGTTGGAGACCTACCCTGTGCCTCATGCCACTGCCCAGAACACCATCTTGGGCCTTGAAAAGCAGGTCCTGTGGAGACACGGCACCCCTGAGAGAACTGAGTCGGACAATGGGACCCATTTCAAAAATGGTCTTATAAACACCTGAGCTAGAGAACATGGTATTGAATGGATATATCACATTCCTTATCACGCACCAGCTGCCGGGAAAGTTGAACGGTGCAATAGATTACTAAAGACTGCCCTGAAAGCACTTGGTAAGAGAACCTTCAAGAACTGGGAAATAAACTTAGCCAAAGCCACCTGGATGGTCAACACTTGAGGATTCATCAATTGAGCTGGTCCTGCCCAGTCTGAACCCTTACACACAGTGGATGGAGACAAAGTCCCTGTGGTACACATGAAGGGCATTTTAGGAAAGACTGTTTGGATTAATCTCACCTCAGGCAAAGGCAGACCCATCCGTGGGATTGTCTTTGCTCAAGAACCTGGTTACACTTGGTGGGTAGTGCAGAAAGATGGGGAAACCCGTTGTGTACCACAGGGAGACCTAATTTTAAGTGAGAACAGTGTGTAAGGTTTCATTCTGTATGTATATATGTATATGTCTATCTCTGTAAGAATGTATTAATTTCGGTATGATGTAGATGGTAATAGAATAAGGGGTGGTTTATCCTGGGTTGTAGTACAGGATGTGCAAAAAGTATTCTATCACCATCTTCATGAACTGCTGAATCCAGCTGGGGCAGTGTTTTCCCAGACCCCCTCCCTCTGGGCCATTATCTTCTGTTAATGGCCCATCAAATGCCTTGCTGCATGACTCATAGATAACCCCCCGTGGGAGCTATCTCTGTTTAATGGGCCATCAAAGAACCCCTGCATGACTCATCATCCCAGTGTGAAATGCTCCGCCCAGAGGGAGGAACCAAGCATTCTCACCTGGATATAATCTGGGGTTTGGGACAGTACGGGGGGCCCTTACCCACTGGATTCCCAGAGGACCAGAGCTACCAGATTTTTCTACAGGATCACTGCTTCAGGAAGACCACCTCATCTGGACTGCTTCCATCACCCTGCTCAGGTAGTATTTTGACTCTGTCAGTGGTCTTTTGTATTATTGCATCTATTTTATTTTACCTTTTTTCATTTCTTCCTATTAAATTGTATCTCTGACTTGGAGCCTCTCATTTATTTTCTTTTCAAACCACTACAAAACCTTAAAGCATGGATTGATATCTCTTATTTTTATGGTGTTTCTGGTACATTGGGTCAAAATATTTGCTTTTTACCTTTGGGAAGTTCGGCTTAGGTTCATTCTGGGAGCCAGACACTAACTGCAGTAGGGAAGCCCAGGCTGGGGCCATACTATACTGGCTCTCAGTCTACTCAGACCCAGGTACTGCCAATCAAGTGCTTCCTCCACAAGGCAGTGTGGAAGTGTGAAACTCATAGAACAGCAGTCAGGAGGCAGCCACATTGTCAGATCTCCTTAAGTCCATGTTCTCTATGAGAATGGCCTCCTTAAAATATAAATATAATTAAATTCTTAAAGATGTATATATAATGAGAAATGAAAGAGAAAAATGGCAGCAGGGCACTCAGAGAAGTGTAACTCCAGTAAAATTTTCTTAAATAATTAATTTCACTGCTTAATTCATAGATGACTACACCTAGTTACCATAAGGTAGATTTTAGAAATATTAAAGCAGACTTATTATTTGCCACATGACTAAGATACTTTTATATAAAGAAGAAGCCCAATGGTCTGACAGGCAGTGTCTGAACTCCCCATCAGTGTGCCTTGTGGTTGCACGCAGGGGTTTATCTTCTGCAATGGTCCAGGCATTACACCTCTGTAATGGCAGAAGCCATTCCTGTGCTCCTCTGGCCTACTTGACCAATATTCCTTCCCTGGACCCTGTCCCAGGACCTTGGCCGAATTCAGAGGGTGGGAGGGGGTGAGGACAGGCTGTGTTTGACACCCACTGATGCATTACTGTGCCCACCGCCCTGTAGTTTGCAAGCCCATCAGTGCTGACTGCATTGCCTACTGCCTGTCCTGAAAACTCCTGGGACTGGAGGGGGAAGGTCAATCAGGTTATCATCTCCGTGTTCCCTCCAGCACAGAACTGTTCCCTATAGTACCTTATTTACACATGCTATGATTTACACAGCCCACCATGACTACCAATTAGTTCCCACAACTTTCAAATTATTTTTTGGCCTGGCAGAGCCTCCCCACCAGCATATTATTTTTGCTGCTAAGTATGCCCTTTCATCTGTTCATTTTGTTTCCAGTTGCTGTTGACTACACCCAGCAAATCTCTTCAAACAAATCCTCTACTCCACTGACATTCCTTGAAAAAGTTCTCTTTTCTTCTTTCCCCTACTTCATTTTAATTTAGCATTTTACCACAGTTAGGTCTTTATTGCGTCTCCATAAATACCACCACTTCCTTAAAAATTTTAATGGTTTTACTCTAATTTCGCATGAGTTCCTTATGATCTTTCTTCTTCTGAGTCTTGCAGACAAAACAACCAGCAGCCTGTGCACCATCTTGCCAGAACTGGGTACAAAGGGGCAAAAGGCCACCCAGCCTCTGATATATTGCTTTTGTACATGAAATTACAAATTGAACTGGTTTTCTTTCTCTCTCATTTATTCCCCCCCCCTTGTCACCCCAACTTTGCCTGCTTTTCAGAGTTTGCATTCTGTTCTCACGCAGCTTCAAGAAAACAATGTATATTTTCAGAATTTATCTTTTTGTTTACATATTTCTCCTCTGGGAGGAGAAAGGTGACTGATGGCAGTCTTCACCAACGCGGTCAAAGAGGTGGCAACCTATGCAGCCAATCTTGTGCCTTCTGAAAGAATTGCATATAAGATGGAGTCAGAAAATTAAAGATAGAACTTTCGTGCTGGCCTTCTTGCTGCCTGCTTCATTCTTTCGTGTCTCTACTGGAGACATTTGGTGACCCCACCGAGGAGCATCGGGTGACCCCCACCGACGTGGGATTTGTAAGTTGCTGTGTGTCTGAGATAACAAGTGGTAAGACACGATGGATTCCTCGGATCCTCTCGTTTTGGACCTTTGGTTTGAGGTTCTAGAGAGGGAGGGAGCCTCCGTTCACAAAGAAGACTTCCAAGAATTGTTTTATTATGCTAGAACCCATGGTTTCTTTTGCAGCGCTCAGGCTGCATTTTCCACAGAAAAGTGCGAGGTTTTGGGTGAGCATTTGTTGCAGTTTTTTTCTGCTGATTGCAGCGTGGAGTTTCTGGGGCTGGTCATGACCTGGAAGAGACTGGAAGTGCTGCTGCGTAATTCGCAGCTTTTCAGTCCTGGGGTTTCAGAGGATGACTCCAGCCTGGTCCTTTCTCCCGGGCTAGGTGCCAAGGGAGATGGCGGAGCCGTTCCTCCTGTTCCTGCCCCGCGGACGCGGCGCTGGAGTGGAGGGGATTTGCCCCCCCCCCCCCCCCGCACGCCCGCGGTGCCGGCGGGGACACCGATTCCGGCCCCACGCAGGCGCAGAAGTGGGGACAGCCTCCTCTCAGCAAAGGCGCTGAGGAGGGCGCGGGGTCCGCGGAGCGGACTCCGCCCGTGCCTGCACCCCGCAGACGCTGGAGTGCAGGAGATTTCGGGGCTTGCGGAACCCCGGAGGGGCCGGCGCCGCCGGAGCCCCGACCCCCGTGCCGCGGCGGCGGCAAAGGGAGGTCTCTTCCCCCCCATGCATTCCCGGCGCTAGCAGCGCCGAAAGCGCGTTTGGATCGGGGAGGGGGGATGGTCACAGCGGTTTGTGCCCAGTGTGACAATTCTACCAGGTATTTTCTGGAAGACGACAGCGCGACGGCCCCGGACCCGCGCGGCGGGGACTCGCAGCACGGGCGCCGCTCCGGGCACTCAGCCAAATTTGCTCAGAAAGGCGCGGTCCCGGAGAGTGGGAGACCCGCCCCGCAGCGGGCGGGGAAGCAGCCCGCCATTGGGGGCCGAGCGACTGGCCGGACCATGCTGGGAGCGGTCCCCGCAGCCCCTCCTGCGGCTGCGGCTCCGCCGAGAGATGCGGGGGCGGGGTGGCGCTCGGCTGGCCCCCGAGCTGCCTCTTCTGCGAGTTCATCTCCCCCCGCGAGACCCCCTTCTTCCCGCGGTGCCCGCTGCACCCCCCCCAAGGCGTCTCCTCCCGGCTCGCCCGTGTCCTTGAAAGCGGCGCTTGGCAGTGCCACGGTACCGCGGGACAAACCCCTCGCAGTGCCGCGCTCACCCCCGCGCTGAGTCGAAGCGGCGCTGCGGGCGCCGCCGCCACCACCGCCAGGGCAGCGGTGGACCTCGGCTCCGCGGTATTCACTTTTAGAGGGGACGGCACAGATGCCGACAGGCCGGTGTTCTCCCAGGGCAAGGAGTCCTGGGACGCCAGGTCGCCTTCGGCTGGCCGCTGGACGCTGCCCCCGTGCCAGGTCACAGTCCGCCCGAGGGACCGTGCACGGTTTTGGGAGGACGTCCGGTCCAAGGCTGATGCAGTGGGCGGTCGTGGTTCGGCACGGCGCCCCCTGCAGGGCAGGGACGAATTCCCTAGCTCTGCTGGTGCTTTGAGACGGACTCTTGTCTTGGTCCCTGTGGAATCCACGGGGCAGGATTCGAGGGACGATGATGCCTCGACAGGCGGTCTGCAAGCTTTCTCTGTGATTCGGGAAGCTGGCCGCAAGAAACATGCCCATTTGTCGTGGCAGGCATTGATTGATCTCCGAGATAGGATTGGTAAATACGGTCTGGGGTCTCCTGAGCTGATGCAAGTGCTCCGATTGGTAGACACAGACGTATTACCACCCTATGACATTCGGTGTTTGGGCAAGGTTCTTTTTCATCTGGTCGAATACGACATATTTGAGTCTAAGTGGTCTCAATTGGCTGAAAAGACTGCAGCACTGAATCTGTTGGCTCGTCAAGATGACCCTAGGTATGGGGTCGGGCCAGACATGCTGCTGGGTATAGGTGAGTTTGCTGATGCTAATAGGCAGATTACCTATGACCCCTTGGTACTAGAGCAGTGCCAAAAAGTTGGCATGGCAGCATTGGTGCAGACAGTAGAGATGTCTGCACCGAAGCAGTCATTTGCCACAATTGTTCAGGGGACAGACAAACCTTTCTTGCGGTTCGCAGAGAGGCTGACAGCTTCAGTTGAGCGACAGGTGGATGATCTCGCTTCCAGAACAATGATGCTCAAGCATCTGGGAAGGAGCAACTGTAATGCAGAGTGCAGAAAGATCATTGAAGCCCTTCTGGGTGATCCCTCACTCTGGCAAATGGCCGAGGCCTGTGCAAAGCTGGGCACCACAGGTAGTAAGGTGGCTGCCGTGGCTACCACCCCGTGGCCACCCCGGAATGGGCAGCAGGGTGGGAAGCAGAAACAGGCAACTGCTCAGGCCGACAAGAAAAAAGGGAAGAAAGTGCAAAAGGGGATCACTCCTTTGTTTTTTTGTGGACGGTGTGGAAGGCCAAATCACATGGCCAATGCTTGTAAGGCAACAGTTCATGTGAATGGCCAGCCTCTATCAGGCTCAGGAAGTGGGCAGTGGAGTGCGAAGAGAAGGCACGCTCAGACACGAGTGTCTTCCCAATCATCAGAGCCAATTGATATTGGCTGGGCAAGTTCACAGCCAGCACCTGCGGTTTGGCAGGCCTAAGATGTCTGCACTGCTGAAACTTTCCACACCCATCCTCCCCTGTCACTGTCCCTGATGGAACAAAATTGCTCAACTTGTGGGTTTTTTTGAGTTTTCTGTTCACAGGACAGAGAGCTAGTGATGAGAACAAGGCTGCTCTGACACTACGGGGCTACCTCGAGTTCACTGGACTGTTGTTCTGACCAGAGACTGTCCTGAAATGATTTGTACCCCGTCTGTCTCTGGAGCGGACATTGCATTTCTCTCCCTTGCCGTTTGGCATCTGGAATGGACCATTTTCTGAAGATGAATTAGTCGCCCTTCGTGACTTGGTTCGGGAGCTGTTGGACCAGGATTATCTGGAACTTTCTGCCAGCCCCTGGGACACTCCTGCTTTCTGCATCGACCTGAAGTCTGGGAAGTGGAGGTTGTTACGGATCTCCGAATAGTTAATTCATTGTGTATCCGAATGATTGTCTTTATGTGATTCATTTGCATCCTGCAGGTATCGTTGGCCAATGGAAATGAATAGTCTGATTCCTTGCATGTTTTGCACTGGGTCTTTCTGCCCCATCAGCCGCAAAAGACAGCAAATACATTTTTTGAGCCCATTGCTCATTTGATAATTAAATGCAGGCAACAGTGCTTGCACTTGATGGGAGCAGATTTTGCAAAATTCATACTCTTGGTATTACGGGGGAAATTTGATTGGAGCTTTGCGAGCAGTGTTTCTCTGCCAAATGCTCTGGAAAATTTTTCAGGGCAGATTGCTTGTTATCTGCCCAGCCATGAGCTCTTGCAAGTGGCAAAATTCTTTGAAATTTTCTTTGCGGCCCCAAAAATAGCCAGAAGTCAGTGCAAGGACCCATCGTCTTTACTGACGGTTTGGGAAGGACAAGACATGCCATTGTTACTTGGAAGAATCGATGCAAGTTTTGGAAGGTCATGAGGATGGGGCAGCCCAAATGGTTGAATTGAGGGCTGCGGTCATGGCATTTCCAAAGTTTCCCAGGAACCTTTCGATTTTGTCACAGATTCCGTTTCTGTGGCCAACATGGCACAGTGGTTGGGTCATTCAATTTGAAAGGAGTCTGCAATGTTGTTTTGTTTCATTTGATGAAGACCTGTGTTGTCCAACTGAGGCCCGGGTTCTTCAAAAACAAAAACGGGGAATGCAGGGTGAAACCCTGCATGGCCAATTGGCAAAAGCAAAAATGGGGAATGCAGGGTGAAACCTCATCCAGGAGTCAATTGGCAAAGGCTTTCTATGCCATCAAGCACCATAAGGTGCTGCAGAATTTTAATAACCCTGTCATGTTGGAAGCTGGAAACCGTGATCAAATGAAAAGCAATGAATGGATGAACCCTGGAGTGACTCTGATGTCAATGACACGAGTGATCACTCTGATGGCCCTTTCATGGGAAGAAATTTAACATTGTTCATTTTCTTTTTTTCCTTTTCTTTTTGGAATGGTAAAAGGGTGAGATGTCGCCCCAACTTTGCCTGCTTTTCAGAGTTTGCATTCTGTTCTCACGCAGCTTCAAGAAAACAATGTATATTTTTAGAATTTATCTTTTTGTTTACATATTTCTCCTCTGGGAGGAGAAAGGTGACTCATGGTGGTCTTCACCAACGCGATCAAAGAGGTGGCAACCTATGCAGCCAATCTTGTGCCTTCTGAAAGAATTGTATATAAGATGGAGTCAGAAAATTAAAGATAGAACTTACGTGCTGACCTTCTTGCTGCCTGCCTCATTCTTTCGTTTCCCTGCCGGAGACACACCCTTTTTTTTTCTTTTTTTCTTTTTTTTTTTTTTTTGAAGTGGGGAAGCTACTAGATTGCATTTCAAATTTATATCCAAATTACTGCCCATTAATGCTTATGAGTCTTCTCTGAGTTTGTTACTGCATATGGCTCCTTTCTGAGACTTCCAGGTAACATGGTTGTGACAGAATTTACATTCCCTTGCTGAGGTGCAGCTCTTTTAGGTTTTTTCTGCCTTTCTATTATCATAGGAATGCACAGTAAATGCTACATCCTAAACCTGTAGCAAGCCATGTGCAATCTCAGGCAAGAAAAGCAAATTTTGCACCAAACAGCAACATTGTCCAGAGCCAGAGCATCCTCTGCACTGCAAAATTGGACTTTTAATTCAAAATTTTTAATTCATAAAGCATACATGTACAGAATCATAAAATCATAAAATAGTTAGGGATGGAAGGGATCTCTGGAGATTACCAGAGCAGGTAATCTCCAGCAAGCAGGGTCATCTCCAGCACGGTTACACGGGAGTATATCCAGGCGGGTTTCTAATGTCTCCAGGACGGGAAGACTCCACAAGCTCCCTAGGCAGCCTATTCCAGTGCTCTGCCACTCTCAGTGTAAAGTTCGTCCTCAGGCTGAGGTGGAATCTCTTGTGTTGTAGTTTATGGCTATTATTCCTCGTACTACTGACGGGCACTAGTGAAAAGAGCCTGCCACCATCCTCTTGGCACCCGCTTTTGAGATATTTATATGCATTGATGAGGTCCCCTCTCAGTATTCTCTTCTCTGGATTACAGAAGCCCAGCTCCCGCCGTCTCTCTTCGTACGGGAGATGCTCCCGATGCCAAATCACCGTTGTGGTCTCCACTGACCCTCTCCGGCAGCTCCTTGGCCCCCGTGCACTGCGCAGCACAGAACGGGCTCCAGTAGTGCAGGTATACAGCACAGATGTGTCCGTGCAAAGCCCACGGCGTGTCTGTGAAGCGCCTTCCCAAAGTACCTCTGCGGGATTCTGTGGGACCTTCGCGCCCCCCACAGCCCCGCCGCCCCCCGCGCTGCTTTTCCCAGGCGCCCCCTAGCGGCCTGCTACGACCGCACGGCGCCCTCGAGCGGCGGCGTAGTCCCGCCCCCAGCCGCGCGGGGTGTGGCTCTGATTGGTTGCGACTGGGTGGCCCCGCCCCCTGCGCAGGGCCGGCCCTGGCGGCGGGGCCCGGCTGTCATGGAAGTGCCGGACGGAGCGCGGGGAGCGGTGGCGGGCGCGTCCCTCTGAGGGCGGCGGCTGCGGCGGCGGGAGACGGTGCGGAGCACCCTGGGAAGGTAAAGCGCGGCCTGGCGAGCCTTTCTGGCCGGCTCCGAGCACGGCGGCCGCGGGGCTTGGGTCCCGTGAGGGAAAGGAGGGAGGGGGATGGGGCAGCCGGGCTCAGGGCGCAGCGGGTCCGGTCGTGCGGCGAGCGGAGCGCTCGCGCTCTCCCCGCCGCCCGGGGCTTGGCCGTTGCCTTCCCTGCCCGGCTGCCCTGGAGGTGCGTGTCTGCGGGTCTTCGGCGGAAGCCGGGGGCTCTATACCTGGGATATGCCCCGAAATGAGTCGGGGGTGCAGCTCATGGAGAAATGAGGAAGAAGAGGATCGTTCTGTGTCTGGTATGGTTAACGCGCTGATAGATCAGCCCCCTCCTTCCCGTAGCTTTCTTCAGGGGCCACCGCGCGGCCCGGGAGAGTCCCGAGGAATGCCGCTGGACACCGGCGCGTCTCAACAGCGACTTGTTTGGGTGTAGCTGTGGGGAAATACAATGCGGTTGCTTGTTTGCGAAGTAGGAGGTGAAAACATCGAGAATTCTCCTTTTGCAGATTTGTGATAAGCATAACCTGCGCTTCGTCGGGACCCTGTTCGAAGTCTCCATGTTGTCCTATCTGTATGAAACTGATCTGACAAGAAGCTGGGGACATTCTGTTTGGGCTAAGCAGTTCCAATAAACCCTTGGCTGAAAAAGTCAGGTGCGTATCCGTCAGAAAGCAGAGAGGTACAGACTAAATGGATCTAAAGACAGCAGTCTTCAACGCAGCTCGTGATGGCAAGCTGCGGCTCCTTTCCAGGCTACTGGCGAGCAAAACAAGGGAAGAAGTGGCTCAGCTGATGTCAGAAAAAACCAATGGTGCCACACCGCTTCTGATGGCAGCCCGCTACGGTCACCTCGACATGGTGGAATACTTGTTGGACCATTGCTCTGCCTCGATAGAGGTTGGTGGCTCGGTGAATTTCGATGGTGAGACTATTGAGGGGGCTCCGCCGTTGTGGGCAGCGTCAGCCGCTGGCCACTTGAAGGTTGTTCAGTGTCTCTTGGATCATGGTGCATCTGTCAACAACACAACGCTGACAAATTCAACGCCGCTTAGAGCAGCCTGCTTTGATGGTCACCTGGAAATAGTCAAATACCTTGTGGAGCACAAAGCAGACCTGGAAGTATCAAATCGTCACGGGCATACGTGCTTGATGATCTCATGTTACAAAGGCCACAAAGAAATTGCTCAGTATTTGCTTGAAAAAGGAGCTGATGTGAACAGAAAAAGTGTTAAAGGTAAGTTAGTTTTTTCACTTTCATTGTGGTAAATAGAGGTCCAGTTACTCATTTACGTCTTTAGGAGTCTGACATCCAAAAAAATATTCTTCTGTTCTCAAAAAACGTAAGATATAAAGTGTTATAGCTATGTTTTTATGTTTTCTCTTTAATTTACTCCTTTTTAACATAGATTATAAAATTTTGCTTTAAACTGATACATTTTAATCTTAAATCCCTAATTCTTAAAAGACTTAGTCATATGAAATGTCACATTTATGCATGTGTTAAAAGTTTATAAACTTGCTGATAACCACTCTGTGTAGTAGGTTGATCTAGCAACGTGCTCAAATACCTGAGCTTGTATTCTTGGTTTTCGTACTATTTCTTAACAAATCAAGTATGCTGTACATAAAACAAATCTGTGCCAGTAAGAGTGGTCTAAGGAAATACACATAAAGGGGAAAAATTACTTTCTGCGTTGGAAAATGAATAACCACTTTGCTATTCACCCACTCCCTCCAGGTTACTGGGTAATTTTTTACCTTTTCCAATGTTAGTAAACAAAAATATATATTAAAGAAATGAAGATGCAGGTGACTGTGATCTCAACAGAAGGCCTTCCAGTGGCTCACAGATCTCAAACCCATTTTACAGTTGCTCTGGTGTTACTATGGAAAGTGAAGACTTCTGGCTTTTTTTCCTGTGATCACAATTAGTTGGATATCCAAATTTTTTATTATGTATCAGACTTGTATTTCGTTGTGATATTAGCCTGAAAAGCACACCAGTTATTGCAAGTTACAGTTAATTTTTTATCTCACTGAGCCAGGATTATGTTTCAGCAGGTTTTTGGGTTTTTAATAAATATCAATATAAAGATAAAAACTAATCTGCTAGCAGTTCTTTTTGTAACATAACACTTCTACTGCCTTTTCCAGGCTAATTACATTCGTAACTATATACCGTACCTTCCAGTTATTTGTGTTAAAATATTCTTTGTGTCTAGATTGTTGTATGATGCTGGCAAATGCCAAATGCGAGAGTAATCTTTAGAAAAGCTGCTTGGTTAAATATGCCTTTTTTCAGAAAATCATGCAAATATGTGGGTTTAGCGTAAAGAAAGCTAAACTACAGATTTGTCATGGAGGTGGGCAGAACAAAATAGATCTTCCTTTGTAAGGGTTTGAGGTTGCTTATGAATCATCATGGACTTGTGGTAGGATAAAGATGTCATTTTTCTAAATAACGTTCTGGGAATAGCAAGCTAAATATAAAGTGTGTAAGCAGCTGAAAACTTGGGGTTTACTTTTAAACCTGTCCTTTTATATGACAGGTGTGAACCAAGCAATGCTGTTAAATATTTAATTTAATTGGGAAAAAGATGTAATTTTGCAGCTCTTTTTCTCCCTCATTTTGTGTTGGTGGGGTAGGCTTTACCTTACTCATCCTTTTTATTCACTTTATTAGTGAATTAGTAGTATTTGTTGTTGTTTAACTGTCTGAGGATTTTCTCAGTGCTGTCAGTTATTATCTTAATTCCTTTCTACTTCCTTTAGTTTCTGTGTGACTTGCATCTAGGCACACGAGCAAAGGTTCTTCAGGTAGATAAATGATCCTTAATTAAAGAAGATGGATTGAATATGGTTCACCTCAGTAAAACTCATTTTATACTTCAGACTGTCATGTGTGCAACTGAACATGTGTACATAATCGCTATCTGTTGGTGATGTGTGGAAATCCCCTCTGGTAGGGCAGGAGCATACTTTTTGGTATCTTAAGTCTGATCTCTGAAGTTACTAAATAAGCAGTGGTGAGGTCAAGCAAGAATGTACTATAAACCCTGAAAGTCACCTGTGAAAAGGCAGAAGAACTGAGGAAGATTGGTAGCTGTAAGTATTGTAACAATGGTCAGCAGGTAACCTCCCCCTCAGGTTTTTGGGGTTTGTTTTTTGGTAGTTTTTCTTTTTTCTTTTTTCTTTTTTCTTTTTTCTTTTTTCTTTTTTCTTTTTTCTTTTTTCTTTTTTCTTTTTTCTTTTTTCTTTTTTCTTTTTTCTTTTTTCTTTTTTCTTCTTTTTTCTGAAATGCTGTTGATATTAAAATTAATCCAACAGGATTAATTCTAAACTGTCACGCTCCCCCTCAAAAGAGTGTTGTGTGTTACTTTCAGTTTCTACTCCTCCCTGCTATGTCCTAGATAGTGTGTCCTGTGTTTGTAGCAGGAAGATAACAGAGCACCTGAGTGTTCTGCTCCTGAGTAGTGAGTTCTTCTTAGATAGGCCCCTTCCTGGGCCATGTATAGAGAAGCATATTGTTCCATGAAAGATGCAAAAAACCCCTGTTGCATTTAAAATTGCAGTGCTCCTTATAAGAGTAGAACTATGTAACTTCAGTCGAGTTGCTGTTGTGGGAGATTACTATAGATCCTTTTTCAGATATTATTCTTAGAGCTTGTGTGAGGGTGGGGGCAAAATTACTTGAACTATGTCTCGTGGTTTTCCACTGGATTTTCATATTGTAAAATAGAACTTAAAACCCATTTTAAACCTCATGAATGGATAGATATGAAAGTGTTTCAAAATGTTGACAGTTCCAGGGAAAAATCTGAATACTTTGATAGGAAAAAATAGGTACATTCACATGCATTTAGATGTATGAAAGAATAAGTAAAAATGTGTGGTGAAATCTTGCTTCTAAAACGCTGAATGCCACAGCTGTGTTTTCAACTATGGAAATTCAGAATTCAGAGGTTCTTGAAAAAGTTACGAAAGTACAGAAGTACAGCCAGGAAATTAAGATGTTCATAGATTTCAGAGCATGTCAGTAAGATGCTACACTGAAGTGAATGAAGTGAAGTGTAGGTCGGGCAGTGTGGCAGGGTAGATGGTGCTGAAGAAGGATGTTTGTGTAGATGGGTCCTCAACTATGAAAGATGGCCAATGATTCTGAATTTAGAGTACAAGCCTTTGGTGGTATTTGTTTCTACTGTTTTGCAGATCTGAACTTTCCCACAGTTTCCGTGAACTTCTGTGTAGGACTTAGGCCACAGAACTGTAAGCAAAGGATTTAAAAAAATAGTTTACATGAACAGTGTAAGTGATGGGGACAAACTGTAGGTGGGGTAAGAAGGGTGGATGGGGTTTATAATTTTGTAATTGTGGAAAATAGCAAAGATATCTGTAGTGAGGAAGCAGCCTAAGCAATACTTCACAAAGTGACTTAATTTACCACTGTCTCTGATTCATGACTTTCTCCAGTGTAATGTTGTCATGGTTTAACGTGAGCCAGCAGCCAAGCTTCAGGCACCTGCTTGCTCACTTCCCCGCCAGTGAGACCAGGGAGAGAATACCTGTGGGTTGAGATACAATTTAATAAGGAAAACAAAGCAGTGCACACAAGCAAAGCAAAATAGAAAATTCACTGCTCCCCACGGACAGGCAGATGTTCAGCCATCTCCAGGAGAGCAAGGCCCCATCATGTGTACTGCTTACTTGGATAGACAAATGCTGTGACTCCAAACATTCCTCCCTTCCTCTTTCTTCCCCCCAGCTTTATGTACTGACCATGATGATGTTGCATGGTCTGGAATATCCCTTTGGCCAGTTGGAGTCACGTGTCCCAGCTATGACTCCTTCCAACCTCCCATGCACTCCCAACTTCCTCAGCAGCATGGAAGTACAAACAGCAGAAAAGGCCTTGGCTCTATGTAAGTCCAGCTCAACAATAACAAAAACATCTCTATATTATCAGCCCTGTGTTCAGCACAAATCCAAAATACAGTGCCATACCACCCACTGTGAAGAAAATTAACTCTACCCCGGCTGAAATCAGCAGAACAACTCCTCGTTTAAGAAGCTCCAAGTTAAAAATGAAGTTTAATGAATTTCACTTGTAGTTAATGTTCTCTCAAATGGCAAATTGTTATATGGTTCCTAAAAGCAGGAAGAGTGTAGATAATGTTAGAGTAGCAGAAACACATTTTTTTTTCAAAAGGTGGAATCCTAGAACTAAAACAACAAATTAAGCACAGTTTTGTCTCTCTTCCAAATGAGGAGCATGTTCTGTGTTAGATGCATGCCGTTTTCTGTTCTGCTGCATTATGAAGCCTGCCAGTGATTTGTTATTAGAGTGGTGCTACCTTTTTATCACCTTCAGAGCAGACCATTGCATTCTCAAATGCAGTGTTTCCCTGATGTGTTTCTGTGCACAGTCTTCATTTGGTGATGTGTCAGCAGGGAGATGCTTATTCTCTTAATACAAGTGTCAGTCATTTTAGGGATTCCAGATTACAGATTTGAGCTCTTTGGGCTGTCTTTGATTTTTTTATTTAAGGTACAATATTTCATGTAAGTTCTCCAATAGAACTGTTTTTCCTTCAGATTGATTGTAAAGAAATCATATGCTTCTGCTTCAATTCCAGACGGGACAATTAAGATCTTGCATTTTTAAAATTTGCAGTGCACATTTTAATAGTTTGTGTTATACTTTATTCTCCTCTGTCAGATTTGCAGAAGGGAAGGGGAAAAAATCAATTTTTGCAGCAATTATTAAGTTAGATTATAGATAAAGTATGCATGTGCTGGTAGCCGGGATGGGCCTAATGCAAGGGAATTGTAACCTTTTTTTCAAAATATGGCTTGAAAGGCTGGTGTTTTACCTAAACGTAGCTGGTAAGTCCATTGCTTAGTGGCTTGGTATGCGATCTCTCTCTTCAAAGTGCTTTCTGGGGTTTTGTTAGCGGTTTTCACCAGCTCTGCCTGCCTTCAGTAGTTAACAGACTCATCAGCAAGCCTCAAGACTGGTTTTTCTCCTCTGGAGTGTTAGAAAATCAAAATTTCTTTGTAAGAAATGCTGGACTAGGTATTCTCTTAGTTGTCACTTGAGATGAGCACCGGAGTGTTTGATTGCATTTAAAAAAAAGGAATACTGTGATTCTTAAATTCCACTGGCACAGTATTTGATAGTTTTGTAAAATAACATGGTAAACAAGGTTTGTTGACTTTGTTTCCTCATTTTGGGAAGTATAGAAGCATACAAACCTCTGTCTTTATGGGTATTGCATTAAGGGCTAGTGCTATTTCAGTATTCTTGTTTATAAGGGTACTGGAAGGTGTAGCACTCAAACCTGCTGGTTAAGGAAAAAATCTTTTACAGGCACGGCAGACTCAGAAGTAGAGGAATTATAGAGAGTCATGCTCTTTGCTTTATGACAAGTGTGGTCTAGTATGTGTTAAAAATAATTAATTTTCTTGTGCGGTAAACATTAAGGAGTCTTGACAGGTTTGTTTTCTTCTGAGGGGGTTTGTCTTCTCTGGTTGCCAAGGTTCACAGAATCATTGAGGGGGCAGGGAGAGAGTAAAGCCCCCCAAAACAAAGGACCTTGGGTTTTATTTCTTCTTGGTTGTTTTGCTTGGTGGTGTTGCTGCTTTTTTTATTATTGTTTTTTAATTTTTATTTTTAATTCTCTCTGTGAATAAACATTCACTTTAAAAATGTCCTGTGTCTTTTTTTTGGGGGGGGGAGGCAGGAGCGGATGTTTACTTTTTTCTCTCCTTTTTTGGTAGGTATTACATGGTTCAGGGCACTGAAACTTGTAGATATTTTGTATGTGACCATGTGTGGAAACTGAATTTCAGGAGGAAAGTCTGTAAGTTAAATAAGGAAGATTAAGATAGAGTTTAAGTTTAATTCTAACGAAAAGTTTTTGTTGAAATTAAATGATTAACAGCATGCTATTATTCATTTAATAATTAGTAATCGTGATAATATAAGTTCTCATGAAGTACTTCAGTGAGCAAGACAGCAGTTATTCCTTTACAGCACATGGAAATTAGATTAAAATAAACTGTTGATATTAGCAGTTCTTTGCATTTTTTAGTTAGTTTCTTGAGGGAAAGACATTTAGCTTTTATTTACTATGCATACTAAGCATTAGGATGTATAACAGTTTTCTTGTGCACTGTCTATGTTTGTATCTATCTGGCAATACTTTTAAATCAGTAAAGACTCTTGGAAGACTGAATTACTTCAAGTGCTGTGATAGCAAAAGAAATGAATGTTGCGTCAAAAAATTGACTTTATAAAAGTGATCAATTCATTTGTAAGGCTGCAAAAATACATACAGGCGGTTAATTTTACACATTGATCAGTCATTTATATTAAATCCTTTTTTTTCTTTTGTTTTTAATGATCTTGGATAGAAAATCAGATTGGTGTTAAGTTTTAATATAAGTTTTACAACATGGGAATTTGATAAAGCATTTTGGAAGTACTAGGAAGTGGATGCACTTAATTGGTTGCAAATCAAGTCAAATCATTTTCTGTGTCATGGCTTCATTTTCTTTCATTCCCTTGTCACAAGCTATCAGTGTATTTTGGGAATTACTTGCTTCTGATGTAGAAAGGCCTGCCCTCCTTGTGAATTTGAATACCCACCCCCACTCCAGTAAACTTTTCGGTAACACTGGGTAGTTAGTTCTGTGATACATTAAGTGTTTCTGAAATGTTCATAACTACTTTCAAAGAAGTCCTGTTAACAGAAGAGTAAAATGTGAAGATACAATGCCAACTACCCATGCCTTTTTCCGTATATTTGCAAGATTTGGAAGGACTGAAGTTGCGGTTTTTCTGTTTCTTTTTACTATTTTTAATAAGAGGAAGTTATTAGGTAATGTGAATATTAAAGTTTTTTACAGATGGAAGCAGTTTTTAAGCAGTATTAGCAATACAATATAGTGACACTCAATATTTAGCAGAGCAGGACTTCCAGAACCATCTGCAGTCCAGTTTTTTGTCTGTGCAAAGAGCCTTTCATGTTATGGTAACACTAGCTATGTTTGATATGGGATTCAATTCCTGCAGGCCATTTACAATTTAAAATTGATCTAAAAAATTAAATGAAACCTACTTTGAAATAATAATTCCCACCTTTAAAAAATTAATTTGACCAACACCATCATATGGGTCTCTTGGAAAATTGCTTGTCAAAGAGAATGACTTTCAAATTACTTTTGCTTTTTTTTGCCTTTTCCCTTCTTAATACAACAATAGTAATAATGTTGTTTTTTAGTTTCTTACTGAATAGATAATGTTACAAAAATTGAATTAACTGCTGAATTGTGTTCAGCCACTATTTATCACTGTAGACAATATAATCACTATAGTGGCACTATAGACAATGTAATGTTTTGAAATGGATGAGTTAATTCTCAGAATAGTGGTTGATTTGCTGTATTTATTTGAACTGTTCACTTCCTGGTCAATTTGTGACCAATGTGTAGCCTTTGATTTACATATTAAGGCAGCTCCCGTGTTTTCTTTCAAATTCTTCCTCTAATTTAACAGTTGTTACTTGCTAGGTGTAGATGGCTGGAGTGTTATTTCTAAAGGTTGGGGGTTGTGTTGGGGTTTTTTTTTAAGTTGGCAACTCTCAACTATCTGTCTACTGCTAGGCATTTTTCCATGGAAACTTGTGTTTCTTGTGATGTATTCTTCCCACTGCTGTATCTGTACAATCCAATCAATCTTCATTGAGGTGCAGCCACTAAAAATTAGTAGTGGTGGTCTCACATTATTAGTTTACACATGGCATAATTTAAATTGTGGTTATTTTAATTCTAAGGGCTACTGTAGTATAAATAACTGGAAAATGATACTACTTCTGATAGGCTGTTTAAACTGAAATCATTAATTTTAATATCAATAAACCTAAATTGTTTCAAATTTAGGGCATCCAGTTGAAAAGAGCAGTGAAATTCCTTGGAGTCTTAAGCACATTTCCACATGTTCTACATAGCTGCATTATAAATTAATGGCGTACAGACTGCTGGATTGAGATTACTTGGACAATGGCCAAGCTTATTTTATGTGGATTTTTTTCAGTCATAGTGTGTATGCCTCAAGATTGATAAAAGAGTATCAAAAGCAGCATTATGTGGTGGTGGATCTGCAGTATGTAATATGTGTAGCTGACACTGTTGCAGTTGTCAAAGCTAGCAAAATATATATTAGTAGTTGTGAAACAATAGTAATAACTTTGATGTTACTGATACCTTTTGGCTTATTTGCCTTTAATATGCTTTTGTATTACTATTTTTTAAATATATTAAAAGTATTTACTTGAAGTTAAAGCTGCCAGTTGCAGAGCTCTGCGGTGGAGGATAGCGTGTGGAGTTGAGTACACTCTGAAAAAGCTGTGTTAGCTGCTGGCTCAGCCAACACCCATGTGCATCTGGTTTTGCCTTTATCAATAAATGCAGAACTGAAGATGTTCTGAGGGAACAGCCATTCTTTAGTTCTGGATTGACTGCTGTAGTCTCATTTTAACTAGACTTTCAGTAGCATAGCAAGAAGAGTAAAGTGTGCATGTATTGGTAAGTTTGTATATAGGTCTGCATTTGACATCTTCTCTTAGGAATGTCAAGGTCTTGACCTTTCTCAGTTGCTGTATTGACAGTTTTCTGGTCTGTGATATCAGATAAAGACAGAGACGATGATTGACAAGCTATGTATGCCAAATTTGCCAATTTTCAATCCACCTAAATTTGCTTAAATCTCTAGTCCTGTAATTGGAAGTTTTGTTAGTCTCAGTAGAGATTGTAGTATGGCCAGACCTATAACTCAGGTATTGCTATTAGTGTTAAAAGTTGCCTGAGGCATTAGAAAGGTGAAAAATCGCTTCTCTTTGTATGAACTAGATTTAGCTTTATGAATCTTGATCTATTGGGTAGTTTCATGTGCCACTTCGTGTTGGGATGTCTTCCTCAGTTTACTTTTTAGTAAACATTTCAGGAAAAGCAGATTTTGAAAGTTAAGTTCACTGTCAATAAATTAAGCACTCTAGTGTATATTATGGGGTTTTTTTCTTAAAATGTTTTAATTTTGCACTTAAAATTTAGGGGACAAAGTATGTTTGTAACTCTGGTATAATTGCGAAAACCTGAGTCATAAGCTTTAGCAAATAACTTTTTCCTCATCTTTTGCCTGAATTTGATTAGTGTGTCAGCTAAATTTTGGCAAATGCTGGGCCTGGCTTGAGACTCAGTTTGTTATGGATAACTTAGCTTTTCTGTTATTGATATTTTTCTAGTTGCTGGAATTGAGACCGTCGAAGAGGCTTTAAAATGTGCTGTGAGTTCTTTTTCAGATGGTTCACAAAACAGTTTGAGGAGGAAGCTGGAGTTCAATCTACATGTGAAGCTTTGATAACTGAAAGATAAGGAGAGAAGGAGTAGGAGTGGATGTTTGGGGTAGTAGTGAGGAAACCATGGCAAAATACCCAGTGCCCATTTGAAAATATTAATTTAAATCTTGAAATCTCTATGTCCTTCCTTTTTCTACATACCAAAACATGCAAAGCATTAGACAAACATTTTGTGTCTCGGCTTGACAGAAGATCAAAAAATGCTGCTGTGTGATAATCTGCTGATATAAAACACAGAATGGAGGTCTGCATTGTGGACCTAAAGTGTCTGGATCTGCTGCTGAATGATAGTATTAAATTTAGAGGGGATTGTGGTTTGACCAGACAGTTCTGAATTTTGCTTTCCTGTTTTTTTTTTTTCTTTTCTTTGACTTTATTTACTTTTACTGTGCCTTGTTAGAAAGCAGGTAAGTGTGTTTTGAAGTCACCTATGTAAAAGTTACAAGGTGTCAAAATTATTTTTGCATTAAGTTCCTACACTAAGTTCTTTGAATTGAATTGGAAATGGGACGTATTTACTATTTCTGAAATGTTTTTAATAAATACAGAATATTGATTATTACAGACTTAAATATGTATAAATTTCACGTTTTGCTTTGGAATTTGCCGTATTTAAGCCAGTGTAAGCTATACATTTCTGGCAGAAAGAATGTAGTAGTGGAAAGACTTCACTTTTAGTTTTATTTCTATATAGTATTAGGCTTTTAAAGCAGATCTCAGGCATGCTTTTGACTAGAGTTTCATGAATGAAATACTTTAGCATAAAGAGTGAAGTGTGCATTCTAGATATCAGAGTCTGGAAAAAAGTTGAAGTGTGTGAAGATAAATAGGAGCTGTAGACTGGATAAATACACTCTTATCCCTCAGATGACCTGAAGATTTTTAGTGCTTTCTTTCCTAATCCACAGTAGTTTACTTAGAGACTAGAAGTACAGCAGCAAGGCCCACTGTGTATCACTGTCTTGTTGGCATTTAAAACATAAGCCTACCAAAAATAGAAATAAGGAAGTTTCCTGAAACTGTCTTAACTTTTAAAAGCCAAACTTATTACTAGGAATGGGCAGACAATCATTAGAATAGGAAGTGTCCTTTGTGCGTGTGGAAACTTGCTAGCGGTGTAGCAGAAGCTGTTGACCTGATAAGCAGTTAACTGAATTTGCCAGGCTAACAATACATGAAATCTTATTCAGGTTGTGAGGTAGATATTAACGTGAACTTTGTTAATTAATTTTGTGAGAAGCTGATAAGCTTCTCTGCCTGAGTCTGTAATATGTATAATATATTATAAGGGAAAGGGTAGATGTAAATTGTGTGGTTTTAAAGGCAGTCAACCACATTAGAGACTTAGTTACATTAGGAGGGGGCCTGGAGAGTTTGTCTCTGTTTTTTCCTTCTGCTCCAGTGAAGTACTCTTAAGTTAAGCAAAACTGCCCATATAGTTGCAGCCAAATAGTTAGATATTTATCCAATACTTGCTTTCTAATTTTCTGCGAGTATTTTCAAACAGCTGGCACTAGTGCTTACTAGAAACTTGCCCACGTGGTATCAGAACGAGAATGACATTAAATATAAAAGATTATGTAATATCATGCTAATGGAAAATAATCTGCATGTAATCAAAAGTTGTTTATAACATAGATGTCTGAATATTATATGTTGAAGACATTCTTTTCCTTCTTGTCTTTGGGAATCCTAACAAGAAGAGCAGAGGGGTTAAGGCGGGACTTAGGATAAAGGCCTAAGAAAGTATTAAGAATAGGTTGTCTAAGGTTTTTACATTCCCTTGACAAAATATCCGACTCCTTTAGAAAATACCAGCAGTCTCAAGGGTCCCAACTGAGATGAAGGGTCTGTAGTGATGTTTTCCACTGAGTAAAGTCATTTCTTCAAAACCTGAAAATCAAAAGAGTTGGCAGGTGAAGAGAGGAAGAACTGTAGTGTAGGTGAAAACAAAGACAATATTGGCTTAGCCCGGCTTTAATTTTCATACAGATTCCACTATTTTTTGATAATTGCTGGAGATTGAGAAGATGGGAAAGTTAACAAGGGAAGTGGAAAAATTGAAGCAACATGGAGGTAGCCATCTTAAGTTTTTGTTTCATACTTGAAAGATAAAAAATGCCTTATAGAATAAATTTTTCCAATTGGATTATGGAATATGAACAGTGATCATCTAGTCCAACTGCCTGACCAATTTTTTAGCTAAATTGAATCAATTAGTGAGGACATTTACCAAAGACGCCTGAAACGCTGGCAGGCTTGGGGAATCAATGACCTCTAAAAAAAGCTTCCTCAGTGTTTGAAGCAAAGAAGTTTCCTCATGTGAAGTCTAAATGTCGCCTAGCACAGTTTTGAGCCATTCCCATGTGTCCTGTCACTGGATACCAAGAGACCTCCCTCTCTGCTTCTCCTCAAGGAGCTGCGGAGAGCACCATAATAATCTTTCAGCATCCATTTCTGCAAACTTGACCTATCCAGAGTCCTTAGTAGCTCCTCACAGGACATTCCTTCTAGCCCTGTCACCAGCTTGGTTGCTGTCTTCTGGGTGCATCTGAAGACTTTCACATCCTTCTTAAATTGTGCAGCCCAGAACCACTCACAGCGCTCTGGGGAAGGCAGTGCCAGTGCTGAGAACAGCAGGATAATTGCCTCCGTGGGCTGGCTGGTTGTACTGTGTTTGATGCAGCTCTTGGTGGGGTTTGCCCTGGTGGCTCACACTGAGCCTGCTGTCCACCAGCACCCTTGGGTCGCTTTCTGCAGGGCTGCTCCCAGCCGCTCCTAATTCATATTTGTGCCAGGGGTTACTCAATGCCAGGGGCAGTGTCCAGTGTCTGTTCTTGCTCAGTTTCATGCCCTTGATGATTGTTCAATGCACCAACCTATGTAGAACCTTCTGGAAGTCCTCTTGTCCTGTGAGAGTCAACGGCACCTCCCAGTTTGGACTCATCATCAGGCTCTCTAATGGGGCATTCAACTCCTGCATCCAGGTCACTGACAAATACATTGAACAGCCCTGGCCCTAGAACTGAGCCCTGAGGAACACCTCTGGTGACTTGTCCCCAGCCACTGGTAGCGCCATTCACTGCAATCCTTTGAGCTCTGTCCTTCAGACAGTTCTACACTCAGTGCACCTTGACCCTACTCATCCCACAGTTGGATAACTTGTACAGAAGGTTGTTGTAGGGGATAATATAAAAGACAAAAAAGGCAAAACTCATTAAAAGGCACAAATCTTACATCCACTGTCTTTCCTTCATCTGTTGGATGGGTGACCTTATTTCTAGAAGGATATCAAATTAGTTGAAACAGGACTTTTCCCTTGTCAACCCAAGTTCATGGTACCAAATGATTGCATTTTTCTTTTTAATGCCTTACAGTAAGTAGCATTCAGTATAATCTTCTCCACAATTTTTCTGAGTGTTGAGGTGAGACTAGCAGGTCTGTCGGACTCTGGGTAATCCCTCTTTCCCTCTTCTATAACATGAAATAATATTGGTTAGCTTTTCTTCAGTGGGGACCTCCCCAGACTCCCAAGACATTTAGTAGCTGATGGAGAAGGGTATTACCATAGCAAGCATCAGCTTTTTCAGTACTCAGGTAAATCCCATCAGGTCCCATGGACTTGTGAACTGCTTCTCAGCTAGTGCCTGAGAAGTGTCTAAACAAATAGGAAGTCACTATTCCTGAAGTCATTCCCTAAATCTGGGGACTGGGCAGATGATATTTTATCTGTATTATTAAAGACTGAGGCAAAGGAAAGCATTTAGTGTCTCCACGCTTCTTCACCCTTAGTAGTCAGATGACTATCTTCAGTAAGTATCAGTGGTATTTTCTTTAGACCTTCTCTTGCTACTAGTGTACTTTAAAACCCTTCTTGTTGTCTGACACAGTACTGGTCAGTTTCAACTCTATTTGAGCTTTGGCCTTTTGCATCTTGTCCCTTGCATATATGAACCACAGCTCTGTTAAATTCCTTCAAAGCCTGACCTTGTTTCCAGACAGCAATTTCTTTTTCCTCCTGAGCTCCAAGAGGAGTTTTCTGTCCAATCAAACAGGTCTCCTGTCCTGTTTGCTTGACTTTTGATACCACAGAATTGCTGACTCCTGTGCTTTTATGTAGTGAAGAATTCTATTTTAATTCTGGTTTGGGAGTTTTTCTTAAATCTGTTTAATTTTTTCAGATAATAGTATCAAACATTTTGATTTTCATAACTGCATAGCAGCCTTGCTGTCATAGTACATAAAAGGGGAAACAAAAACCTATTTTAAAACCATTAATATTGGAAGGGGGGGGTAACTATTTTTTTAATTTTTGGCATGGTGAGATTTGGACTGTAATTTGATGCAATTTGTGTTATTGTGTTTGTTGTCTTGCAGGAAATACAGCACTGCATGACTGTGCAGAATCTGGAAGTTTGGAGATCATGAAGATGCTTCTCAAGTATTGTGCTAAAATGGAAAAGGATGGTTATGGAATGACTCCCCTTTTGTCAGCCAGTGTGACTGGCCACACAAATATCGTGGACTTTCTGACCCAGCATGTACAGACTAGTAAGGCTGAGCGCATAAATGCCCTGGAACTCCTAGGAGCAACGTTTGTGGACAAAAAGAGAGATCTGCTTGGTGCTTTGAAATACTGGAAGAGAGCTATGGAAATGAGATACAGTGATAGGACTAATATCCTGAGCAAACCTGTGCCACAAACGCTTATTATGGCTTATGATTATGCTAAAGAGGTAAACAGCTCAGAAGAGCTAGAAAATCTTATTGCAGACCCAGATGAAATGAGAATGCAAGCATTATTAATTAGAGAACGTATTCTTGGCCCTTCTCACCCAGACACATCCTACTATATTCGATACAGAGGTGCTGTGTATGCAGACTCCGGAAACTTCAAGCGTTGCATCAATTTATGGAAGTATGCTTTGGACATGCAGCAGAGCAATCTTGATCCGCTCAGTCCTATGACAGCCAGCAGTTTGCTATCATTTGCTGAACTTTTCTCCTTCATGCTTCAGGATAGGGCAAAAGGCCTGCTAGGCACTACTGTCACTTTTGATGATCTAATGGGTATACTGTGCAAAAGCGTTCTTGAAATAGAACGGGCCATGAAACAAACCCAGTGTCTTCCTGATCCAATACACCTGAACAAAGCCCTTTCCATCATTTTACATTTAATTTGCTTGTTGGAGAAAGTACCTTGTAGCTCAGAACAGGAACATTTTAAGAAACAAACTATTTACAAGTTTCTTAAGCTTCAGCCTAGAGGAAAAAATAATTTCAGTCCACTTCACCTTGCTGTTGACAATAATACTACATGTGTCGGTCGCTACCCAGTTTGTAAATTCCCCTCTCTACAAGTTACTGCTATCCTGGTGGAATGTGGTGCTGATGTAAATGTCAGAGACTCAGATAACAACAGTCCATTACACATTGCTGCACTGAACAACCATCCAGACATCATGAATCTTCTTATCAAGTCAGGTTCACATTTCGATGCCACAAACTCATGTAAACAAACAGCTAGTGATTTGCTGGATGAGAAGGAAATAGCAAAGAATTTAATCCAGCCCATAAATCATACTACTTTGCAGTGTCTTGCTGCTCGTGTAATAGTGAGTCATAATATATCCTTTGCAGGGCATATCCCTGAAAAACTAGAGAACTTTGTTTTGCTCCATAGATGATAGTGTGGCGTTCCAGAGTACTGTTTTTGAAGCACGACATGGTGATATTTTCCTTGAGCGCTGTTGTGATACACCAGCGTTCCCTTAGCTTGCTCAGTTTTGCTCTCATTGGCTAGTGTTCTTAGCATCAAATCTGCAGAGTTGGTTACCCAGTATTTAATATGAATATGCCATATAATATATTTTGTGGATTATTTAGAAATGTGATGCCATATTTCAACTTCTTAAATTGTCTGCCAAAGGCTTGTCTTTTCTGGTCTGAATTGCCTGTTGGGTGTTTGGGACTGAGTTGAGTATTTTCCACTGATGTCTTTTTACTATAACTGTTATGTGGATTTTATACAGTTGGAAGGTCATCTTTTTTTTTGTTTTGCTTGAGTGTTTCTACTCTTACTGTCTTCTTTTTCTATGGACTCATTGCTAAACTCTGCAAGTTGTATGGACTTGTTAACATTTGCAACTACCATAAGTGCTTTTATCTTCTCTATGCACTGGCTTAAACATGACTGTTGTGTGTGAGCATATTTCTATGCAGCACTTGGCCAATTTCAACATAAATGCCAATCTTGTTTTGCAGTTTGTTTAGAGCTCTCTTGAGAATGCTGTCTTCATAGCATGATGAATTTTGGAGTTATTTATCATCTCTCCAAACTTGGGTTTGACTTTTTTTGACTGCTGTAACTGAGGTTGCTTTCATTTTGATCCTCTGGAAATGTTTCCTAAACTGGGGAGAAGAAAATCTTGCTTTTTCTGATTGTAGTCCACTTGAACCTTAAATCTGAAAATTGTTCTGTTGCATTGTGCAGCTGGGAGACGAGTCCTCATGATGTACAACTGACACCTTCCTCTCTGCACTAACGTCTTGCTTGTGCTGGTTTTGTGACTAGATGTGGAGTTTGCTCAAAGTTTAACCTCAAACCTTAATGATACACTTCTATGAGAATAGATCAAGTATATGCTCTGCTTTAAAATCTGCAAATCAGCTTTAGCTGCAAAAGAAAACTAAAGCATGATGGCATGATGTTTATCCAGTCCAGATCTAGACATCATATAGTATAGTAAGTGGCTGTCTGCCAGGATATTGAAAGTTCTATAGCAGTGTCCTTTTTTCTTCATTTAAAATATCTTTATAAATACTTGCATGGATTTTTCATCTCTACTATGTCAGTTGTACTTAACTAAAGCAGAAGTTCTGTTGTGTATATAGCTCCTACTAAAGTACCTATTTTTTATAATATTTGCACAACAGCTTAGCTTTTGCAACAGAAAGGGCTCTTTTGACTTGATAAGAAGTCTATAAATGAAGATCATAAAATGTGAGTGCGATTCAGGTAATTAATATAATTCAGCACTTTACTGTTGATTAATAGTAGGATTTATAATGGCACATTAGCCCTACAAATGTCTTAAAGTAAAATTAATTTCTGTTGGATAGGATACAGTTTACTTGCAAATTTAGTCGTCTAGCATATTGGGTATTTTTGATTTAATGTTTCATCTCAGTCATGGGCAGTAAGTGTACCCATGGAGTTCTTGTTCCAGAAATCCAGCAACTTGTTTTATGCCTTTGTCAGAGATAAGACACATTTAGAATCCAAATTGCTTAGGTTAGGAGGGTCTTTTTAATACTTCAATTTTAAAGTTGATGTTAGAACATTTTTGTCATTTGTGATTGAACTTGAGGAAGAACTTGTCTTGGGAGCATGTAAGAATAGCCGTTCCTTGTTTTTGTTCTGTTTTGGCATTCCTGCCAGTATATGGCAGCATACAGGTGCCTACTAGCTTAGCCATTTTTGCAAAAATTATGGGGATGTTTTTAAGCAAAGATATATTGAAAGCAGTGCTGTTTGTGTATTGTCACTACCGGAGTTGCTGTTTTGAAGCAATTTTCACCGTTTTGTCCCTTGCCACGTCTATGTTATATGCTGTTACGAGAATCATAGAATCATTTAGGTTGGAAAAGATCTTTAAGATCATTGAGGCCAACACTTGACCCAGCACTGCCAAGTCCAGCACTAAACCATGTCCTTAAGTGCCACATCTACATGTCTTTCAAATACCTCCAGCCATGGTGACTGAACTGCTTCCTTTGGGGAGTCTGTTACATTGTGTAACCACTCTTTCCATGAAGAAGTTTTTCCTTATATCCAATCTGTATCTCCCCTAATTTAATTTCAGGCCACTTCTCCTTGTTGTATCACTTGTCACTCAGAAGAGGCCAACCCCCACCCTGCCACAACCTCCTTTCAAGTAATTGTAGAGAGTCGTAAGTTCTCCATTGAACCTCCTTTTCTCCAGACTGAACAACCCTAGCTCCCTTCACTGCTTCCCATCAGACTTGTGCTCCAAACCCTTCTCCAGCTCCACTGCCCTTCCCTGGACACACTGCAGCACCTCAGTATCTTCCGTGTAGCGAGGGACCCAGACCCGAACACAGCACTTGAGGTGTGGCTTCGGTAGTGCCCAGTACAGGGGGACAGTGGCTGCCCGTATCCTGCTGGCCACACTATTGCTGATACAGGCCTGGATGCAGGTTTCTGTTGCATCGCACAAGACTAGACTCTAGTCAATTGACTGAATTGTTGTGATTTGTAATGCTTAGGACACATGCCACTCAGCTTTTCATTTGTGAGGATGTGTGGTTTGGTTTTTGAATTTATACATTTTAATGCATTTCTGCTGCTCTGTAAGTGGGGATAATTAGCAAATCATACCATGTTAGAAATACATTTTACATCAAGTCATAAAAATAATTATTTTTGTATAGGTCACAGAGAAAAGGATTTTTAGAGTTTTTTACTTTGTAATCTGTTCTGCTCTTTGGTGGTTTTAGTTTAAATTTCTGTGTTTATAACTGACAATTGCCCTGTTTAAAATTAGTTGGACATTATTTGTTGGTTGTTCAGCCTGAGGAAGAGAAGGCTACAGAGAGACCTTATAGGACCTTCCAGTACCTGAAAGGGGCTACAAAAGACCTGGAGAGGAACTTTTTACAAAGTCATGGGGTGAAAGGACAAGGGGAAATGGCTTTAGACTGAAAAGGGTGAGATATAGCTTAGATATAAGGAAGAAATTGTTTACTGTGAGTATGGTGAGGCACTGGCACAGGTTGTCCAGAGGAGTTGTGAATGCACCATCCCTGGAAGTGTTCAAGGCCAGGCTGGATGGGGCTCTGGTCTGGGGGAAGGTGTCTCTGCACATGGCAGAGAGGTTGGAACTAGGTGATCTTTTAAGTCCCTTCCAACCCAAATCATTCTAAGATTTGTGTTCACTAGTCCAGAAATATAGTGTAAAAGTTGTTAATTGTTAGCAATTTTTTAAATGGAAAGCATTCCCAAAAGTGAAAGCGTATCACTATTAGTTCTCTGTAAATCTAGTGAATATTGCTGCAAGAAAGGCTTGTGTTAGCTGCTCTTTAGAAACAAACCAGGCTATTAGTACGTGCTGATTATGGTGCAAATTTCTGTCTAAATATCTACTAATGTGCATCAGTCTGAAGGATTTATCACCTCCATGCTGAATTTAATTTTTCATGGTGATGAAGCTCGCTGCTGAAGAGAATACTTGTCTTGCCAGTATTAACTTGGACTTAAGTGTCCTGGCAGATGAGTTCATGCATTTATGGCCACTTTGCGTTCAGACCTGTGTGTTTACACTACTCTGTTTTATTTATCTTAATTTTAATTTTGTAGTATTTTTAACTCCGTCTTTTACCATTTTTCTCTTACCTTCCTATTTTGCCTTTTTTTTTTTTTTTCTGATGAAACATACTGTTTCTGAGCTACTGACACAGAAAAATGCAGAAAACACTGGAAAAATAATTATATGCCCTGCAGGGATGAAACAGGTTTTAAATTGATTAAACAGCTTACAGGTATCACTCCCCTAGAGACAAAGGAACTGATACCTCCTTGCCTGTTGAGGCCTCTAAGTTACATTTTTTGGGGATAGGAATAAATGCATAAAGCAGCTTTTCTTCTCATAGTTGTGGGTTTCAACTAAAGTACTTCAACAAGGAAGATGAAAATATTCTCATAAAAAAATCTAAAATTATCTTCCTATTTTTGTATCACTGAGGCTGGTAACAATATTCCAGCTGTCTGCAGTGTCTCTGTTCTGTTTGTTAAGTGCAGTGTAAAGACACTTTCTGAAATGCAAGGCAACAGTGTAGTTAGTTTTCCATATATACTTCACAACACTCTCTGGATAGGAAATAGTCTCATGTATTTTCTAAGTCCACAAAGAGCTGTCTTTTAACAACTGTTTTGCAACTGGTTAAAATTAGCCTCTTTCTATTTTTACAAACACTACTTTAAAGAAAGTGATGCAGTGCTATAAAAATATCCTTAAAGGAGGATTTGTAATTAGATAAAAACCTTTTGAGGAAAAGTGTACCTCTCCTTAGTTTTGTATCAGTTTCAAGGTGACAGTGGCAGGGTATGGCTGCTCTTGAAATAGCTTCCTCAAGCTTTGAAATATAGAGTGAAATGACTGTTATACTCTAAAAAGTTGAGAAGCATGAAAAAGTAGACTAAACACTAATTTTACCTTCTGTGACTGCAATGATGCCAACTGGTATTTAATGTTTCAAAGTAATTTTGGTAATTTTGATGAGAGGCATACTAGACTGCTCATATTTCTTGGCTTTGAGTGTAAAAGTAACTGTTGAGCCCTCAGTGAGGGCAGAGCAAAAAGCTGTTGTTGGTTTGGTTTTCAATAATGTTGTATTTGTATTCCATTCTATTGCAAAGACTTCCTATGCAGGGCTAGCTCCGTGTGTGGAAATATTGCAGTTTCCTTTTTACGTGAAGTAACTTAGCTTTAACAGTAATGTAAAAAAGGAATAACAAGCATATTTCTCTGCTCCTACTCTCTTTAGGCTCCAAATGCAGATTACATTAAAAATATGTTTTGGAGAACACCTGTCCGAGTGTATATATCTGTTTTCTCTTGGGTATTACTGGTTGGTAAGCTACTTTTCCTGTTGAGTAGCTAAATGTGAATGCTGCAGCTTTGACCTTCCTGTCATTAAGAATTGTACCTTAAGTAAAAGGTCATGTTTCATGCTCTTTCATTCTGTGAAACTGTGGCCTGGCAAAGCCTTTAAGTTTCAGTGGTGGGTAAAGAAAAGGCTTAAACTGGATGATAGAGGAGAAATTATTTTCCCACTTTCTAGTAATTAGTCATACTGTTAACTAGGGGTAAACAGAGTACTTTCAGTTTGTAACATAAAAGTAGATAGCAATACCTTGTAAGAAGTAAGCAGTAGTTTCAAGAAAGCTGGACAAATTAATTTTCTTCTTCAAGCTTTTGAAGGACCTTCCATATTGCATGAACCTTCCATATTGCATATTGATTGAAAAATAGAGGAATAGAACATTTCAAGGGTGAGAGAAGCAGAAGATCCTTGTTAGAGACAGCTAAAGAATTGAAGACTTTGAAGAACATTACCACTGTAATTTCAAAATACCTTTGTAGTTAGGCACAGTAGTCACAGTCCTATCCTATAAGGAAATGTACATTTCGGAGAGATGGAACTTCATATTAGGCATCATCAATAACAATAGGATCAAAAAAGGTGAGGTTCGGGATGAGGAAAACCGCTCCAGAACTTAGCAGTAGGATAATTGTCACACAGATGGCTTTAGTGAATTGAATGTAAGTGCTCTTAATTAGGAAAGGGAAAAACTGGAAAGGATCAGTTATATCGTTATTCATCTTTCTGCAGCTGCAGATGATGAATGATGTCTGCTGTTACCTAAGGTGTGTAACCATCCAAAAATGCTTCTTGGCAGTAGCAAGTGCTGGCTGGTACTTGAAGACCAAAACTCATCATACAAAGTAGTGCAGGATTAGGGAAAAAAAGAGACCTAGTGGGAGGTGTGTTGATCTGGCAAAGGCAATAATTTTGTTTGTTTTGCACATAATATCCAGAGGGCCAAATGCCATCCACAGTGAATAGCTGAAGACCCTTCTCCTCCACTCCAAAGTCTTACCTTTGGTTGATCTCCAGCATTCAGAAAAATTGAGAAGAGGCTATACTCAGAAGATACGGACAACACTGTTGAGTTACACACACCGGGGAAAAAAATAATTGCTTTCTGATTCATCTAAGTGTCTGTCAGAAGCCAGTGAGTGTGAGGCAATGTAAATTATGAAAATGGCAACCACATCTCCCATCAGATCATAAGACATGATCATGAGACATGATCTGGGTTCCTCTCTGACATTCAAAGGGTTGCTTCTTTCATATCTCCTGAAGATTTATCATGTCGTAAGTTCCTTAGAAGGGTTATTTGGAATTCCCATCTATCAATAAATAGAAACGTAATTCCCATTTGAAATGCATGTTTTCCTAGCTTTGTATGTGTGATCTTATCATAGTTTTAACACTTGTCCTTCAGAGAGAGTTCTCTCTCAGTCTTCATGTGGTTAGGCTAAATCAACCAACCAAAAGAACTCCCAAGCTGTAAGAATGAGCAAAAACTAGAATAATCTAGAGTTGAGTAATCTGACAGAATGATTCAGTTTTCCTTTTTCCCCTCTCTCAATTGTATACTACCAAAAAAATCCCAGGATCCACTGGTTTCTAAACACTTTTTTGCTGCTGAACCTGCAATTTAAATTGCCAATTCGTTCCTTTTTCCAATAGGAGGAGTTTTTTTATACAGTAAACAATTGATTGTTTTCTCTCCAGTTTCTGTAGCTTGTATTGTCCTCTTCTTATATTTTAGGTGCCTGGATGTTGCTTGTTCCGTTCATACACAGGATTATCCTAACTGAAATGTAAGACAAAACATTCAGTGAATGAGCCAGACTTGGATTATTTTTTGTTTCTATCCCATAGTTTCAAAATAGTGAACTTACCTTTTTCTCCTTTCTTTTTGCCTGTGTGGCTACCAGCGTTTTATTGTCTAGTCTGTGCTTTTTATTGGCTAGCCTGTAAAATGAGGTCCTCCTAGGATGACTGTGCTCTTTCTGGTATTCTGGCTAAGGAAAGCACATCTCCCACTTTATCATGCTTTGTTTTCCCATAATACACAAAGTGGAAACTTCAGGGAGTTAAAAAACAAAAGCAACAAGCAAAAAATACGAAAAAGAAAACTCAACAAAAACCCAATCAAAAAAAAAAACCCCAAAAAACCACACCAAACAATCAAAAACAACAAACAAAAAATTGCCAACAAACCCTCAAAATTAAACCAGAAAACAGGATCTCCTGTAAAGTAACTAAGTATGCTGTGTGAGGCAGATGCCCTGTGAGTCGCTATGAGGAGTGTGGATGTTACTTCCAGTCCCACATTGTGGTAACCTCAGGGCCAGACAGCAGATAGTTGTGTGAGAAGGCTGGTCCATGCAGGCTGCACCCACCCCAGCACTGCTGTTCAGATCAGGGATGTGCTTTTCTAAGGAGTCTCTCCATTGTCCGTCCTTTGCTTGTTTGGGCTTGTGTCACTGAATTGTCTTAATGCACAGCCGGTGTTACTTTTAGCTGCACCTGAGCTTAAGGAAGTGTTCCAAAAGCTTACTGGACTAATGGCTGTCCGGTTCATGGGAGCAGATTAAAAGTTGTTCTGAGATAACCATCACTTTATCTTCTCCCATTCCTCCTCTACTCCCATGGAGTGTCACAAACTTTCGATCCTTGGCATCAACTCCTCCATTCTACAGATATCCTTTCCTAGCACAAGTGTAACCATAGTTTTCAGTTTCTCTTCTGATGTTAAACATTAGTTGACACATACACTGGCTTGTTTTTCCTCTTGCTTGTAGGTGGTTGCCATCTATAGTGCATAACATCCCATAACCCATGTTCTGCTTTGACCTGGGTCATGAAAATAAGATAATGTAGTTGATTGCAAAAGGTGGATCTACCACATCGTTAACTGCTGGAAAATGAGTCAGATGTGCCACATGCAGTGCTGATACTTCCTCCTGACAGCATGACTGAACTTAGTACAAAGTGCTGTTGATGTGTTGTAAAGAAATGTTTGCTTCATTATACAAAGGCAGAAACTAAGGCACGGACTCAGTGACCTCTTAAAATGACTACAGGAAGTATGGACTGTTTCAAGAAACAGGGTTCAGATCATCTGGCTCCAGGGACTTTAATTTTGAGACTTTGCTCCAGGTAGGTTTGGCATCGGTAATTTCATAAATGAAGACCCTGCTATGAAACAAATCAAAACCACCAAGAATTTCTTAGGGAAATCAGGCTAATGTTATTGCACAGTTCTAATGTATGTGTCTATCCTTCCTCTCCCTAATTTTTCACTATGTTAGGCCAGTTTAATAAACTCAACAGAAATAGAGCAGCCTATGTGTGTCTGTAACTTCCCTGAGAACACCTGAGTGAGCAGATGGCAGAGTCCATACTAACAGTTCCCACTGAAGAAGAGGATTTGGCAGGAGCTTGACTCTTATTAGGCATGAGGGAATCCACACAGGAATTAAAATACTTAGGACCATCAAAAAGTCTTTGATCACAGCCTAGGCTTTATTAGAGATCAGCAGATGTGGTCCTTGTTCAGGATGTGCTATACTTGCATTACATCATATGCAGTCAGTGCACCAGTTCATCAAGGTGGTAGCATCTGAGCATCAGATTATCCTGGTTTTTATAGTCTAATCTCCCTCATTAGGCACTTAGTGTCCTGAGTTTGCTGTAATGGCACAGAAGGTAAATGAAAATTGGCCAATCTGCACAAAAATGAGAAACTCTAGGACCTTCTATGGCTGTATATTGACTATATTAGTATACATGTCAAAATGGTCTGAAGTTAATTCTGTTAGTTATTATTGTGTGCTAAGCAAGTTAGGGAAAACCATGACTCCCAGTTCATCTATAAGAGTTCTGACCTTGTTTGAACCATGATTTCTATTGACCTTAGTACAAGTAATGAGCAAGACCAGACTCTGTAATCATTCTTTCAGAATCCTTCATGTCAATTCTCAAGTCTGGAAACACTTGTATTAAAGAGCTAAAAGTGACGTGAAATCTCGAAGAGGAAACATGTATCTGGTGAAGAACTTTCTGTGGAACAACAGATCTGGCACTTCTGCGCAATAATGTCTACTCTCCACTGAGCTTCCAGTTTTTCTTGAGATCTCTGCTTCTATTCATGCCTTCACTTTATTTTCTAGCTCTCATGAATTCTTTGTGCAGCAGTGTTTCTCCAGCTGTGATGCCTTGCCCTCATGCCCCTCTGAAAGCTGCAATGCACGGTGACTGCCCTTGCCCTGGGCTGCTACTGAGAGCCAGCTGCTGAACCTTCTCTGATAGTGATGCCTGGGAAAGTCCAGTGCAGGTGATATGCAATGACAGCTATTTAAAAATAAAAAAAGTAAGATGAAATGTTCAGGTCCATCCTTTGTGACCCTTTCTGAATGTGCCATCATTGCTTATCATCATCATCATCATCATCATCACCATCATCACTCTGTTCTCTGCTGCCTGCCTTTATTGTTCCAAGTTGCTCTGTTGAGCTTCTTACTTCCCACTGTTCCCCTGCTGCCGTTGTGGCTGAGTCAAGCCTGCATTGAAATGGGAACTGCTTGGGGAGATTTGGCACTTGCTATGCCTTGGGCAGCTTGTGCTGTTTCTAGGCTTTGTCAGTTGAGAAGTGGAAAGGCTGGAAGAAGTGCAGGATTCAGCTTGCTTGTCCATTCTTCATCTTCCTGGTGAGGGTGCTTAGCTTCCTGTCATGGTTTCACCTCAGCCAGCAGCCAGAACCCAGGCAGCTGCTCACTCACTCCCTCACCAGCAGGGTAGGGGAGAGAATTGAAGGGTAAAAGCCAGAAAACACTTGGGTTGAGATAAAGACAGATTAATAGGGAAAGCAAAAGCCACACACATAAGCAAAACAAAACAAGAAATTAATTCAGTGCTTCCCATGGGCAGGCAGGTGTTCAGCCATCCCCAGCAGAGCAGGGCCCCATCACATGCAATGGTGACTTGGGATGACAAACAACATTATTCCTAGTGTCCACCCTCTTCCTCCTTGTGCCCAGCTTTATGTACTGGTCATATGGTCTGGAATATCCCTTTGGTCAGTTGGGGTCACCTGTCCCAGCTGTGTCTCTTCCCAACCTCTCATGCACTCCCAACTCCCTCACCAGTGTGAAGTACAAATAATATCTATATTATCAACCCTGTGTTCAGCACAATTTCAAAACACAGTCCCATACTAGCCACTAGAAGAAAACTACCCCAGCTGAAACCAGCTCACCTCATTAATGTGAAATGTGGGCTCTGTTAATCACATTGCACAGTGGGTTTTGTTTCACATGGTGTTGCAAGATGCACTCTGCAGGTATTGCTGCTATTAGCTGTTAAAGATTCCATAAGCAGATCTCATCCTGGAATCAGTAATAACTGTATTTTCTCAGATGCAGAAGGTATTTGAAAAGGTTCGTGCCTGTTTAAACCCCTGTTCTCTTTCCTAACTTGCTGATTATTTGCTCTTGAAATCTGCCTTAAAAAATTGTCATTCTCTCAATGTCTTTCCAGATCCCTCTATTTTGTCAATTGGGTTCCTGCATTATGGCTCTTTTGCCCTTCTCTGCCACAGAAATATGTGGTAGTATTGGGAATGCAGCATTTCATGTGTTTCTTCTGAAGATGTTTATTGACTCAGCAAAAGTGGAAAGTGCATTAAAATTGCCTCTTACAGGTGTTCTGTCTGGTTCTATCTTGCCAATAACAAGGTGAAGGTCATTTACCTTAGAGGATAAGTTCTAGTGGACTAAAAAGAAAATTTTAAATTGGTGATAATGAAAATTTGTAAACCCCTACTGTAGAAACATGTTTTAGCATGTTTTTGAATTTAATATGGAATTGTTTTCTTGACTCCAAAAAGGAGAAAATAAAAGGAAGCTGGACATACTTCTAGTAAATGAAAAACCAGACATGCTATGCTACTTGTGGAACTGGAGAAGCAAGCAAAAGTTAGAGCAAATAATGCTAAATTCACAGACCTGGCTGGAGGGTTCTTGGCAAAGTTGGCAAAAGAAAATCTAATCTTGTACTGACAGCGGAGATTGTATTTTGCAGCAGAAGAGGAAGAAAGGCCAGTAAGGGTCTTATAGAAGGAGGAAGATGTAGTGGCCAGTTGGATTTTACTGGGCTGTGTGTAACTTAATGGTACCACAGAGGGGTGTCCGTCAACCCTTGCATTTACCAGCTCCTCATAGCAGTCTTTGCTCTCCATTTTGTATGATGGGCAAAGGTTTGAGCTCATTCCTATTGCAGCAAGTCTGAGGGATGAGGCTGAAGAATGCACATTCTGCTTTTCTCTGGCCTGCAGTGGTGCAAGAGGAATAGCAATGGCTGATGCTAGAAGTCCCTTTCACTGACAAGTTCACTGAACACAGGAGCTGTCCCTCCATTCTCTAGAACAGGGAGAAGTGAAGGAGTTGATCTAAGCAGCCCCCTTCTTTGAATTGCGCTGTGATCTGGAGCTGGATATCATTGGCAGTCAAAGTATCCGTACATACTGCTCTAAAGGCAGTATGAAGAAAAACTGGGGCAGTACCACTCTTTCCTAAGAAATCCTCACACCCTGCTTCAGTCTTTGGCTGTGTGACATTGATCTGATACCAGCAGAAAACAGTCAAGAAGAAAAGTGAAAGAAGGAATGCAACTGCTGCAAAGCCAGTCTGATTTAGCAGGCAATAGTAAATTTTATTTGGGGGGTGAGAAGGTGCTGGAACACTCAGTGAGAAAATAAAGTACTGCTACTGTACTAATAGTGCAAGGCACTAGACACAGAACACTATAGACAGAGCAACACGGTCTGTACTAACATATTGTGAACTGTCAGTCTTCAAATCTGAAATATCGCCCCAGTAATTTTAGCAAGATTTGATCAAAAAAAAAAAAGTAGAAAAGTAGCTTTATGTCTTTTCTAAGGAATTCAGCTTTTGTGTGTAGTTGTAGAACCATCCTCTGACGTCATGCTAAAGATTTCTTAAATTTCCACTGTGACTGATGCAAAGTGACTTCAGCGTCTTCTGTAAAGGATTTCTCAGCAGTGAGCATTTTACGTTCTAGGCAAATACAGTCAACTGTTCAGCAATCTGCTCAGCTGAAAAAACACTTTTGAAATGAGGAAATACTCTTTGAGACACAGAGACAGAAATGTTCTAAGCGTTGTGTAAAAGCATTCAAAACCTAAAAAGCCCTCATTCCTGAATAAGTTCTTATTCAAAAGAGAAATTTCAGAAGGTGGGGGGAAATGTACAAACTTTCTTTAATCTAGGAAATCTGTCTATTCACAGCTAAAACAACATTTGTTTTATCTGTAAAAGTTAGATAAAGACCTCTAAAAGAAAAAGACTAAGTAATGTTATCTAGATCTTTTATTATGTGTTCTCCGCAAAATGGCTAATGATGCTCCTTCCAATAAGAACTTAATTTTATTCAATTCAGTAAAATCATTTGTTTTCGTACAGAAGTGGGATTTTTAATCAGGGGTATCACAAAGACTTACAAATAAACAATTTTACAGAATTTTTAGTCTCTGTTTCCACAGGGAATTTGAGTATTCAACACACTGCTGAAAGGTGTCTTGAAACTTCCAGGCTTAGCACCTGGGTTGAGCACCTGTGTAATGAACAGCAGTGTGAAACAGGATCAAAAACATTCCATCCTTGTTAGCCAGGCAAAGCCAGCAAGCATGCCTGCATTGTGTCAACGTGTGTGCACAGTTCATGGCATAAATATGCATGTGCATGAGTAGCAAAACACTGAGTTCAAATGCTTGCACGTACTTATTGACACAGATTTGTGAACCTTCTTTGGTCGTTAATTTAACATGTCCCTTAATTTGACCAAAGTAGCAAAGACAAAGCAGAGTGATTTGGTGTTGAGGCTAGTGCAGAGTTACTGGTTAGCAAAACTCAGGCATTAAGAAAACCAGAAGTGTTAACAATTGTTGGTTTATGGCTTGTGTGGCTTGATGTGATACTGGCCTTGGAAAAAACATGCACTTGGGAAAGCACTGAGCAGAACTCTAATTTTTATTGATATTACTTTATTTTGAGTACTTAATGGCATATGATGCAACTGCCTTTATGGATAAGGAGACACTGTTTTTTCTGGTTTGGCATCGTTATAAAAATATGTGACAATTTAGTGTAGAAGGGAAAAGAAATCCAAAACTACCTTGATTTCCTTTTGTGCTGTGAGCATTTTGAAATCAATTGCAAGCCTCCACATACACTTATGCCCTTATGCCTGAGCAGATGTCCCTTGGATTAAATCTGGCAGGTATTCACAGAACATCTCCATTGAGGCAGCTTATTGAATGGAAGAAGGAATAAGGATTTTTTTTTCCTAAGATGTTTTTAAGAGGAACATAGGTTATGTAGGATTTTTTTTCTTACAATTTTTTGTCGGTGGTTGTTTTTTGGTTTTGTTTTTGGTTTTTTGTTTGTTTGTTTGTTTGTTTGTTTCTCCAAATGGAGTTACTGCATGTAGAAGAGAGCTGCAATAAAACAACTGTGTTTTACCTCAAAATGGTCATACTATCTGCAAAGTGGAAATGCTGTTTGCTTAAGTATCTCACTTGCAAAACTACTCAACTGGGAACTTGTTTAGTTCTACACAGAAATGAAGATAAGAAATACCTTTGTCTTGCCTGCAGTGTCTGAGAGAAGTCAATGCACAGAAATTCTTCATTATGCCCAGTGAGGTGCTGCAATGGAGAGAGCATCAGTCAGTTGGCATTTATCTCAGTATGTAATTGCTTTTGCCAGAATACGTCCCTAGTTGTTTTGTGCTGCAGAACCTGTACTGGGAAGAGATGTTTCTGAAAGAGTACAAATTGCAAGTGTGAGTTATCAACAGCAGGAAAGAACAGAGGCAGCAGCTTGCAGAAGTAACAACTCTCCCTTTTGCTCCCTCCTTAACTCCTGACCTGTGTGTTTTAAAATCAAATGAAGAACGTTATTGATTGTGGCTGTCATGCTAGCATTGAGGAGTGAACCAATGGTAGAGTTCTCATGTTTGCAGACAGCCTGAAGCTTTTGCATTTGGAAGCAAGTTGTTTTCCAGCCTTCTCTCCAGGATGACGATGGTGAAAGCTCACAATGATAGACAGCATTATTAGCTATGCAAATACTAGCTAAAGCACCTAGAAAAGACAAAGAAATATCAAGATTATTAATAGTGTTGCACTGACTCTCAAGACTTAGTGAAGCTTAGGAGGTTGCCATCACATCCGTAGTTTTTCCTGACTCCTGCTACTCGTGTCCTGGTGCTGTGTACATGCCCCATGGAGTTGCTACAGCAGTCTGTGGTTGGCTCACATGCAATCCCTCTACAGTATTTCTTCAGACTTCCTTCAGCTTGCACCATTTAATATGAGCTGTGAGGGTAACACCTCCCATGGAAGGATACCTGGGCTGCTTTCTTCTTCCCTTCTGATACAGAAGTCACTGTTTTGCTGGTGGCAATGCGTTCATCCAGCTAAAATAGCCATTTTGCTGCCCTTTGAGGTTGAGAGATTTCTCTGGGAGGAAGTCAAAGTTGTGTTAAGGGCTTGCCAACACAGGAAGTTTGTGCTGTCAAAACACTCATGCTAACAAAGTACTACAATGGTAGGCTGCTGGGACTCTCTCTGTCCTTCAGGAATTCAAGGTATTTCTTAATGTTTCAAGGCACTCTGGAATAAAATTTGATAGGTTTTGCCAAACAATATGGAGAGCATTCAAAATTGTAATGAGGTGGCCTAACTGCTGAAGGGTAGAGGAGGAAAAAGATGCAGCGCCTTAGCAGAAGGGAATCTTGCTGTCTTCCATCAATGGGTTTTAGGCTTCATAAATCAGGGAGGGACCTTTGGGCCAGCTGTTTGGCACAGGTCTCCTGGAAAGTGAAAATTTCCCAAGTCAAAATGGGTGGGGGCAGCTGAATTGGCTTTTTTTCTGGCTATATTGCATCTTGTGTATGGGTTGTATAATGGAGACAGTAATAGCATCACCATGGTAATGGGAATTGGGGGAAATGTTTCCACAGGAGTCTTCTTCCTAGCCCCAAAGTGCACAGGGGTGAGGCCATGTGATTACTTTCCTCCTTTCTTGTTCCTGGGAAGATTTTGTATCTACTAGGTTCTGAATCATTTGTGTTCTCACATCTTATCAAGCTACAATATGTTGAAATAGGATTAAACTGTTCATACAGAGATAGTTCACTGTGTATGCAGCTGTGCAAAATGAAATTTTGCCAGGCATGTTAAGCCATTTAATATTATGAAAAATTTTCAAGGCGTGCAGAGGACTTCTGATTAAGCTAACAGTAGTTGTGCTTTCAAACATGTATTTTATGTATCAAAACCTTTCCAAAATGTATTTTCAATGTGCTTTGGCAAATACCTGGGTTTGATGGGCTCATGTTTCTCAGCCAACTTTCATTCTTGTTGAGCTGTTGGAAGCTCACAAATCAGAGTGGTTTTCGAACAGTGTATTTTAGAGTATCACTGTCCATCAAACCAGATATGTAACCATGAGTTCCTGGTCAAATTCTTCCTGTGAGTAGCTTCACTGCAGTCAAGGAGATTGGAGATGTACTTCATCTGTGACTGTTAGCCATATGCTAAGCATGCATAAGATACTGCATTTTCCAGCTGTTAGTGCCATTAGTCAGTCTTTCACAGGATCATCCAGGTTGGATGGGAGCTCAGGATGTCTCTTATCCAACCTCCATCTGAAAGCATGGTGAACTATGAATGCAAGTCAAGTTGGCCCAATACTTTATCTGGTTGGGTCTTGAAAATCCTGATAGTGTTTCTCATAGAATCATGTAGCTTCTCTGCTGCTTATTTGGAGAAAAATAATTCTGTTTATAAGTCAGATCAGTTTATGGGGTATTTCTGCTTTTTGTCTTGGCTGGCTCAATGCACCACCCTCTAAAAAGTAAGCTCCATGAACATATAATCTGTAGATTATATGCATTATTTGAGAGAATAGAATCATAGAATATAATGTGTTGGGTTGAAAGAGACCTTAAAGATCATCTAGTTCCAAACTCCCTGCCGTAGGCAAGCATGCCACCTCACCTCCTAGATCATGTTGTCCACGCTGCATCTTCTATTTGGATTTATGCCTTTCTTCTCCTAATATTATTTTTAATAGATCAGCAAACTGCAGATTTCCTTCTTCCACATTTTCCAGTTGTCCATAGTGATCTCATTTGTCTTTTATGCTTCCCTGTTTCTGACTATTCTTCAGCCACCAGCTGTATTCCAAGTACCTGTGTCCTCACCTCTCTGATTCTACACTTTTTTCCCCAGTATCTCCTAGTCCCTGTTCCTAAACTTCTGTGTAGTTTTTGTGTGTAATTTTTCCATGTGGGTAGGCAAGGGTGTATATAATTATACAGAAGAGCAAAGTTAACAGAAAAATACGATGACAAAGGCAAACAATTAAAAATTCAGTGAGGACTGGCAACAGTCTCATTCTCTATTCCCACATGCACATGGCTGATCAAGCTGCTAGTAATTATATGATCAAGTTATTTTATTCCCAAAACCCTTCCTTGTTCCTTGGACAGGATGTGATTCTGGGTGTGAGTCAGTGCTGTGCATTGAAGGAAGCTGTTTGCTGTTGCAGGAGCTGAGACATTTGTAGCAAAAGGGCCCAACAATTGCAGGAAAAGCGAGAGGCTAGCCTTGTGTTTAAGGAGACTGACCCCTGCGCTGGTCCAGGATTTTGGTGATGCAAAGCAAGTGACTTCCACCTAAATTTTCAAAGGCAGTTACAGTGTGCATTTCACACTTTCCAGGTGCTTACCTGCTTGATACCCAGTCTTGGAAACTCTCTCTCTCTTCACATATATAATAGAAGTAAATAGGAAAGATTTGCTTTAAATCTCATATAAGATTTATAAATACATATAATCTTACACATAAAGAAACAAGTTTTCCGTTCAAAATTTTCTGTATTCTTAAAAAATCATCTCCTGCACATTTCAAATACGAAATAAATATATATAATCTTAGACGTAAAGAAACAAGTTTTCTGTTCAAAATTTTCTGTATTCTTAAAAAATCATCTCCTGCACATTTCAAATACGAAATCAAAAGCCTGAAAGAAAGTGCGGCGCGGCTAGTTTAAGACAGCATTAGGAATGTTTCTCAAGCTCTAAATTAAAAGAAGGCCACCATCAGATATGATAGGCATGCTAATGCAAATGATAGGTTCTCTATTCATTGTCATTTTGTTAGGCTTCTAGCTTTTTATGTTTTGTGGGTGACAAGCTTAGGTGAGGACAAGATGTGAGCATGGATATCGGTGACTCTTAGGTTCCCATCTTTTTGGTGTAATTCACTTAGTTATTACAGATACTTGAAGCCTTATTACACAAACCTGTTACTCATTTAGTATTTACTAATACTTCAGCTAATTTTGAAGTTGAGTGTAAAGAGAAAAAAGCCTATATACTTGGACCCTTCATCTACCCCAGAGCTTCCACTGTCTGCCACGGACCTCCAACCTCCACTCAAAACCCTTGAGTGCACTGTGTAACCTCCAGCCATGGAATATGAAGTATGATCTTTTCAGGACCGAGCCATTCCACTACATGAGTGGGACTCCAGTGCTCAGCCCCTGTTGTGGGTGTATGGGGTGATCTGACAACGCAGGGCAGCTTGCTGGTGGGAAGCACTATCCCTCAAATACTGCCCCGTGTCCTTCTTCACATGCAACTGGGTGGTGTATTTCAATAGGAAGTGTGTGATATACCTTCAGCTTTCACCAGGGATGGATGAATAAGAAGTGTATCAGCTGCTATGTGTCTAGGAAAGACAGTGCTTTATTGACTTGCTTCTGCAGTCGATCTGATGACTTGTACGTTGAAGTGTGATTTAACCAGCGCTGATGTGAGATTAGTCAAAGAGGATTACACATATGTTGCATGACTTCCTTAAAAAAAAGTGTTAACCAGCTGGAGTACAACATCAAGCCTGTCATTTCAGGACAGAAATTTCAAGCATGCAAGAAACAGGTGTCCCCACAAAATGCTGGACCCTCCATGAAAGGCTGCTCTTTAAATATACAAACGAATGCATTTGTTTTGGTGACAGGTCACTAAGCAACCTGCACTGCACCAAGAAAATACAATCTCAGCAGCACTTCTCAGTACAGTTGGCGTCTTTGGTGTTGAATCGCCATACCATGAATCAGAGCTGACAGTAGCTGCAGGGCCTTGTCCACAGCAAAATACTGGAGGCAGATACCCAGCCTGGTGTACCAGTGATTTCAAGTACAAATTAAAAGCAGGTATGCAGGTTTAGAGTAAAGCAGTGGTTGGAGTTTAAATCTTACACAGTATTGTCAGTTCTTCTAGGTAGTATGAAAGAAGCTTAATAGTTATGAAAGTCCATAATCAAGTGTGGTGGTTTGAGCATAAAGATTACCCTTACCTGAGCACTGTCAAAGAGCAAATTTTTGTCGCAAAAATTGGGGGCTACTATAGACTGAAAGAGTGTTGGAGAGGGAAAAAGGGACAAGATCTTTTAGAGCTTTTACAGGGGTATGTGAAATATAGTAGTTCATACCTCTGTGACTGAAACCCAAACAAACTAAATGGCCTCACCCAGTTGTTCCTCAGTAAACTCATCATCCTCACCTGTCAGACCTAACCATGGCAGTCAGTCACAGGAAATTAAGTTTAATGAAACAAACAAATGGGTTATTTGTCACCGATAATAGACATCTTTTTTCAGCTTCTTGTTGGGCTTTATGTGGCATGTCCCCTAAAATAAAAATCTCCATAGCCTCTGCCCCAGACATTAGAGAGGTCTGTCTCTGGATTGGGACAGGACATACAGAAGGTAGTTACAGCTTGCTTGTATCTTACAAACACCTTTAAGATCAGTGAAACTTGTAGCTAGCTTATCTATGGCACAGCTTGGTGCCAGACCACAGGAGGAGACACAGGAGCCCTTTGCTGTCTGTAGGGGAGCCAGCTTCTTGGGAAACCAGCCGGCTATAGGCTGCTCTGGCATGCTGTAATGCAGACTGGAGCATTGACCTTAAGCATGACCCTACTTTTGTTGATACAAAATCTGTCAATGCTTCTAGAAAGTGAACTAATGAGAAGTGTGAGGTCTACATAATACAAATTTCTAGCTCTCCTTTGCTGATGGGAGTGAGCTACCTCAGGGTCTGATCTAGTTCAAGGCTATATGAGAAATGGAAGGAGGGAGTAAACTATAACGTTGAAAATTATCCTAGGAATCCAGGTGACAAAGCATTACACAGCCCCTAAATAGCACTTACACAGTAAAATGAACTGTCATGAGCGGGAAATCTGTGTGTTGGGACTGATGGTACGCCCAGTCATGGTCTCATGGTTTTCTTTTGTAACAGTAGGAGTGGTTGGTAAGTAATCCTTCATGCTGCATTTACTATTTCACTTCCTCTATGTCACCACCTCAGTGTTGCTGTAGCATTTTAGCATGTCTGCATTTACTAAAATAATTTGCTCAAGCATGGAGACATTTAAATGGGAAAGATTTACTCGATGCTGTCTGCTCCTTGTGGACAATGGCAGGACGTGAGCCCCCTATCACGTGTATAATTGATGTGAAACGAGTGCGATGCTAATCCTGTCCAAGGGCTTGTGAGGAAGCAATACCAGTTCCATTTCCAAACAAATGTTTCATTGTAAAAGAAAATTAAAATCAGATATTAACTGGAAATGACACTGCAGTTTTATAAGAGGAGCCCAGAAGGATGAGTTTGTTAGACAGCTGTTTATCTTGCATTTCTTGCATTTCAATATTGTTTTAAAACCAGTTCCTAAAATGTATTTCTTACTGCTTGCCTCATCTTCTAGCATCACAGTCACAACTTGATGAGAAGGACTAACATTTTTGGGATGATATAAGGGGTTAAAGATTATAATAACCTTCTTCTGATAGTGCAGTTGCTTGATTATGTCACCTGCCTTTCTCTCCTACCATGATTATATTTATATGAGCTGTCTGGTTTATGGCTCTATGCATTTGTTAATACCAAATATCTTAATATTGCCAGCAGCACACTTGACTCTAATCTCCGTGGGCTGTGCTGCAGATCATTTGTCTGGTCATGACTGAATCAATACTCATCCTCAGGAGAAAAACTCAACTGCAACAAATACAGAACACAGAGAGGTTTAATCTTTGTCCTCGTCTCTTTTTCCTGTCTCTCTCCTCTTTCTAAAGTTCCTTTAAAAGGCTTTGGGAATAAGGACTCACCTTGGGTAGGGAAGATGCAGACCCCCCCCCCCCGCCCCCTTTTGCTCTGAGACAGGCACACATTGCTTATAATATAACAGGTAACAGGAACTTATCTCCCAGGCTTTCTAGCACTATAGGCTGCTGGCCGAGCAGTGGCAGTGACTGACTTGTCTTGATGGAAGATCTAGATGCCTCCTGCCTGCCACCTGCTCAGCAAACAGGTCTGGTGGACCAGACTGCTCAGCTGGGGCTATTTTGAGGGAGGTTGACAATTTTGGGGAGATGTTGATGAAAGGAACTGCTGGTGTGCTCCTCTGGCAACTGATCTGCAGTGGGAGAAACCAACTGGCAGCAGAGTCCCCTCTGGTGCCTGCTGAAGTAGCTGGTGAGGGGTCAGGGCTCCTCCACAACCAGATAATGAAGAGGGATGCTCTGCAGTAGTAGTAGCAGCAGCTCAGCTGGGTGGATTTGGCTAAGTAATGTGCATATGGATACTGGCAGCACCTGTGCAATTCAGAGTCTCTCACCTCTAGATGCAAAGGTGTTCCCAGCTCCCCTCCTGGACACTTCAGAGGGCTACAATCTGAGAACAGCATCAAGAGTAAACAAAATCCTTGGTATCATCATCCTTCATAAACAGAAATAAAGTAGCTGACTTATAAAATGAAGGTGAATCAAGGTTCATTTGCTGAAGGAATCAAAGTAGTATCTTTTAAATTTGACATGATTTTTCCTTCAGAGTTCCTTACAAATCTGTTGGCCTTTCTTTAACAGAAGTGTTTGTTAGATAGTCTTGCAAGGAATAATGCTGAGAATGAAATGAGAAAACATTTTAATACCTTCCGCATGTCTAAGCTTTCCTCTAAAGGGAGAATCCTGCCATTAATGCACATTTGATGTTCTGCTAAGTGTAGCGAAGGAGCAAAGATTAGTGACAGAAATAATGCAAGGGCTTAGGAACACACCTGTAGCTGTGTGGCTTTAATAGTTTATGTAGAGGTGCTGTTACCTATTTGTAGCGGGTGCTGAACGGCATGGATTGTTACACCCAGGCATAATACAACAAAATATTCAACTGCTGCAGATCTCCCCTGTTCTTCCTAGGTTGGTGCCTCCTCCTTGTGCAAGGTGGGTGCTGGCATGGGAAGGTTGGTGGCACTGCCCCATTCCTCACTTCCCCTTGCATGCTTTGCTCTGCAAGGGGCAGCAGCTGGACCTCACATGGCCTGTGGGACCTGGAGGGATGTGAGTGAGGCTTTGCTGCACCTGGGGCTTAGCTTTGAGGGGACCCAGCTGCAGCCTCCGAGGTCCCAGAGAAGGCTGCTCCTGGTTTGTTGGGTGTCTCAAATCAGCTCTGGAGTCTCAAATGAAGAAGCGTCTGCTCTGTATGGCATGCCTGTGCCAGGGAGGGCAAGGCTTGGGATGACAGCACCTGGCATGGCAGAACAGGGGCAGCTGTGCTCAGCTGTGGAACAGTTAGGATGCGGGAATCCATGACGGTCCCCCAAAGCAGGGGATGAGATTCCACAAAAAGAAATACTAATATCATTCTGACTATTGGGATCCAGTTGCCTTGAGCATGGTGTCTTGAAAAAAAAAAAATAAATCTAGTTACTGCTCTTGTATACTGTGTGTTCAAGGGTGTTAAAAAAAAATAAATCTGAAAGTCAACCAGAAAGGAACTAGTGCATATTTGGGGTCAGTCCTGTTTTCTTTGTACTGCTATTACTTTGCAATGTAGAGGACTTTCCACTTGTAAATTCACTTCTGGGGAGCTCAATTACTTTTTCTAAAGAGGCATACTAGGGAATTACTTCATTTCTTGTTTAAGTGGATAAAATATTGCATTGTAAAAACCTTTCCTAACACATTTCTTGAACTTTAAGCAAGAAAGGATCTTTCAGAAACATATGATTGTATAGATAATAAAGGTTTTGTTTTTCAGGTTGAAATTTCCCACTCTCTTTGAAGGTAGAAACAAGTGGTTTTAACCCAGAGGAAGATGGCTTTGGTAGCAGACTCTTGGCTTTAGGCCAGGCACAGAAGCTAACTGATAAATGAAAACAGATGAAATATTGCAAGACTTGATGTTACATTTCTACCAATGAAGTTTCTGAATACAGCCACTGAAGTGTGAAGTAACAACAGCTCAGCACACAGTACATATTACCAAGTATCCCCCTGCTTTGTCGCTTTTTAGAAATTAATTTGTCGTCTTGCTGAAAAGAAAACAAACCAACAATCTATCCAAGCACCCCAAAGAAACCGTTAGTTGGATTATTCTTTGTTTTACTATTTAACACCAGCTGACTATAACCCAAAAGAATCACCTCAACTAAATTAAGCAATTTATGTGTCTAGGCACCTCAGAATAAACAAATTGGGACTGAGGGCTACATTATTGAAGGATGCTTAAGTACACTTTCAGTGTGAAAAAAAGTACCCATTTCAGAAGTGCCAAGTGTTGGAAACTCACCAGAAAGGTGTATGCTTCTGCTGTGTGAAGAGCAGAATGCGCTTGCTGAAAGTCAGATCAAGCAACTGGATCCCCTGCACTGGCTAGGACAGGAGATGGTAAAGCTGTGCCTGAAGCTGCACCACCACTAGGAAGGACCAGTAAGGTCCCACTGTAAGCAGTACTAGTGCTGGACGCTGCCAGCTGTGCTATTTTGCCTGCAGTTTGCATTTTTTGCTGCAACTTTGCCACAGGACTGACTAAAAGTACCAGTAGGTCTAGAAAGGGATTAGGTTGTTAGACTGGCATTTTGAGGAAACACTGCATGGCCTGCATGCACCTTAACCCCTCAACAAGGGGGGAAATCTGTTGATTTCCAGATTGCATGCTAGGGGAAGGCATGCTTTATATTTGTCCTTTATGCTCCAGCAGTTATTGCTGGTTGATGTCTGACTGAAATATGGGACCAGACTGATCTCATACTAGTGAGTTTTTCCTGTTTTTCTTCATCTTGTCTTGCACTGCTGAGTGCATGCTGCCATTCTGCAGCTCTGCCTTTTGCACGCAGGATCCTGAACCTGCCACCTGTGTGTCTTTCTGCCTGTCAGCAGGGATCTGGCAGGGACTGACCTGTGTCACTCTACATACTGCTTGCTTAAGTGCCTAAGAATGAGTTTTTTCACCCTATGTTCTTTTTTGTAAAACCGGGACCAACAAAATCTCTCTCTGGGCTTGCGCATTTTCTTCCTGCTGTACCTCTTGGAACACAGTTTGCAGCTGTCTGGGTTAGCACTGAAAAGTGCCAATAGCATCTGTGGGTAATGAGCCTGAGAAGAGCAGTTAATGAAGATCTTGTTTCAGAAACTGTACTTCTCTCAACCCTAGAATAGCCAGACACATGTAGTACATGAGCATGATGTTCATTGCACAGTGCTATTTCTGTCCCTTTCCCTTCTAACCATCTTTCAACAGCTTGCTGTGTGGAACCCCCACCTCATCTTGATCTGGTAGGGTGCAACAGTGGTCTCCAAACTGGAGGGGTATGAATCCTAAGTGGTGTGCAAGACAACCCACTAGGGTGCAGGAAGAATATATATTTTGTACCATTAATAAACAAGCTAAAATTATTGTTGTAAAACATTGTTTACTTTATCCTTTTTAATTGCTTTTTTTATAGAGGTTTTATAATGTATGTACTATTCAGCTCAAAGATTTTTTTTTTTTTACTGAGAAGAGTGAGCAACCAAAAAAATTTGGGGGTCACAGGCTTTAAAAGACATCTCAGAAAGCTGACATCTGCAAACTCTTCTTTTCCACAGAGATCTCATCTGGTTTTCGTCTCCAAACCAATCAGCCCCACCAGGGCTGTCATTTCCCTGATTGTCATCTACACAGGTATTTCAAGACTTCCTGCCATGTAATTTTCAGTCCCACCTGAAGTCTGTACAAATGGTGGTATAATCACCAGTTAGGCTGGGATGAATTTGTTGCATGTCATCAGCAGAGCAGGAAGTCAAGCCAACTAATCTGTCAAATTTCTGAGGGTCTGTAAAAGCCTGGATGGAGAGATATGTAATAATTCTGCACAGAAAGAGCAACTAAATTTGAAGTACCAATCTGCCAGCTGGAGATTTGCTGGGAAATCAAAATCTTTGTTAGCAAATGATACTGACAGCTAAATGGTAAACCAGTACAGTGCTAGAGCAGACCTTGTGTACTCTCTGTCCTCAGCCACAGGCTTGGGAAGGATGCATTCTCTCCTTCTCATTTTGGGCAATGCAGATCACGTTTCATTTACATGGTGTTTGTGGCAGCCTTAAGGACCTTTGTGACAGTGGCTGTAGCTTGATGAGAGGTCAGTGAGATTGATCTCACCCTCCTTAGGCTGACAGTGATCTTGGGTGGAAGGTTTAAACCCTACAGCAGTTCTCCTCCAGTGAGTGCAGCTCAGTGTAGCCACAGACACTTAACAAGGTTGGGTTTGTACAGAAGGAGGTCAGTAACTAAATTCAGAGTGACATTCTTAGGCTATGTGTATTGAGTTAGTAAGTACTGATGAAATTCAGTGTAATAGCTACCAGGCAGTAAGAAAAGAAAACTTTGGTGACCTGTGTAGGGTCACCTTCAGCTGTACTCTTTCAGAGCAAGCAAGTTAATAAGTAAAGGTTTGGAAATTGACATATCTGAACCATGTGTGTGAAATTTCAAATTGTTACATGCAGGGATTATGCCTGTCTTTAAAAATCTGACTATAAAAGTGCAGGAGAAAATCATCTTCTACTGGTAACAACAAAAAAGTTTTCCCCTGCCCCCCATTTCAAAGTGTTCATCTCTGCCAACTTACATACCACTGGAAATCATGAAGGAAATAGGGAAATTGTATGTAGGTTTTTCTGCGTATCATTTGGCACTTGATGCACTTTGACATGATGGCAGTCACACTAGGACATAAACACATCTCCTTGGGAGGAAATGCAAAATTTTAGTTCTGTTCTCAGGAGTTTCTTCTCCAGCATTTGAGAATAGAAACTTAGAGGTGGATGTTTAGTATGAACTGTGGCTGGAAAGGGCTGCTATGAAGAGATGAGCTGGGACCCAAGTAGTATACCATGTCTTAAGCCCCTTAGAGCTTTGCAGATGAAGACCTTGATTAGTTTTATGAAGTAGATTAGTAGGTAATAGGAGCCTGTAGACCAGAGGTGATTTAGAGTAATGGGACTGTCTCCACATGTGAAACCTGAATGATGCAGAGTCCTGGAGCTGCTTGGAAGGTTAGTTGCTATAAAAAAAAACCAACCTGAAAACTGAAAATGAAAAAATATGAAAACTGAAAAATAACAGAGTGATGTGTGTGAATATGGATGGGTTTTATGTAGCAAGTACCAATGTGATCAACACATTGACACAGGCTGATTTATTTCAAGAGGAAAGAAACTGTACTATTGTCTGTGTTTCTAAGCTTGAAATCAACAGCTTCTGGTGTGGATAGAGCCCTGTTCTCAGTAAAGGATATTCTTGACATTGCACACATCCTTGGACCAGGACTATATACACTTCAGAGCACTTCAGAATGTGAGGTCTGCTGTAAATATTTAGGACATTCCAAACAGAAACCAAGACCCTCATCAAAATTAATTAAACTGTCATTAGTAGGCAGAAGAATATTTGTAATCAATGATTTGTGTGCTGCCTAGTCTATTCTCAGTCTCTTGGTTCTTATCTATAACATCTAAGCTGACTAGAAAGACTTCTCAAAGTGAAACTTGGCTGTCTCTGCAATATGTGCCTTTGCTACTCTTGAAAAATACTTTTTCCTGAGGAGATAACCGCCCATTCTTTTTATGTGGCCCAGCATTTTATGGGGCTGTCTTTGAAGGGAGATCACTTTGGGGAACTTTGGTAATTTCTCCCTAATCTCAGACATAATCATCTCCAAAGGGGAGGAGCATTAGGGCAACAGGCAGCCAGAACACAGCAGCTGTTGTTAGTGATCCAGGCTGCATGGCCTTTTTGTTGGTCTGGGGGTAAAACTGCTGAACTCAACCCTTTTTCTCTCATTTTTCAACAAGTCAGTGATGAAGCCAATGAATGTCAGATGAGTCACTGTGGCCATGGATTTGCCATGAGCCAAAAACCACTCCTTGCCCCCACATTAGTGCTAGGCAGTGCAATGTGTCAAAGGTACATCCCAGGATGTGTGGACACAGCTTTGCCCTGAACTGAGACCAGTGCTGCACCTTATCACAGTCTATAATTCTAGAGGAACTCATACAGAACAACATATTTAGGCCCATATACTAAGCACAGAACTATGCAAGGCATTTATTTTAATCTTTGCAACTTGGGTGTAATATCTTCTTAAATCAAAAGCAGTGTGGCCAGCATATCGAGTGAGGGTCTTGTGCCCCTCTACTCTGGTGAGATGGGCCCACCTGGAGTTCTGCATCCAGTACTGAGGTCTACATCAAGAAATACATGGATCTGTTGGAGCAAGCTGGGAGGAGGACCATGAAGGATGGAACACTTCTCCTATGAAGAAAGGCTGAGAGAGTTGGGGACTGTTCAGCCTGAAGAAGAGAAGGCTCCAGGGAGACATTTTTTCATCAATACTCTCTTGTAGTGGACCTACAAGAGAGCTGGAGAAAGTCTTTTTTAAGGGCCATGTAGTGATAGGACAAGGGATGATGGCTTTAAACAGAAAGAGGAAAGATTTAGATTAGATACTAGAATTCTTTATTGCAGGTGTGATGGAGCACTGGAGCAGGTTTCCCAGAGGTTCTGTAGATGCCCCATTGCTGGAAGTGTCCCAGGCCAGGTTGGAGGGAGATCTGAGCAACCTGATCTAGTGGAAAGTGTCTCTGCCCAGGACTGGCACAGGACTGCAACTAGATGATCTTTAAGGTGCCTTCCAACCCAAACTATTCTGTGATTCTGTGTTTCTCTCTTTTGTCCCTACAATCCACACTCTTCTCCATGACTGGACTACATTTTAAAGAGGTGGTTTAAATGTATCTTTCCATATGCTGAATAACAAGTGAATGGTGGTATCTATTCCAGAGTAAACACCAGTAGGTTTGGGGCTTTTTTAGTTTGTGTCAATATCTTTTTTATAAAGCCACATGTCTGAAGAAAAGAATTCACTCAGCTGTTAAGTACAGCTATTATGGATTTCTTTTCAATAGGGAATGTAAGAAGAGACTGAAAGCTGAAGAAAACTTCCCAGGAGCACAAAATCTTGCTAATTTATTGACAGAGAAATTTCAGAAAGACTGCAAAGTACATCTGGCAGCTTGTAGTTTATATTTCTTCTTACCCTAAATATTTCCCTAAATAATTGGAGGACTTTAATTAAATTGCAATCCTAACTGTATTTACCACTGAAATTTTATGGAACCTTTCATCCTAGGGCCTAGAGCAAATAATTTAAGTCACAAAATACTCCCAAGAGATGCACTTTCATGTTACTACAAGGCAAAGAAATAGAGAAAGCAGAAATAGTCCACTGACAAGACAACACAGGAAACTTGTAGCAGAGGGAGGAAGGAAGCCTGGGGTCTCTTGGGGTCTCTGGCAGTATGCTGTAACCCAGGCTTGACCAAAACATAATATTTCTGCTTTTTATTACTTCACAGTCCTTTTACAGGAAAAGATGATTTATAATATATGAACTAATGGCTAAAATATGCATGTACCTTTCCAAGGGCAAACATAATTCTCTAACCTTCTGCAAATGTGGTGCTTTTATGAAGAAAGGTCATTGCACGGTTTCTTCTGCTCTGCTTAAAAATATCTCACAGTTATCAAGTAAACATATTCCCAGATCCCAGAATGAGCCTCTTGAGTGCTCTTGACATCACAAAAAAGTTGCCTCTAAATAAGTAAACAAGTAAGTAATGTCATGTTGACCCTCCTGAATATTAAAAGCTTGACTTTTCCCCATCTCTCTCACTGAAATTACCACAATTTTATTTCAGCAATTTTTGGAGAGTTGTGCTCTCTGTAAGATCTACTCCAGGAAGGCCCCTAGTGAAGCTACCTCCGCGAGAAACTCTAAAAATCACCCTGGCTTTCTTATGAGCCTCCTACAATGTGCTAGCCTTCTAAGCTGCACTGAACTAATTGCTTACCTTTGTGACTAGCATTTTCCTGCCTTAGAGTTACTTCATGCAGAAAAACAGCTGCACTTCAAGTGGCATGACTATACAATTCCTTTACAAATAGTACATCTATGTTTAAGTTCAGAGTGAAATTTAATGTTAGTGGTGCTTAAAGCAGGATAGTTCTTACCCAAGTGAAAGTTTCTCAAAGTGGAAGGTCAACAGCTTCATCAGAGCCATCTCCAAAATGCTTTTGTTAAAAGGGAGAAATATGCCCTTTGCTACCTAGAAGTCAATTATATTTTGGATTAAAAAAAAAAAAAAAAAAGGGAAAAACCTTTCCTCACCTGCCTGTCCATGAGACGTTAATAATCCCTGTAGTATGCAAAATACTCCTGAGCATAGAATTGCATCTGTTCTTGAGCCTCATGTATCATTTCATAACTAGCATGAATATACTTGCAGGGAGAGGGTCAAGAACAGTTAACACACACACATACAAGAGCTATTCCAGCAGGCACTGCTAGGACTTGCCATTTTATGTTTTGATTAACTTAACTCTCCCCTATCCACTGTTCCTCTCTCAGAGGCTGTTGAAACCCAAAAGAGAATCTCTTTAAACTAACCAGGGACAAAAAGCCAGCTTGAGAATGTCATGTATTTCTCCTTCAGTGCCATATTTTTGTGTATTTGTTGTGGTGCCATAGGCATTAGTAAGAGTGCTCCTAAGGGATATTACTCCTGGATTACAGCTGGAGCAGTGATGTGTTACTGTGACAGTACTGTCACCTTTGGAACACTGGTGCAGTGGTTCCGTCTCGCAGAGGAGAGTCTGGGCCTTCTGTGAGGATCAAAACTTCTTCAAGCCATGGTCAGTAATGTTGCCACAGCATCCTGTGCCCAAGGAAGCCATTTAAAAGTCCTCTTGTCCCTTTTAAACGCCAACTTCTAAAGCATGGGATGCAAGTTTGGAAGTGTCTTGTTTCCTCCCTGCTCTCCCTCTAGGGATTAGTCAGGGACATTTCTACATCTCTTGTTGCTTTATAGTTAATTTTTCTTCTGGTTCTTCATCACCTGAAACCAATTAATGTTGTATGTGTTTCAGCAGTTTTTGCTGGGAGAGGCATTGATATCCAGAGGACAAACAATGTGTTGAATCCGTATCCTCTGTGTGGAAGAGAAAAACCTTTAGCATTAGGGAAGTCACTGAACATGCAGAAGGTGGACTTACCTCTGTGTGTAGCATCAGTTGTGCTAGGAGCTGCAGCTCAGAAAGATTGGTTGTGCTGCTGGAAGCTGCCACAGAGAGTGACTTACCACAAGAAAGAGACTTTATTTTCTACAAAGGGGCTTGTAAGCAAGGACGAAAAAAAAAAATTAGAAAACAGCATGTTTTGCTCTGTCATTTCACATAATAGCACAAGGAGATTTTTCCTGGCAAGCAATGGTAAAGGACTTCAACAAAAACAAACTCAGGCCATGACTGAAATGTAACATTTAAATTAATCCCAAATGACAAAACTGTATGCATTACAGAGGAAAAAGGAATGGAATAATAGTTGGATGGAGGAAAGAGACTGGTATTGTTAACCTAACATCAAACCTGTTTTTTACCTATTCCTTTTCATTGTCTGAGCCAGTGTAAAAAATGTAAATAATCAAAATGGAGAAGAATTTCAGAAACAGGGTCCAGAACTGAGTAAGTATAACTTGCACTGTGACTGTCCCACGATTATGTAAAATAACTTGATGAACAGATGTTAAGGAGCACCAGTGAGGAGCATGAATGTTAAATGGCTCTGTCTTCTGTGCTTGATGTGGGGGCAGTGGCAGTGCCAAACCACAACTTCCACCTCCACACCACTACTTGAGTCCAGCTACAATTAACAATAATCACTGCTTTATCTCTTTGAAAGTATAGCCAGGGATATATATGAAATCACTTAGTTGCTAATGAGGGACAATTTAATGACTGGTCAGTTTGAGGCCCAGTGGAGCACTTGCATTTCTTGTCACATGCTGTCACCAGTCTGCTTTCTCAGCAGAAAGGCTGCTTGCTGAGCAGGGGAGAGCTGACTCAGCCTCTGAGCACCTCTCCACCACTCCTGGTCGGCACAGAGCTAGAAGGAGCAGAAGTTGCCCCTGCTATGTTGTTGTCCTTGTCTGCCCTTCCTATAATGGAGTAGGATCTCGCAGCCCAGAGGTTTGCTGGCATCACTTCTCCCAGCCACTTTTCACCTCTCCCACAGGGCCAGGCTGGGCAGCCCAGCTCTTCCTGATATGGATGTGGCAGGGCAGCAGCACCCAGTCCTTCAGGGCTGACATCCAGAGGAACCCACTTGTGATGGGTGAGAAGACAAAGCTGTCTCTGTTCCCCCCTCTCCCCCCTCCCCGGGTGCCTGCCACGCTCTGTGCAGAGCTGTTGTTGACAGCTGGGTGCCAGAGAGTGTCTGTGATGCTGAGGAGAGGACAGTGTGTCCCAGGACAGCATGGAGTGCCAGGCTTGCAGAGCTGGCTTTCAGGAGCAGCTCTTCTCTCAAGCTGCTGGGGTCTAAAACCTCAGTGGCACAGAAATAAGTGCAGAACCAGTCCTTTGCTCACACCCACATTATCAAGAAGGTGTGCATCCAGAGGGACCTTGAGAGGCTTGAGGAGCAGCCTCCTGTATCAATACAGACTGAGGGATGAAGGGGTTGAGAGCAGAGAAGGATTTGGGGGTACTAGTGCGTAGAAAGCTGGGCATGTCTCAGAAATGTGCACTGGCAGCCGAAAAGGCCAACCATATCCAGGGTTGCATCAAAGCGATGTGAGCAGCAGGTTGAGGGAGGTAATTTTGCACTTCTGCTCCTCTCTGGTGAGACCCCACCTGGAGTGCTGTGTCTAGTGTTGCGGTCGCCAGCACAGAAAGGATGTGGTCCTTCTGCAGTGAATTCAAAGGGACACAAAGATGATCTGGGGACTGGAACACCTCTCCTAAGAGGAAAGGCTGACCAGAGTTGGGGTTTTTCCATGTAGAGAAGAGAAGGGTCTGGGGAGACATTACAGTACTTTCCAGTATTGTAAATGTAAAATGTACTGTAAAAAGCTGGAGAGGTGTGTTTTACAAGGGCATGTAGTGATAGGACAAGGGGGAATGGCCTTAAACTGAAAGAGGGTAGATTTAGATTAGCTATTAGGAAGCCATTCTTTATTCTGAGGGTGGTGAGGCACAGGAACAAGTTGTCAAGAAAAGCTGTCGATGTCCCATCCCTGGAAGTGTTCTAGATCAGGTTGGACAGGGCTTGGAGCAACCTGGTCTTGTGGAAGGTGTCCCTGACCATGACAGGTGAGTTGCAACTATATGATCTTTAAGGTCCCTTCCTACCCAAAGTGTTCTGTTATTCAGGTTGAAGACTACTTTAAGTGCAAATTATTTCTTGGAGCTATTCAATTCATGATTTTGAAGTGCATAGATGGACTTGTTTCTCCCACTGGTGCCTACACAGCAGCTTCCTTCTGCTGATGCATGTAGCACTCTGACGTGGACACTACAGCCAGATCACACAAATCAACCCCTCAGCTTGCACTGGATTTGTGTCTGGTCAAAACTTGTTTTCCATGGCCAGCAGTGTCTGTGCTGATCTCATGAGCAAGCTGTCAGGCTGGGGAAGTTTGGCCTGACACAGCCAGTGAAAAAGCCCAGCCAGCAGTGGGCCTCTGCCTGAGCTGCTGATAATCCCATTCCTTGAGCTCTCCTTGATCAATTTAAAGTATTAGAAACAAATTTACAAATTGCAAAAAGGCAGTTTCTGATAAGATACTCAGTTACTATGCTACAACAGCAAGAACAGGCTGTAATAGTTATTTCAGAAAGCAGTGGAAGCATCAGTGACAGTGGTTTGGCCATTAAGAGCTCAGCTGAATTTCTGGTCAGGGCAGGACAGCGTGTTCTTCTTCCTGAGATAGCAAATGATTACTGCTGATGATTCCAGCTTTCCCAAATTGCTAATCTGCCAGTGTAGACCACATGATGTTACAATGCTTCTCACTACCTGCAATAGCAGAGGTGAAGCTCTGCATGGAAATGCAGCAATGACACAGCAAAGACACAGCAGGTACTTGATGGGGAAACTGAGTGGCTGAGTCTTGTGTGGGTGGGTGTCAGAGGCCTGAGATGCCCCTTGCACTGGCCAGGTAGTGCCAGCATGTGGATGGAGGGCAGCTAGTGCTGCACTTGTTTACTGCATGCATGCTGCTATTTCCAACTCTGTGACTCTGTCTGTGTTCCTCAGGGAGATTAAGGCTGCCCTTATTTCTACGAATCCTCAGCTGAGATCATCCACGGCTTTAGTATCTGTGCTTCAGCAGGACCAAATCTCATCTTGCAAACAGTTTTATAATCAGTGCTGCCATGATGGCAATGATCTACGGCAAGGGTGCCCAGGGATATGCTGGGGACTAACATGGATCAAACCATACTTCTTCCCCAACCCCTTTGCAGAGCAGAAGCATGCACTAGGCAGTTGTTTCCTCTCCAGGCAGCCATCAATGGGACCTCTGCCTATCCATCCCAGAGGACAAGTTCCAGGAGGACTCACACAGGGATAATAGCCATGCTCTCTGCTAACAGCCCTGGCTTAGTTGGAGCTTCTAGCCAAGCCCAGTGTGGTGGAATTGATCACACATGCAAAAGGCTTGGTGACCTCCTTGGTGGTGCTGTCACTGGGATGAAACATGACATGGAAGTAGGTGGTGCTAATCCAGCTGTAAAGTCAAATATAAATATAAGAACTTCTAGTTACTTTTGTAAGCAGAGAGGATGGGCTTCAGGAGGCTTCATTAAATGGGTCTGCAGCACCTGTGATCATATGTGAACAGCTGTTCAGGGTGTGATGCTAGCCGTGTCAGCCCATGGAACCACCTGGATCTGGCTGTTGGTGCTTGTCGTAGTGCTCAGAGCATCTGCCTGGGATGCCAGAGGCCTCTCTGCCAGGCATATGTGGAAAGAGAGGCTGTGGAAAGTGCTGCAGGTGTTCTTTGGTTAACACTCCTGTGGAGCAAAACAATAAAAGCAGCATGTGTCTGCTCTTTTTCCACTAGCCTTTAACAGGGCATTTTCCTTGTACTTTCAAAAGCATATTATGCAATACTCTGAAAGTACTGTCCCCCTACTTTCAAATAAATGCAGTTATAGAATATGAATGGTTATAGTCTATGCATTTTTGTCCCATTGTATTCCACTCCTTTTTTTTCCCTCCTGTAAAAGCCTTTGAAAACCTGCATTTAGGTCTATCATTAGGTATTGAGTATTGAAGGGTAAAAGCAGGTACTGTGTCAGCTTGACCTAGGATGATGACTCTCCTGCTGCTGAGTCATGCATTAAGGTGGAAGGACAGGCTGAAACTGTGCTAAAACACATCTGTGTTTTCTGTTTTTTTCCTTAAATGAGACCTTTCTTGTCTTCCTAGAACCAAAAATTTAAGACTTTAAATTTTGACTTGAAATATCATTTTTGGCAAACAGTTTTAGTACTACACCTTGTAGTGCCATTTGCAAAAGAGAAAAACTAGCATAATCCTGTGTGTCTGGAGAAGCAGACTTGCTAACCGAGATTGCTTTTGACCTAGATGGCAAACTCCTGCTTGCCTGTCTGGCTTGGTTTCTAACAAGTCAGTTCCCACAGTTTGGGCAGCTGCCATAAACCCCTTTCTCCAGAAAGACATTAGGCACTTAGGTGAAATCTAGGTCACCCAAACTGGGGAGGGAAGAAATCAAAACTTGTGTCTGAATAAAAATGTAGAAACAATGCATTTGAAAATGAAATTTCTCTGTTTAAGAAGTCTCTGTTGTGACAATTCTGTTAAAGCAGGACTGGCATTATTTCCTGAATTTTCAAGTTGTTTAAATTTCCTTATTTGTTAGTTGATAATTGACTAAGCAGTTTGCCAAACGTTATGCCACCCATGGCTGGTAAGTGTTGCTTATGCCTCTAAAATTTTATTTTCCCATTTCCAGTGGATCACATTTTGAGATTTCAGGAAGAGGAGTTGTTTGTGGAGAGTCACAAAGGTGTTTTCTTTGATGACTTCTGAGATTTTTTAAAATTTCCCTACACAGACTACACAAAAATAATTTTTCATTTGTATTTTATGTATTTGCCCTAGTATAGAAAAGTAGTACCATCAGATCTTCACATAGGCCTTGTTTGCTTTTTGCCCTGAGTGTTGTTCTGTAAATAATAATGCTACTTTTATAAAACCTCAGAACAAGTCTTCTGTCCATAGGGTATGTTTCAGTGATGCTAAAACAGAAAACAATGAAGATTTCAATGGACTCACTGTCTCAGCATCTTAACATAATTTAACCAACAGGATATGACAAGAAGATGCAGCTGACTTCTTTCAATGTGTAACATCTTTAAGCCTGCAGCTGATTTGTGTAAACAGTTATTTGTTCAACAATCTCTTATACAAGGAGACTTCCTGTGAATTGCTTAATTTGAGGCAGAAAAAACATAGGGAGCAAAAATATCACTGCGAGAGCCTAATGCATGAAAGGAAAACAATAGGTGGTTTTCTCTTCTTTGATCACCAGCAGCAAAGTGTATTGAGAATAGTCATCACCGAAGTTTGGTCTCCCAAAGCTATGGCTGCAAGTTCAGTTGCTTCCCCCCTGCTGCCTTCAAGCTTACTGCCTTCCCTGACCACTACTCCAGCGTGAGGTGTACACAGAAACTGGGACAGGTGATTGGCAAAAACAACAGTGACAAGTGACAGGGATGGAGCTGTTAACACTGCACATTCCTGAGCAGTGAAAAAAGAGTTTGAAAGCAAAGGAGGGAGAAAAGGGGGAAGAGGAAACAAGAAAGTACCAGAAAAAGAAAATTTGCTATGAAGTCAATAGCAAAGATTGACAAGATTGGGAGTATGGCACTCCCATAAGGGGCAAAGTAGCTGGTTACAGGGAAATGAGGTGTGTTGTCTCCGTAATCTGGAGGAAACCTTTATTTTTCCTTCAAGTGCATACATTCGTTTGATATCTGGGGATAAAGATGTTTTTGTGTCTTATTATCACCCAAATCCTGTAATTGTTATGGAGGGAATAAATCAAAATTTATGTATTAATAATTGGTAGCATCATCACTACATTTCCTGCAAATTGAGCTTTAGATTTCATGGTACCATAATCATGTTCACAGAAATTACCTCTAATCTAGACTAAAGCTACCGGATGGGAAACAAAAAGCCCACAGATAAACCCACCAAATGAAAGTGTGAAGGAGTGGCTCTCCACTTCTCCACTGCAATGTCCCTGTAATAAGGGCTGATACTGGGGCTGGGTCTCCACACATCCCACCCCACAACAGCATCATGAGTAGGTACATTCCCAAGTGATACAGCAAACCTTGTGTCTCATAGAAAGACAGCACGATAACTTTAAAAATATATTAGTGAGAATGGCTGCAGGTTTAACATTGGTCTGTGATTTGGATTTGCAGCTTGTTCAAGGGATGCTGCCTGACTCCATTCTGAAGCCTTGCAGCACTGAGCAACATGCTGCACTCTGGCGATGCTCAGCTCAGCTCAACTCAACCCAAGCAGTCCTGCAGTCAGTGTAACAGCAGCTGAAGTGATTTTACAGATTCCTGACCCTGTCTCACACACAGCTGAGGCAATGATTTTTCTGCAAGGACTTGTATGCCTGTTTCCAGTGACTCCTCTCTGCCTTCAGTCCTCTGTCCTACAAGTGTGTGATCTGCAGAAGGCCGTGGTTTCAGCCTGGATACAAAACCTTTGGCGAACTGACCCACCTGGATCTGTTTTGTCTTATTTTTTTTTAGTTTTCTACTCCTGTCCATATCCTGTGTGCTTGCTCCCAGCTTGCTAAACCTTCATACTGGTTACAAAGAATTTAATATGATGTGAGGATCCGTTTCTTCACACTCCTACACAACTTTAAAGATGAACTTTTTATGGGACATTCCAAATAAAAAGAAATCCCCGCAATGACTGAATGGCTGACTTCTATTTTAGAGTTGTGCTATCAAAATCATCCTAGCTACATGTCAGCACAAACGAAGTTGAACATTTCTTGGGACTCGTAAGTTAGGCTGTGTTTAGGAGGAAGATGTGTGTTTTGCCAGTAGCATATTCTGGGGGGGTTTTTGCCCATAACGTTTTCTGGTTTTCTCCCAAGGGCCTCTTTCAGTACCCTAGCAACTGATCTCTTCAATAAGACAAGCATTAAGACACAAAAACTTAAGTTCACGTCCATATCCTACTTCGGCTTCTCTTACATGCCCTATGGGAAATCCTTAGCATATGCGTCTGGCACTGCAGCCCAGCTTATATCAGTCTCTAAAATGGTGATATTTAATTGAATAAAAGGTGAGCTGGTATAGAAACGTGTGGGTAAACAGAAAGACATGCACCATGCAGATGTTCATGGAACAGTTACTTACATTCAGCAAATGTCTTTATGTGAACATCACAGTGACAAAATAAAAATGTTTCCTCATGTTAGTGCTGTGGCAAGGTCATGTGTAGCTCAAACACATCAGGAAAGAATACTAAAAAGATAGTGTGTTGGTGAGTTTTGAGAACAGCAGATTTTCTGTCAGTATTAAGCCCCTGGTCATCGCATTTGTTTTATGAACCCTAGTTCTGAAATTATGATCTTATGATGGAAGTGGTAGATAAGCAATTAGCAGATACTCAACACAGAACAAGCTACTTGTTCTGCAGTAGTGTTCAGAGGCACAGAGTATATCACCATTCTTCCACATAGTCTCTGTGTTTAATTAATATTCCCTAAAGGTGATAGACTCTAGTGCTTGCCTTTTCCTTCTTTCTCATCCTTTTATTTCATTCTTTGATTTTTTCACTGTAATCCCCTAGAACTGCTGAAGAGGAGGAAGTATTCTCTGCCTATATCTTGCCTGTTTCTGCCATAAGTCTCTTGGGTTTAATCAAATGTGTGACTGAGGTGTGAAACTGTGATACTCATAAATGAATATTGTCTTATGTCAGAAGTGTCCTAAGTGAAAAAAGGTTGTTTTTAGGGAGACTGTGAAGACTATGAAGAGCATTTTATGCTTCTTCGGGAAGAACAGTCTGAGCTCCACCTTTCAAACCCTCTCCATGTAATAAAAGATGCTTGTGCAGTTTGCCCTGATGGTGTGGCCCAGGTGTGCAGCCACATGTGGGCGAGAGAGTGAAAGCAGATCAACTGCATTGCAGAAGGTCTGTTATACGAATGTGTGTGTTTCCCTAATCAGATTCTGTTTTTGTTGGAAACTGTTTTGTGCTGCTCAACATCTTCTTAACACTGTCTCATAGCTTCTGGGGAAGCAAGGACAGTTCCCATGCTGCATCAATGCACAATGCAAGCTCAATTAGGCAACCTGCTTCTTGCTACTGCCTCCAAACTCCTGCTTTGGGGCAAGTTATTTCTGTGCCTGAAAGGGACAGCTGAGTCATGATGCCTTTGCTCACCTTCTGACTGGAGTAGCTGGATTGCCAGCCACATTTGGAGACAACAGGACAGACAGAGCCCTCACTTGGGCTCAGAAATCTCTTTTCTGCACCATAAGGAGTGCAGAAATCTGCCAAGTTCCCTATGAGGGAAAAATCAGTGGATGAGAACAAAAATAATTTCAGATAATTGTTCTGTCTCAGACATATACCTCTCTTAAAAAATCTTCTGCTTTGATTCACGATCCATGCTCTGTTTCATTGTCTCCCAGTTAAAGATTCAGGCAAGACAGAATGACTACTTTGATTTTTGTGGAAGCTCTTGTCAGACACCACATGGCTGTATCCTAGTTGCCCCAAATAGTTCTAGTTTGGGGCTAGGTTGTGTGAGTTACCTTATGTGCTTTTCAGCAGTTCTGTACAGGGACCTGCATTTTGGTTGAATTGGCCTTGATTTGACCTGCTGCTTGGCTATAGAAATCTATTCTTAGATCAAATGATGCTATGGCAACTGTCCCTGCAATATGACACAGTAGCAAGAATTATGTCTTCTTTTAATCTGTAGCTCCCAAAATACCTTCTGCACATCCCAAGCCACCTGGCTTTCCCCACCCTCTTCAGAGCCAGGAAAGCAGCTCCTTCTCAATTTATTTTTCTAGTTCAGTCTGAGGCAAAACCGTCTTAAGCCAATTTAAGTAGATCTGAAATAACCTACTCAGTCCCAGCTGTCATAACCTATATTGCAGGATATTCCCCTTACTTTTCTATGACACTTTCCCAGTTGCTCTTATGATCTCATTTCCCCTCAGGACTTCCTAAATAATCCTGTGACATGGGCTCTATCATACCCTATATTCCTCTCTGTATTTCCCACCAAAGGTGAGTCGTCAACTTGAAAACATCTGTTTGCACTTTTTTCAATCAATATAACATTTATTCAGGGGCTAAAATTTTTTTCAATCAATATAACATTTATTCAGGGGCTAAAATTTTTACACAAAGCCTTTTCTGACAAGACTTACTTGTGTTTTATTTATTGATTTATGTCCTTTACAATAGCCAGATTTTTTGGAGCCCATATTTGTCAAGAGCTTGCTTTAGTTGGAATGTACCTATGCCCATCCTAAGAGATGGCTCTTCCTTAAAGAGCCGAAGACCTGGTGTTATAAATGTGCTCAGAATTAACCGTTACATGTTCAGGACTGTTAGCAACAGACCTATAGAAAAATCTGAAATTTTTCACCACTCCTGATCCATGCTTATTAACTTCTAATTTCCCAAGTACACAGTGGGCTTGTACATGGCATCCTGTTAGTAATTGGGAGCTGAAAGTGCTGTTTGCTTGAGTACTGAGCCACCTACAAGTTTCACAGCATTTGGTGAATAACTGGAGGATTTGTGTGTTCAGTACATCCCATATGCCATGACTGTCTTCAAGTGACAAGACAGTGATAGCAACAATATGGCTATTGAAAAGTTCTGTAGATAACAGATGAATTCAACCCTTGTGTAACCCCACTGACAAATGACCTGCAGGTGGAAAAGTGGCAGACAAGGCTGTAGGATGTAAAGGGGTTCTTCCTGCTATCCTGCTTGGGCTCTCTTTGTTCTGCTGCCCTGCCAGGATGCCACTCATGTGTGGCACTGATGTGCTGAGGCATGGCTGATAATATTATTTACAGCTCTTCAGTGGGGTCCCACAGGCATTAGAAAAGTAAATTGTCATTGCTAAAATGTGGGCATGAACAAAAATACTTGCCCTGATTTCTCTGCCATAGTAATCATAATTTCTAGCATAAATTATATTAACCTTCTTCCTCTCATAAAAAGTGTTTTAACCCTTTAGAGAGAAAGAACAGGGTAACAGACTAAGTATAATGTATTGTGTTTTAAAATTTTTCACTGTGCCTCCAATTCCTTCTTACTTTGTTTTACTGAGAGCCTTTTAAGGGCACTATCATTTTATGCAATGCAATGTACTGATACTTTTGTATCAAGTTTCCCTTACTGGAATGTAAATCCTCTAAAATACATGCTGTTCACATTATGCCTATTCCTTCCAGCTTTCCAGCTGTCTTACTGCACCACAGGAGGATGGACCACCAAACATTATTCTGACAGGGGAAAGGGAGGGAAGGGTGAGTAGATGGCAGTGCAGAGTCCTTCTCTGCCCCAGCTGCAGAATGAGGGATCTAGAACAGAGCGGTTTCACTCTCTGTTGGCACCTGTTAACTGGGGCACAGCTCTGAGCTGGATGCTCGTGCTTCAGGTGAGCATCCGGAGCCATCTGTCTCCCCAGCCTGCCATGCTACCATCCATCAGGTACTGAATCATCCAGGCAGTAGGGAACATCTCCAGGAGGAAAGGAAGCAATAGTCTAACCCATTCACTGCAAGAATGTGGGCTTTCAGCCCCCAAGGCCAGCAGCCTGTCTGCTAGGGTCTGAGCAAACCTTCTTGCTTCAAAAGCTATACCTTTTTTTTTTCTTTTTTTTCTTTTTTTTTTTTTTTCCCCCCAAAGACAAAACTACATCCCTGGCAACAAACACCCTATTGCTTTATCATGGCCTAAGCCCACATTTTACTGAAATACCCATGGGCAGGCTGAAGCTCCCCTGTATGTGATGTGGCTGTGCCCTGGCAGCTCTGACTGTGACACCAGAGCTCGTATAGTTGCAAAAATTCTCTTCTGCTTGCCTGTAAAAATAATTCTTTGTTGTGCATATGTGTTTACATAGTCAGTCTGAGTTTTCTGAAGTTTCTAGGGGTGCAGGAGGGGGAAGAAGCATAAGCCCCACTGGGACTAACCCCGTCTGGCAGTGCACCGGTCTGCCTTTGTGTGTTTTTCCAGCTCAGTCCACCCCTCCCTCCTTTCACACCCACTGGCAGAAATGAGCCGTCCCAGCAGTGACTAATTGCATCAGGTCAATGGCAGGGCAGCGACTCCCTCCCCTCCCCCTCAGCCCCTTCCCTCTCCACCTGAGGTTCTTTCTGGAGGAAACAGTCAGAGCTGTGTGGCTTTGAGGTTTTTCTCAGGATGGGGTCCTGCATGCAAACCAGAGAGGCGAGGAACCAGCTGCTTGGGCACTGGGCACTGTGTCCTGTCACATCTGAACAACCTGCAGCACTTGGGTTTTGGTGAAGGAGGTCAATGCCATGGAGGCAGTTTACCTCATAGGCTCCCCAGGACTTGGGTTTAATCAATCCTTGATGCTTTGCATCATGCCTTTTTGTTGTTACCATTTATCATGCATTTAGAATGTGTTTCTAACCAGGTAATTATTTCATCCTTAAGTGAAGCATGTTCTCCAGCACCTGTCATTAGCAGCACCATATGTTCAGTTTGTGCTATAGATCTTCAAGTGCTATATTTGGATGTCTTTGTCATAAAATACCTCAGGTGCCCTGTGAAGGCCTCAGACAGCCCTTTGATGAACTCCAGACATCCTCCTCATTGGCCCATTATCTTCTTGTTTACCAGGTGCACTCTCAATCACCTATTATATTAATTGCAACGTTCCAATAATTAGATTTCCTGTTTTTCAGGCCTATATGTTATTATTTCAGCCTTCCACAACACACAGACCTGGAATGAGTGCTGCCAATTTGCATTCATACTAACCAAGTGCAAACAGAGCAAACTTCCTGAGAGCTGAGAAGGACACTGATGTCTGCAAGGACACCGGGCACTGTGTGGCAGCTGCACTTTCCCTGCACAGAGTTCCCCACTGAAGTGAAAATCTGACCCTCTAGTTCCACTTTAACCTGCAAGAATTGAGATTTCCCAAGCTGCTAGCCAACTGCATCATGACTACCAGCAGTGGTGGTTTCATAGCTTCTTTAGCATCTTTAGCATCTATTTTCTAAATACAATGTTACTCAGTCTTTCTCACGCAAGATCTCCTGGAAACTTCCTTTTTCCCCTTTAGTAAATCTCACCATTCAAAATCAGTTGCTCTAGATGCGATTTGCCACAGAAAATATTTGCAGTACCATTTTATTTCTGTAGAAATGCATTTATTTCCTATAGGAATACTATACAGTAAGCACACTTTATTCCACTGCATCTGTCACATTGAATACACTCTCTTGGGTTTAGGCATTTTTCTGTCCTTCTATGAAAATACATGAACTTGTTCAGGTTATGAAAACATGGAAGGATCTGCTTGACTGTTTACTTCCAGACCACACCCCAATCCCACCCTGCCACCCCACCTTCCTCACCCTCTCCATTACAAGGCTTCCTACACCTTCAGTGTTTATGCCAATGAAGTCAGTGGAGGAATCCTTTCTGCCAAAAGAAGTCTTACTCATTAAGCAGCAATTTGTTGTTATATTTAGCACAGGTTTCCCCACAAGGCAGACTCTGCAATGTATCCCAGAAAGTACCTTTGGTTTCTGTGAGAGCTTTGTGTGAGTTGCTTATGAAATTCTACCTGTTGTGCATATTTTCCACCAAGGACCAAGCTGGAGCAGAGACACTTCAGTGAAGCTTTTGACTCAGCTAGCACTGAAATCATTCCAGCTCTGGTAAATAAAAAACAGCATGGTAAGCAGTCTGGGAAATCCAACACAGCTGACACTAGAAAACACCAAGGAAGCTGCAATGGGAGCAGGAGTTAGGGACCACAGGGTGCACTGGAAGAGATAGCATACTGTGGCCTGCAGAGGACAGTGAGAGGCACTGATATGTCCAGGACCCTCCACACCTTGTCAGTTTAGCTGGGGCTAATCATCAGACCTTTTCCTGGCCCAGTGTGGGCTAGTGTCTCAATGAGATGCTGTGTTTTGGCGTAGGAAAGAATGAGTGAAGAACATATGGTAGGGGTCAGAGGGCTGGGGCTAGAATGGAGCAACTGTGGATGGAGGAGAGATAGAAGAGGCTGTGCTTGCACATTGAAGTCATTCTTCATAGGAGATGACAGTTTTATAGTTATTTCACAGTCTTTAGAAACACATATTTACTCAGTAATAACAAAAGTTTAAAAAAAACCCCTATTAAAATAATAGTGCCTGCTTTAATCCTTCTGGGAAAATGAAAGGTTGGATGGTTATTTTAGGCTAAATACAACATTCCCTGTTCTTATCAAATACGCAGCATGTTTCCTACTCCTCATACCTTTTACAGTGTCTTTTAGTTCCTTTTAAAAAAATCCTCTTGCTAAGAGCAGAGAGATACATCTGATAATGGTATCACAGTAACATTCCTCAAGGGTTACACAAATAGTTCCTTTTTCTTCTTCTCCTCCTCCTCTTCCTCCTCCTTCTTCTCCTCCTCCTACTTTCCCAGCTTAAGTAGCATCTACTTTAATAATGCATTGCTGGATTTGAGGCCGAAGTACTAGTGAGGGCTCAGCTGAGACCTAATGCCACATTTGCAATCTTCTGAGAAACTGGGAGTGAGAATTTGATTGTTCCACAGTGGACAACATTAAATGGAAAGGAGCTGCCAGCTGTAAACTACTCCTTGCCTGCAGTATGAGTCATGTTTCTAGGCACATTTTTTTTTTCCTGGCAAAAAATAATAAAGCAAGTCTTCAACATCAGTAGAAAATACTGTGCATTTCCACTCTTCTTAACTAGAACAAGTATTATCTTTTTTCTTCAGTGCAGCTTGGATCCAATATACTTACACACTTGAGGGAAGACTCAGTCAGTGGAACAATACAAAGATCACAACAGAAAACCGACAATTATCACAGCTTCTTGGGAACCAGTCAGTAAATCCTTTTCTGAAAATAAAGGACCATGTATGTACATCAGCAGTGAATGCAGAGCAATTCCTTTTTTCAAAAAGGCATTGCTGTATAAAAGACCAGAATAAGCATTTTATTAATGCACTGCTTCTAATATAACCATTTTACAGCCTAATTGCATTCCAGAATCAATTATCTCTTGTAATATGTTTTCTGGAGGTAATGAAGACAGAAAAAATGTCACTGTAATTAATGACAGCTTAAAATCTTCTGCATCAAAAGCCCTTTGCATGTCAGACTTTTCACATGTAGCAAGGCTGGTTCGGCTGACGAGGTGCATGGCTGCTGGCTTCCAGGGCTGAACTCCTGGAATGTAGTGTCAGTCCCCTCCTACAGATCAGGTGCTTTGCAAATCTGAGCAATGCTACATGGTTTTCCACCAGGATCCTAATGCAGGCACAAAGCCTTTGTCCCCAGAAATGCTCTTGTCCAGGAAAACTTTGATTTCAAACCCCACTCCCATCCTTCCAGGACAGGAACCATCAAATTACATTTTTGTAATTGTTATCAAATCCTTGTCCAACTGACTTCTAAACCTGCCATATATTTGCATTTCATATTTTAATCACCACGTAACCATTCTCTAAGTACTTTTTTCCCCAGATCCCTGGCTGTACTGTGGTAGAAATCTGATGGGCATAAGTTTCTCTTCTTTCCTAGACACTCCAATCTGTGTGTGGGGTCTGATTTACGATGTACTTAGCTAGCTGAGGTAAAGGGTTTGGGTAAATCTAGGTCCTTTGTGGGCAGCTTAACCTGGTGTCAGGCATCCAGCTTCCTTACAAGCTTTTGTGGAGTGTTAGGGCTGCCTCTGCTGTAACTTCACAGAGCTAGCTAGCATGGCTGGAAAAAACACACCCTTTTTGGCTATCATAGGAACACATCTAGTGAATCACTGAATACTAGAATTGCAGAATGGGTTGGGTTGGAAGTGATCTTAAAGGTCATCTAGTTCCAAACCCCAACAGATCAAGTTGCTCAAAGCCCCGTCCAACCTGGCCTTGAACACTTTAAGGGATGGAACCACCACAGCTTCTCTGGGCAACCTGTGCCAGTGTCTCACCACTCTCAGTAAAGAATTTCTTCTTAGCACCCACTCTAAATCCCTGCTCTTTCAGTTTAAAAATGTCCCCCCTTGTCCTATCATTATCTGCCTTTGCTAAAAGTCTGTCTCCTTCTTTTTTTATAAACCTTTAAGTACTGAAAGACGACAAGGAAAACTTAGAATCAGCTAAAGTGTATTTTTTTGAAGATTGTGGTTCTACATGTACTCTACCCCTACACAATAGCTAAGAAACAGTAATTTTTTTTCTCTGTGAACCAAAAAAAGGCATGAATTTTTCTTAGGTGAAACACGTAGGGTTCCTAATCTGCTGATCACCTATAACCACTAGCCACTTGCTAGCTAACACATTATACATCCTACTTTGAAAACACCATCCATGTCTACTGCCCAGCACACATGTCCACCAGAGTTCAAAGCCAGATGTGTGCTTGAACATTTTTCAGAACCTCTAGGTAATTCAGGTTGAGGAGCTCCATCCATAGAGCTTAGTACTTAGTTCACAATTTCTTGTCTGTGTAGAATATATCTAGTGTAGAACATATCTAGAGTATATCTAAAAAGGTGTGCTAAATTTGGGGGCTGCACAGACTCTGTGTGTCCCACACACTTTGCAGTTGAACAGCCACACGTACCTGCCACACAAGGTGAGCAAAGGGTCCTCAGCTAATTTTGAGAATTGTTACATAGGCATATAGAAACTTTCTTTTCAGAGGGGATTGAGGTAAACTGGTAATTTTTGTGGTGTTCTATGAAAGCTGTTAATTGGGAAGTTATTCTACACAAAACCGAGCATCAAGTCCCTACCTTTGCAAAAGCACACTGTTACTCTTAAGGCTACTTTATGGCAGAGCATATCTTGTTAACCAAAGTAGTGGCTGCAATCAAAAGAGAGGACTGCAATGGGCTCTGATGTAACAAAAGTCCACTAGAGGTGGAGCAACCTGCTTTGATCTATAACACTCCTACAGGAAAGCTGTAAGAGTTGCAAAGCTCTCAGAGCTACTTACTGAGGTAAATATTGGGTTGCCATATATTTAGCAATGACAACATATAATCTCAGAAAAATACAGTGGATGAAAGTTTCTACAAGTAACTATAGAGGGGAAAATAGGAAGAAGTTTGCCTAAATCTACTTTCAGTTGCTACTCTTCATACAGATAAATAAGTGAATGTTCTGCTGTATTTTCTTCATTCTAGGAGTCAAAAATGCTCAGAGAAGGTCTGTAATTATTTTACTCAGTCTTCCCCCTATGGAGGGAGCTGAGAAACCATCAGAGCATTCACATCTGAAAGCTGGACTTTGAGGTCAGACAAAAAGTCCTTTCTTCTTCTGTCTTCCTCTCTTTCTGTGTTCTACTTGGTTGGTGCAATAATATTGTGTTGCTTACAGGCATCTCTAAAATAATAAGGTGGTACCCTAAAATTAGATCAGTTGGGCATTCATCTGGTAACCATGGATCATACTGTTATGATGAGGATAAATCAGAGCAGATGCTTCTTGGAAGTTTCCTGAGGGCTTCCTTGATGATGGCACAGTCGCACTTCAGTCAGAGAGAAGGAAGGTCCAGGCCAGGCACTTCCTGAAGGCAAACAAATGGTCCTGCTATTCTGCCTGCTCTGTACCATGCAGTTGTGAACCCTAGTTACACGCACAGATCAACCAGCTCATGGCTGATGTCTCTGTAGATATTTTCTCATGGTAAACAGGGCTCCAAGACCTTGGGTAACTCAGGAGTAAAAAGCCTCAGGCACTTCCATTACGTGCTCACATAGCTGGGGATGATTTCTAGTTTCTTGACAGCTTGTCTTCTGGGTGCTTTAGAAAGGTGCGGTGCTTTTTTTTTTTTTCTTTTTTTCCCCCTCCCAAGAAGTTGCCTGCACTACACAGTGTTTAGGCTGTGAAATTTTCTGATGTGTTTGCCATACTCATACAGCAGAGCTCGTCTGGCAGGTGGGTTTTCTTCGTCAGTGAAGCCTTTTCCTGATGACATGCAAAACTTCATGAAACTCATCTGGTACTAGTACTGCAGCCATTAATGAAAGGAACATCAGAGGTAAATAATAAATGAGCAGAAACTTCAGCTTTTGCTAAGCATCATGATTTGATCAAGTACACCAATCAGAGCTTGCCTAAAATCTTCATTCAGGAGGCAGCTCAGCAAAACCAATGGACAACCAGTGAGTTGACATGAAATATGCAGATCTGGTACATCATGATGTACCTCTTGACACACAAAGCACTGGAATATCCATGTCCTGAATGGGACGCCGCTGAACAGAGGGGAGGAGCACTAAGCAGAGGTAGGCATTTCCATACTGTGCCTGTTTTGCATGGGATTGAGTTAGACTTCTTCCCAGTAGAGGTGTGATTTGGATTTGTTCTGGACACAGTGCTGATAGCATTGGGATATTTTTGGTATTGCCGAGCAGGTCAAGGCCTTTCCTGCTTCTCAACCAACCACATCAGCAACCCGGGTGCACAAGGAGTTGGTAGAGGACATTTGGCACAGCTGACCCCAACTGACCAAAGAGACATTCCAGACCATCATGCTCAGTAGATAAAGTGGGGTGGAAGCTGGAGGAAGGGGAGTATGTTTGGTGTGATGGTGTTTGCCTTCCCAAGTCATCATTACACAAGATGAGGCCCTGCTCTCCTGGAGATGACTGAACACCTGCCTGCAATGGGAAGCAGGGAATAAATTCATTATTTTGTTTTGTTTTGCTTTGCTTTCGTGCGGAGCTTTTCCTTTTTCTATTAGCATGTCTCTATCTCAATTCACAGGTTTTCTACTTTTAACCTTCCAATTCTCTCCCTGATTCCACTGGTGGGGAGTGATCAGGCAGCTGTGTGGGATTTAGTTGCTGACTAGAGTCAGACTATAACACATACTCCTGGATGATATATTTCCACTTCTCTTGGAAATATTTGAATTTTCTTAACTGCATCACATGACTAGAAGTCTTTTCTTTTTTTTCTCAGCAATTACTCGCTTCTGTGACCTGTATATTGTGTAGATTTATCTTTCTCTGAATCTATTCATTGCCTCTAATTATTGAGGGTTTTGGTTTATTGTTTCCTTTGGGGTTTGTGTGTGTTGCAGGGGGAGGGTTTGCTTGTGTTTCTGTTGTTGTGATGTGTCTCTCCTCGCTGCCATAGTTCTCCACACAGTATTCCTATGGCGTTTCTTCCCCCAGAAGTTCTAGAACCTTTCACTGTTCCAGCACTTCAACTCTATTCTTGTTCAGTCTGTCTGTTTGTTTGATTGTTAATACTGTCAAGCATGACATTGCAGCGATGAAAGCTCTTCCATCTCTCACATTTTTCTCAGTTGTGACACTTGCTGTTTGGGTTTTAGATCTGTTGTTTTCTTTATCCATTGCACTGTACTTAATAATTTGATCTTCTAACACTGGTGTGTCAAAATATGTCCCAAAGTTCATACAATAGAATTCTTTTCATTTTCTTCTTTTGAAACTGTTTTTTCAAAATTTTTTAAAGAAATGAATCATTAAAATAATAGTTCTGCTTACTGTAATCTATCCTAACTTCACCATTCTTCCCCCTTCTACTGATAAGTGATGTCACTACTTTCTGCATCATTAAAGGCATACTCTGCAGGAAGCTGGAGGTAATGCTTCATGTCCCTTCATCTGTTCTCATGCTCAAAACTGCATCTGATGACTAACTGAGTCAGCATGCTCTGACTTTGTGTAATATTCCCCTAGTTTAGTTCTGTACTGAAACTCAACTGGGTTAATATCTCCTGTAAATGCACCTTTGTATCTTGGGCAAAATTACATATATATATATATATATATATAAACACATATAGATATATAAACACATATAGATATATATATATATAAACACATATATATAAAATTATGTGTCTTGTCAGCATTGCACAATTTGTGCCAGTGTACGGAGTTTCAACCAAGCAGCACTAACAACCATTAAAATCTGGAAGCTGACCATTTCACAGATCGTCCTAAGCACAATGATGACTTCAAGAAATGAAATAAGGGTGAAGATTCCTTCCACCTGGAAAGATTCACTCTTCAGCTGTCTAGTTCTGATTCAGCCTTGCTGTGATGCTTATGCTGGGCACTCCTCAAGTGGTTACTCAGTGAAGATGCTCTGTTTTGTGCAGTTTTGCTTCTTTAGTGATGGATTTCATTTGCAAGGTAGGCTGATTTTTAGATGAACTATAGACTAGAGAGCTGCTGAATTTAATCACTGATCTTTAGCTTTCCTGCCACCTCCACTGATGCACCAGATCAGTTTGGTTTGATTCATAGTGAAATTTGAAGAATTACTTTTGGTAAAAACAGAAAACATTCCCTTAAGTCAGTAATGTAACAAACAGCCTGATTTGATCAGTTTTGCTTGATCTATTTTAGCAGGAATAAACCTCACTGCAGCCAGTTTGGGGGAAATTTGTCAGCTACTCTTTTTCTAAAATATAGAAATTGCTCCCCAAGAAGCTTGATGAGTTTGAGTTACTAGATGTATTTGCTGAAGTTCACATTTCTTCTTCTCACATTATGGAAAATATAAATGACAAGAATGTTACAGCCAAATGTCTTGTTCTAACTTTCTGTGGTTCACAAGAAAAGACATATTTAGCTTGAATCTAAGCCTGTAATCTATTTTATGTAGTTTAGACGAAAGAGGGTAAATTGCAGGTGAGGGAAACATTTGACTAATTAAAATAAAGCTCCAGAGATTAGGTGGTAGTTTAGTGCTGTGATGTTTTTACTCTGAGAATATGGATATGAATGATAACTGCAGTTTCAGCTCTGACTCCTAAAATCCTTTTTAATATTGCAAGTGGCTGCACAAATTTCTAGCATGTGACAGCACAGTAAGTTACTAATGCTTTGTGAATAAGTGTGATGAGTTTATTTGCTTTGTTAAACTAAGCTTCTCTTTTCTGCTTTTTGACAATTCTTTTGTCCGAATGCCAATATTTGTGCACCAGAGGAAGTATGGAAACTGTGCAATTGTTCATTTGCAACATGATGATTAACCAGTACTGTTGGCTTGCTGCCATTCATTCCTTCCCTACTGTGTGGGTGTCAAACTGGCAGGCCCTGAGCAGAAGTCATACCGGGCCTTGGGGAAGCAATGCCATGGGAAAAGGGATAGCCAAAGGGATTGCCAAAGACACTTCTCAAGAGCAACGCACAGGATAAATCAGCTTAAATAAATGCACTGAGAGAAGAGTAGAAATAATTCCTACATCATGAATCTGAATAACATGTCAATTCACTACACAGGATATAAACAAGTAAGTAATTCAAATAGGAGCTATTAGTGGGGAAAAATTTCCAGTATTATTTCTGTGGCTAAGCAGTGCAGACGGAATTGCCAAAATCAAAATATCAGAGGTCTTGAACTGCTCTGATATTTGTAATTTTTATATTTGTTAATATTTTGGCTACTTCCTCCACACATGGTAAACTCTAACAATATTTGTCATCTGAACTCTTTATAGTATTGCACCATTGTTTCATCAACTGTTTCATAAGAATGAGCTATTGTTTTTTAAGTAAATGTCTTAAGACTTGTCACTGCTTTGAAATGTTTTTCATCTTGTAGATCAAAACTTATGGCTGGATCTGACTTTTTTGTGACTTTCTTATGGCAAATCTCAAACTGACATCATACATTGATCCCCTCAATTCCTTATACAGTGGACGTAAAAATCTCAAAGTTGTGGAAGAACTGCTTTTCATGTTACAGCAAACCGACAGCTGTCTCCCTTTCCTCTAGATGCACAGCTATGCCACAGAGGTCCACACTTAGTGTCCACAGGCTTGCAATGCCTTGCACCTGGAAATGAGCCCACTGGATGGTGTGGTGTGCAGCACACTAATTTCAGCCACTGGGAGCAACATGGGAATATCAACCAGGTGCTCAGATTTCTCAAGCTGTTTAAAACTAAAGCCCAGCATAGATTCTCAAGGCCTGTGAGGTTTGTCTTGATATGTTGAGGGGGCTGATATTGACAATGGCAATACCCAGTCTCCTGGGTTTGGATAACAACTTTCTTCTAGTTCTTGGTCAGCAGGCGTGCCTTATTCTTTTATGAAAGAATATTCCTATAAAATAGTTTCTAATTCCTGCTTTCTCAGGAGAGCCAAACTAACAGCAGTCTGATGACTGGTTGTGAGATAGCATTGATGTCTTGGGATTTACCATGTGATACAACCTAGCTGTGGCTGCAGGTTCCCTTGTACTGGGACAGACTGAAAAGCAAGTGGGTCCGAATCTCCCAAATGCACTGATTCCCATCCAGCCACTGCAAAACGCATCCCTCCTGCTAGACCTCTCTTCTGTATGTTTAGCAGAGTGAGACTTATTTTGGCTAACTGTGCAACAAATTTCAGAAAAAACTGGCAGCCTAGAAGCATGGTATATCGATCAATCAATCAATCAATCATACGGAAATAAATAAATAAATATGCATGCATGTATTTCTTACTACTTTAGAAGAGCTCTGGGACATTAGCCTGGGTGAAGTAGGAAAGAACAATAAAGGTGAAAAGCAAACTGATGTATGTAGGTGGCTAAATGGAATTAAATGTGTAATTATATGACAAGGGTGAATGATTATGAATCACGAATGGTGTTACCATTTTTGAAATGAGTGCTGTGGTGAAATAGACCACACTATCATTTTAAATGTTATAACTGGAACTGAACCTTATTTGTTTCCATTGATGTTGGTTGACTATAACTTTTTTTTTTTTAAAGAAGTATGCAACTATTAGGAATGCATTATGCTCTGTTTTTCAGAGCACTCTACTGCTGAAGCATATGATGAGTCACCTAATATAACAGGGATGTGTGTCATTACATAAGGAGAAAAATAGATTAAAAGTACCACCCAAATGCCAATGTGTATTCTGATTTTGATTGCAGTAAATAGACTTGAAAACAGTTCATTTCATTAAAAAAAATTTAAATATGTTGAAATTTGGTTAGGGCTGGCAGTTTAGGGGACATTAGTTTAAAAATAATTTTTAAAAAATCCCAGAAACAATATTCTTGCATCTACTAATCTACTGAAAATTTCAACATCTTCTGGCATTTAAGATGAAGAAGAAAAATCTCCTTTTTATTCAGCCACAAAATAATCTGTTTTCAGTAATACCCATTAAGAAGAAGGTGCCTAGCGAGCAGGTGATGTTTCCAGTACAAGTTAGAGACACTAGAGCTGCGGATGGTTTAAAAAATGTGGACTGTAGCCCTAAGGTAAAGATGGAGGCTGTGTAATTGCTTACGTTATATGACGGGGTGTGCCCACACCATGGAGTTAATGCTAGAGGCAGTGACAAACAACAGCCCATTATCCTTTTGGTAAATTCATGACTGATAATGATGTCAGAGCTATTAAAAATAATAAGCTGCTCCTGTCTCACAAAGAACTTTGGGTGGATGTAAGTCCCTTGTGCAACATTACTCAGGGTGATGGGAGGGGCTGGAAAACCTTTCTCCTGTGGGAATAGTGACCGCACTGGCCCAGGGACTCAGCCCTGCCTGCCACCACTTCTCCAAGTATGGCCCTAGAGCTTCACCACTGGCTGTTAGAAAGGCCACCAGCACCACTAGGCTTAACAATTTCCTCCACTGAAGGTGTCCCAGCAGAAAGCTCAGTCTGACATTACTTAAAGCCTGAATTTTCCATGCCAGACTGCAATGTCATGGCATTGCCCAGCATGCTGCATGCCTGATGCAAATGGAAAGCACCCAGAGGTTTAGAACAGACAGCCTATGTATAGATCAGCTCGGAGCTAGCTCTGTGTATGGTGGGCTCAAACCACTGCTCATGGTCACCTTCCTAACCATTCCTTACCTGGGGTCAGTCCTCACTCCCTAGTTTCAACTTCTCAGGATAATAACACTGTGTAAACCCCACAGTTTTTAGCCTGCAATTGATTATCCCTGCTTCTCACTCCTCAAACCAGTATTAGTGGCTTTTGTAGGTTTTTGAGGATGCTTTACACCCTGGTGGCACTTGAAACCCCAAAGCTATTTCAGAACCCAGCTGGAACACAACTGAGTAAGCGATGACATATCGCCCTGACAGCAGACTGGTGTCTGCAAGTCAGATGGGGTGAGCAGGCAGGGGACACATGAGGGTAGGCAGGTAAGAAGAGGTTATTGAGAAAGGAGATTACTCCATTTTTCAGCTGCCATCCCTCCCATTTGACTGGTCTTTGGGGTCTGGATGAGAGCCTGCCCCAGCCTTCTAGCACCACTGAGCACTCTGGGTGACTGGTACTTCCCTCCCATGGTGATATGGACCCATTTCGTCAGCCTCAGGAGGCATCTGCACTGCAAATGGCCAGAGAAAATGAGAGCAAATGGTAGACAGGGCTAGTGTCTGGGTCTAGTTTTTGCTTCGTATGCCTGTTTCTCTAGAATTCGTTTTCCTTCCAATGAGGGAACCAGTGCTGCTGCTCCTCTGACTGCTCTTTCCTCCACAAAAATAAGTCCCCTAGAATATTTTCACCTGCCAGGTTTCAGGTGGACTTGAACTCAGTCTAATATAGCTTGACTGCTGGAGACCACTCCACTATTAATAACTCTTCAGTTGCTCGAGGACGTAAGGTCCCTCATGGTTCCCAGCAAGTTATATTTATATGGTACTTATATGACGCAGCAAGTTTGTAAAATGCCACAGCTGCAAAAACACAAGGTGTTGGGATTGAATTCAATCCAACCAAGATCCTCACTCTGCTTTCAAATCAGATTGCATCTGTTGACACAGATTACTGCTCATGTGCCATAAAGCAAATCTTACCTTAGAGAGTTTCACATTTAATTAATACATAAGACATTTATTTATTTAATAAATACATACAGACATTCCTGGGCATAACTATAGACATAGGTTGATTTATAGCTACATAGGTACTGAACCACATGAAAGAAACATTCAGAAAATACATGAGCTGAAAACTGTACTGGAAAATGCATGTATAAACCTCTGTGCGTGTGTGTGTTGTGTGCAGATCACCATGTGTCAGTGTGAGAGAATTTGCACACAAATGCTTGCATGCAAACATGGATGGATGGCCTATGGTGCACAGGCTTCATACAGCTCTGGAGGGCTTGCCTTTTATGTTCGTTGGGCTAACTCTTTATCTAGGATCTAACTTTTTAACAGGATTTAACTTTTATATTAATGACAAAGAGTTGCTTGCTTCAGAATGAGCCTTGGTGGATGAGTTAATTAAAAATAATAATAGTTTGCCAGCTGCTAATTAGGAAATTAATTAGTCATACACTAGACTGTTACTTCTGCATGTGAATGAGCTGACTTAAGGTTTTCTCAGAGGAGACTGGCTTTCAACCAGCACCATTAAGTATTATATACACATTAAGTATAATATGTTCACAGTGAAAAATAAAAGCTGATTATTGACGAGTATTTTCCTTTGAATAAGAGGAGATAAGTTCCCTCAACAAAACAAAATCATCTTCATAGAAGAGATGTATGTTATCTCTTTTGGCAGAAAAAAGCTTTTGCAAGCTTCTAATGATCATCACGGGAAAGGAAATGCATGGATGTAAGATTGGTTTAATCTACTTGGTCCTGTGGTATGAAAAGGAGTTCCATGAAACCACTGCTCTTGGAATGGTTAATGAAACAGTAGAATGGGAGCTTCCATCAGTAACTTCTCGCCTTTATCAGCCCAACAGTGAACTGCATTTAATATCAGCACCCTTAGAGCCTCCTGCTTGAGGTCTTTGCTGTTCTCCAAGTCCAGCATGGTACTCAAAGCATAACAGGGAAAGCGAACACTGTGCTTGTGGGTTACAAATTGTGTCTGAAGATAACTGGGAAGAGACTACCTCAATAACAGTGCCATTCCAGGCAGTCCCAATTTAATTTCCTACCTAAGAGCCAACACAATGTAATATAATGTAATAAAAAGCCATAATACCATGAAAATAATTCTTGAGAGCTGTGGGGTGCATCTTGAGAGAGCAAGATACAAAGTACAGCTGTGTGGGATAGTTGATGTGTTAATTATAATACCGAGAACACAAATAAAAAGACTAGCATGTTGAAGCCCCAGGAAAACAAGTGCCCCATGTATCCAGAACTGAAATTATGTCAGAATTATGAGATCTGATGCCAGTGCGCCCGGATGGGCAGCAAGCCTACATGCATTGTGCAAGGGAATACCTCAGAGGAGATGCTGTGCCTTACACACCACCTGTGCCTTCTTCTGATTTCCATAGGGAAATGCTGCAACTCTGTCTCTGTGGACAGCAGACGCAGCATAACTACTAGGACAGGAGAAGGAATATCATATCTAACTAGAACTGTGGAGGCCAGGATTTTGGCAGAATGTAATCGTTCAGTCCAGGATTACAGATAACAGTGATGGTTCATTCTCTGACCTCATGGAGTGTCCCAAGGGACAGTGATATGGCCAGCATCTCCCATACCAGCTCTCAGGGGAAGCTCATGGTACAGGGTGATGTGGTGGGTGCAGAGTTGGGACTGTCAGGTGGGGAAAATGCAGCTCCAGACTGTTCTTGAAGCAGACATGCCTAAAGCAAACACAGTCCTGGCTTTAGATGGCATATGCTGAGTGAGACTGTGAATCCATCCAGGCACCAAAACAGGTCTCTCCTTTACAACAAATGTATTTAAAAGTCATGCTTAACAAATATGAAGGGCCTACACTTACCATAGTGATAATTGTTAGAAGAATGCTGCTTTTAAAACCAAATTTAAGAACATAAACTGTGACCAAGATTCAAATAATCATCAGACTGGATATTTCAAAGAAAAATCCTACTGATGGTGCAGGCACTCCAAGCCTTTGGCCATCAGGGAACAAAGTGTTTATCTTATCAGAATTTTGATACCTGGCATTGGTGTATTCCTGTCTTTTGAAGATGCAAGTGTGTTCTATGAAAGCACCAGCCAATGCCACCTGCCTTTCTCCTTTACTGCTGGCATACACACTTGAGCAGTGGCAGGGGACTTTCCAAGTATTTTAGTCACTAGGTTGATAATAGAAAATGTTACATAATGGCATTTCAATTGGAGGAGGTGAAGAGGATGCATCCTCTAATTTTAACGTAAGAAGAGAGATACTGTCAAACAAAATAAAATTAAACACTCAAGGAATTGTGTTTCATGTAATATCTCCTGTAACGTAATCTTTGTAAACAAAAACATACCCACATGGATTATTACAGCTGAAAGGAAATACTTCATTTCCAAGTTCTTACCCAATGCTGGCACCAGGTCATTAGGAGATTGGCTGATCTCTTGCCCTTTATTTGAGTTGTCCTACCTTTTATACTCTAGTAAAACAAGAAGAGAACCTGTATTGAAGATAAAAGGAGATCAGATTTCCAGTTATCCCAAGGCAGAAGCAACAGTAGCAGAGAGTCACAGAGATTTTGCCATGACAGGTGGGGATTTGCACTAACCTGGCACATTCCTGCTATATGAGGCTCACCCCTCCTCACAGTGGCAGGCAGAGAGCAGCTTCTAGTTATTTAATATGTTCATTTTAATAAGTGGTTATTTTAAGATGAGCAGTTTTCTGTCTGTGGACTGATAAATGTTCAGATCATCACACTTATTAGTGAGATGGCAGCAGTTGCTTGTTTGCACTCATCAAGCAAAATGGCAAAATTATGTGCCAGAGTCCCTGGGTAGAAATTTAACCTTTGGTGGCAGCTTTGCCAAGCAGGCATTGCCTGAACTGCTCTAGTAACATGGTAACAAAAGGAAGCATGTCTGAAATTTGACATGCTTTGAAATGGTGATCCCTTGAGAAGGCTGACCAGGAACAGAGATGAGACAGAGCTAATTGAATAAAGTAGATATTTATTAAAAGGCCTTTAAGGATCCACCTTGGGCAGGACAAGAGCCTGGCCAGGCCTACACCCAAAATGGACCTAAAATGGTCAAAAAATGGACCACTGGTCATGAGGTCTCACACATGAGGTGTCACTGCCATAAGTTTTGGTACATTTGCATATTGGGGCTTAATTGTCCAATTATAGCTTCAGGTTATGAAGTCCCATCCTTCCTGTTATTTTAATCTTCAGTTCAGTGTTGTTTTAGCACCTGAAGCTTGTAACATTTGTCCTTGGTCTCCATCTGGAAAAGATTTGTTTTGTCTACCTATTCTGTGAAGAGAGCTTACTAACACTTAATATGAGGCTCCGAGCTACTCACCTAGGCAGCACAGAATCTGAAAAACATGAAAGCTAAAACTTAAGGCATCAGTGGAAGATTGAAACATAAGGTAATAGCAGTCTCAAAGGTTATGAGAGGGCTATAAGTTTATGTTTTGTAATTTGTAATTTTTTCATTCTCAGTTATGACTGAGTCCTGAGAGGCTGTTGAACAGAACTTAGAGAAGCTTCTTCCATGAACAGACCTCATCTTCCTTATGGACAGCATGGTGTCTTCATTAATATGTCGGATTTGGAGGGTGTAATGATTTTGAATGAACAAAATTGGTGCTAAGGATCTTCTAAAATCCTTGCCAAAGCAGAGAGAGAAGTTGTGTTGGCCTCATTAATACTGTCAGGATCACTTGGCAGCTCACGTGGGTACAGTCTTGAAATATTTCTTTTCTTGTCCATCCTCATAGGTAAAGCTTCACCTGACCAATCTTGACTCCACAGCATTTTATACCCCTGTGAGCTGTCTGCCCAGACCCAAGAGGAAAAGGAAGGGCCGGTGTACTCTCCAGTGGAGCCTTGGAAGTGGGTTATGGAGAACATAATGTCTTTCTGTTCATAGATTTTGAGATCACTTTGGGGTTACAGTATCTTAGCAAATATTCCCTTAGCCATGTAGCTCTCCAGTTCTGTCCCCAAAACATGGGAGCCCCAACTAAAATAACTGGTGTAGAACAAGAAAGACATCCCAAGGCAGATTTGTGTGTCAGTACTGAAACTCCAGGGAAATTAATAGTACTATTTTCAGTTTAAACATGGTTTCAACAAACTTTGACTGATATGCTGAATTTTTGTTTTTCCTGTATGCAAATTAATTTTTTCCCCTAAATTCACATACTAGCTAGATAAAGACAACTTTGTTCTAATGTGCTTCCAATGCCTTTTGCGCAGATTCATAGGAGATTATGCTGAATAAGCGATTTCTGCTTACGCAAAATCTCCTACTATGCAGGAATCCGAGGTAATTTCCTCATCATTCTCTTTGTATCAAAGAAATCATGACAGAAGACAAGAACATCTCCCACACAGATTTGAAGGAAAAAAAAAAGGAAAAAAAAAGAAAATGAATATGTAGTGGAAATAAGAGAGATAGACAGGATCTTCTCAGACATGCGACAGCTTCAAGAACCCCAGGCCCCTGCTGCAATGCAGGTGCAGGCAGGGTCTGATCCCAGTGGAACAGAAAGGGCAGCCTCTGGGAAAAGTAAGGGATGAAAGCTGATGACTTCTGCTCTATCTGAAGGCCTGTAACTATGCCGTGATTTCATAAAATCATAGAACTATAGTGTGATAGAATGATATAGGCTGACAAGGGACCTTGAAAACACTCTAGTTCAAACTCCCTTGCCATGGTCAGGGGCCCCTTTCACTAGACCAGTTTTTTATGAGCTCTGCCAATCTGGCTTTGAGCACTTCCAGGGGTGGGGCATCCACAGCTTCTCTGAGGAATTTGTTTGCTGCCCTCAAGGCTGAAGTAACTGACCGTGATTTCAAGTGAGGTTTGGGCCAACTGACCCTGACCTATGCAAGGCCACCACGAGGCAGCAGTAGCAGCAGCAGGTGACTCCCTGCTGCAGCGGACAGCAGCACCACCTGCCAACCTGACCTGGTGGTTGCAGAAGTTTGCTACACGCTGAGGACCTGGGTCTGGGTGTTGGAGGGGACTGCCAAAGTTGCCTGACCCCCTGACTACTACTCCATGATGGTCTTAAATGTAGACACCAGTGACAGTGCTGGGAAACCTGGAGAGCATCCAAAGTGACTACAGAGCTCTGAGGGTGGCAGTCGGGGACCCAGGTGATGTTCTAGTTCCTGTCAGAGGGGGTTAAAAGTGTAAGAAGGGGGAAGGCACTGGTACTGCCTGTCAACAAATGTCTGAGCAGCATGGTATGATTTTGGACCATGAGACCCTGTTTGAAGGTCAGTGTCTGCTCAGGAAAGACACAATCCAGCCCACTAAATGGAGCAAATATGTCTTCACAAGGAGGATGGTTGCCTGAGTAAGGAGGATATATATATATATATATATATATATATATATATATATATATATATATATATATATGCGTATATAAAAATGCAATTAAAATCTTTGTTCAAAGGCATAAATATCTATTTAAACTCTCACACATTTTTCAGAGAAGGAATAGGAATATTTTTAGCAGTATGGAGGGCTGAATGCTAAACTAAACAGCGAGAAAAATGAAGTCCACTGTTACTAAATCTGGCGGAAGCTCCCCAGACACACTAGAGTATATATTCCATGGTGTGGCATGGGAGAACTGACTGATCTAGTGTTTTGAAGCCTGAGATCTGTGTGCATGAAGCTCCTTGTTTCACTCCTGGCCAGTGCCTGGGGCAGTGACCTTCTCTCCAGGCACAAGACATCTCACTGCCTGAGCAGCGGGTGCCACACCACGGTCTGTCTCTGTCTTTCTCCATTGCACACGTCCTGCATTGGGGGCTTCCAGTTTGCCAAAAAACAACCAGAGCAGGCTATCCAAGAAGTCTCTGGCATCTCTGTCCTGTCCATCATGCTGCAGCAGTGTGAGCAAGCCAGTGCACCCAAGGGTCCAGTTGTGTCAGCTGGCACCCTCCTCCCAATGCAACAGTTTTCCAGCCCAACACCACCACCTTCTTCAGCTGATCCTTCAGGCTGATTCCTCAATAAAGAAGGCAACAGCTAATGCAAGAACTGCCCTTTTTCAGGGGTCAGCACCAAACAATTGTACTTGCAAATTAGCATCTTTGAGAAAGGACCAGCTCCTGTGATCAGTGCTCTCCAGCAAGTGGGGGGTTCTCACCTAGCGTCTTGATTCCTGGCAGGATTTCTGCTCCTTCCTGCTCCTCTACCCGGAGTGCATTTGCACCTTCAAGTCTGAGAGATAAAATTGGAGGAAAAAAACTTTACATGACAAATTTTGTTTGATAAAATTGTTGTCTAGCAATAAAAAAAAAGATGATGACACAACCAATATCTTGTATTTTGCATAATATTAATAACTTAGCATAACCCAAGTAGTGCTATTATTACTCCCAAGCATGACTAATTAGATATATAAAAATAGCTTTTCTCATCTCTAGAATATATTTGTCTTTCTAAAATACCCGTTTTATTTAAGATTTTTAATTTTGAGTGCCGAACATGTGAGGCAGAGTTTGACAGCTAAGAGAATTGCTTGTCATTGAGGACTGCATAATTTTTGCAGAGTGGTGGGTATGAAGAAGGTTATTTTGCAACTTGAGGCCAAGTCTGTGTTTGTGCAGTGCCTAGGGTATTGAACCTTACTGGCTTAAGGTTTGCTAGTGCTGTCAAAATGCAAGTACAAAATCATTAATCTACAAGAGCCCCTTAGAGCAACAGTCCCAGGGCCCCATGCACAAGGGCACTGTACAAACAGGCAGTAACGCCAAAAGCAATGGGCTTGAGGGTTAATCTTTACCAGTGGGAGCTCTCTCTTCTTGTGCCTCTGTTTGCAGGGTCTCCCAGAGCAAACCCCAAAATCCCTGCCTGATTTCATGTACTGTGGGAGGTATGAAATGAGAGGGTGATTTCTAGAGAAGAAAAAGGCTCAGCAGATGTGAACTGTAACAGGTCCATTGGTTTAAACAGAACTGCATAGTTTGTACTGGTAGACAAATTCTCTCATCATCTCATTCAATTTATCCCTGTCAGGTTGGTGTTGCTAGAAGTGGTGTTGAAATGTCTGATAACAGACAGAAAAAAGTGCTTGTTTTAAAATATGTGCATACATTGCTATCATGATGGAGGAGGTGTGGGGGGGGGGGGTGGGGGTGTAGAAAAAAGACCTAACAAACTCTTAGGCTTTTAATTCCCTTGCCTTTTTTTGCTCACTTTTATTGACAATGATTTTCTGATGCCTTTTTCTTTAAAGTGGAAGTAAATTTATTACAACTTCCACCACAACAGGTACTTGACATATTTGTGTGCACTGAGGGAAGTGGTGGGTGACAAAATTTCACTGCTGTGGATAGCTGTGGACTGGAGCAGAGTACACTGCTGGAGAGATGCAGTGGGTCTGAAAACATCCTGTCCTTTCCCCTCCCCTACAGTCTTCTTCTAGTCCTCAAGTTATTTTGGAAGTGATTCAGGATTCTCAAACCCCTCACCAAAGCTCTGCCTAAAATGCCATTTTCACATCATATCCTTCACAGTATAAAAATTAAAACCCTCCTAAACCATGTGATAACAGGGGCAATTATTTCCTTGGTGCATAATGGTAATTATTAATGATTAAACCCACTCAGCACTTTGGATAAGATGACCATAGGTATCAATTTCTATTCTTTTCCCACGGCATCCACTAATTTTGTTCAGGGGAGCTATCATATGCTGTGGCAGAGTGAAAAATCAACAGGGGCTTTTCTCCCCACTTCCTTCTTGTTTTTCAGTGCAGGTTAAAGTTATCTTCCCCAAATGCACAACACACTGCTGTTGGCTGACTCAACCATAACTGACTTAAGAAGCCGTCAGAAAGCTTTTAATCCTTTAGATTTTAAAGTTCTGTCAAAAGCATTCAGTGTAATCAAAGTTACTACATTTTTGTGTAACAACCAAGAGCCTGTTTTGTGTATTTCATAAGCATACAATATCTTCTCTCATCTCCCTCTCCTTTCAGTGTACAAAAACTGTTTTATTGAATGAGAGGTAGCAAAAGATTATCTAAACTTTAACTTCTACCTGCCAGTCTCTTCCTGTACAAGGGTGAAGTTTACTCTTGAAAGGGGTCATGCTGACTTCAATAATGTGTGTTTGCCTGGGCAAAAAGCACCCAGGTCAGTAAGGGTGATCAGGACTCTGTCCCTGAGTTGCAGCCTCTTTGCAGCTTCTGGATATTTGAAGGATCAGGATTTGCAGGATCAGGAGTAGACATTTAATTATTAACCTTTCTTAATTTTTTCCACAGCCCCGAGCAAAGTAACAGGACTTGTTCTCCCTTGGCATATTGGAAAAAAATTAAGGACCACCCATTACTTGCCAGTGCTGACTTTTCCACATCAGCTGCACTAAAAGAAATGGATTTTGGCTTTATGTAGTGCTTTTCTTCTGCTCGCATCACAAAATGTCAACAGACAGGTTAAGTGCAATGGCTATCAAGGTGAAAAGGAGGCAGACACTGTTTACTCCATATTGTTTACACTCATTAGGATGTTGCAGGCTGTTTCACTGAACAGGGGAGAGTTGGATGACAAACAGCATCCTCTTGTAACAAAATCAAGAATTATTTGCCTTCACGTTGCTTTCCACTGTGGGCCAGTTCTTTCTCTAGTACCACAGAGATCACATACTCAGGAGTGCTGTGTGCCTGAGTGAGACCCCCCCAGCCTCACTCTCCTTTCACATGGGCAGCCTAATGTCCACAGGAAAAGGTGAAGCTTTTTCTGTTTCTTATCTAAAATCATGCTTTAATGAATGAGCTGCACTACCTTCTTCATAGTGCTTAGGCCAGGCTGGACTCCTCCCTGGGCTTGGACCTGGATGTGGAGATGAAGACTGATTCTCACAGGACCCTCCCACAGAGAGTCCCTGGCACTGGTTCTAGGTGCATTCCTCTGAAGCTCTGCCCTGTTCCATGGGCTGCCAGTGAGCCAGGCCCAGAGCTACTCAGCTGGAATGCCTGCCTAGGACACAACAGGCATGTGGGAGCAACTGCTTGTTCTTTTTTCTCTCTATCATACTAACAAGCATCCATTTCCTGTCTTCAGAGCAGGTACAGGCTGATCCTCAGCAGTGCCAAAACCTTCCCATTCTATGAATTCTCTGTTGATGAAGCTGTCTGAACAAGCTGAAAAAAAACCATTCCTGTATCCACGATGCCAAATATTACCACAGATTTGGAAGCCCCTCTTGCTTAGATAGCTCTCATCTGCACCAAACCCTGCATCTGTGTAAGCTCCCATCCTGTGACACTTCCTGTCACAGCCACCACTGCTCTAAAACTTTCAGCATAACTTGTTGTCAAGCAGGAAGAGAACACATACATTTCTATCTGGTCCACAAACTTCCTTGTCATATTCAGTAATGCCAGCCTACAGCGCCAGCAATGCCAGTAAAGCCAGCATTTCCCTCATGGGACCACCACAATACATTGTATCAGTGCCCACTCCAATGCTCCCTTGTGCAGTGGAGGGTCCCCACTAAATACTACAGAGTGGTTCAAAAGCCTAAATAATGATAGATTTTATGAAATCCTTTTGGACTTCCCTATACATATAATTTCTGGTGTGCCTGATATGTCTCAGTATGGCCCCCAAACTAAAGGACAGATAAATTATAGAGTGGAATACATGGTAGCTTTATTTTTGGGAGTCTTAATCACAACCACTTTACATGTATTGAGCAGTACATAAGGACGATGTTTATAAGGAAGGTGCAGTCCTCTAAGTATGAGAGCACATTTACCTCACTACACATCCTATTTGGATGTCCTGTAGTGGCAGTGAAGCCCTGGTGGAAAAGGTCAGCAAATAACTGCACAGCTCAAAAAATTCACATATTATAATTTCAGTGCTTCAACTTCCTTCTTCCACATGCTGTGCACTATTCATCACCAGACAGGAGCATTTTCACCACCTGTTCTCTCCTTGCTGTTCTAAAATCAAGAAAAATAGCCTCCCTTTTAATTAATTAACTTGGTTCCTGTGATGCTGAGCATATCACATTTTATGAGAGAGCTTATAGTTATAGACATTAATTTTCTTAGGAAGAAACATTCAAACTAAAATCAATGCATTATTCATGCAAGAAGCAGTAAAGTCTCTTTGGACAGAAGGGTGTTTTTGTCTGCAACCCACACATCTTTCCAGCTGTGAAAAACTCATTTGGATGCTGAAAAAGAAGGTGTAGTCAGGGAGGAGTGGGGAGAGGGAGGAAAGAAAAAACCTCTACAGAAAGGGCCTGGGGTTCCTGGTCAATGACAAGTTGAACATGAGCCAGCAGTGCCCCTGGCAGCCAGGAGGGCCAACCCTGTCCTGGAGGCATCAGGCACAGCATCACAGCCAGGCAAGGGAGGGGATTGTCCTGCTCTGCTCTGCATTGGGGTGGCCTCACCTCGAGTGCTGGGGGCAGTTTTGGATGCCACAATACAAAAAAGACATCGAGCTGTTGGAGAGTGTCCAAAGGAGGGCCATGAGGATGGTGAAGGGCCTTGAGGGGAAGTTGTGTGAGGAGTGGCTGACGTCACTTTGTCCATTCAGCCTCGAGAAGAGGAGACTGAGGGGAGACCTCACTGCAGTTACAACTTCCCTGTGAGGGGAAGAGGAGTGGCAGACACTGATCTTTCCTCTCTGGTGACGAGTGGCAGGACACAAGGGAGTGGCCTGAAGTTGCATCAGGGGAGGTTTAGGCTGGATATCAGGAAAAGTTCTTCACCCAGAGGGTGGCTGGGCACTGGAATGGACTCCTCAGGTAAGTGGACCAGGCCGCAGCTTGACAGAGTTAAAGAAGTGTTTGGAAAAATAGTCTCAGGAAAATGATGTGATTCTTCACATGTCTTGTGTAGGGTAAGGAGTTGGTCTCTGATGATCCTTCTGCATCCCTTCCAGGCCAGGATATTCTATGATGCTATGATCTACAGCCTAACCTGTCAGCCTGACCTCAGTGCCTGGCAAGGTTTTGGAGCAGATCGTCCTGAGTGTGATCACATAGCACCCACAGGACAGCTGGAAGATCAGACCCAGCCAGCATGGGTTTAGGAGGGGCAGGTTCTGCCTCACCAACCCAGTCTCCTTTTATGAGCAGCTGACCCACCTGGATGCAGGAAGGGCTGTGGATGTTGCCTTCCTGGACTTCAGCAAGCCCTTTGACACTGTCTTCCACAACATACTCCTGGAAAACTGGCAGCCCGGGGCTTGGACAGGAGTACTCTGCTGGGTTAGGAACTGACTGCATGGCCAGGCTCAGAGAGTAGTGCTGAATGGTGCTGCATCCAGCTCAGGGCCAGTCACCAGGGGTGTTCCTCAGGGATCAGTGTTGGGGCCTGTCCTGTTTAACATCTCAACTGACAGTCTGGATAAGGAGATAGAGTCCACCATCAGCAAATTTGCAGATGACACCAAGCTGGGAGCATGTGTGGATCGGCTGGAGGGTAGAAGGGCTCTGTAGAGGAACCTGGATAGGCTGGATAGAGATAGATGGGCTGAGTTCAGCAGTGTGAAGTTTAATGAGAACAAGTGCCAGGTCGCACACTTTGGCCACAACAACCTCCTGCAGCACGACAGGCTAGGACAGAGTGGCTGGATAGTGCCCAGGCAGAAAGGGACCTGGGGGTTCTGGTGACAGCAGCTGGACATGAGCCAGCAGTGTGCTCACATGGCCAAGAAGGCAAATGGCATCCTGGCCTGTATCAGGAATAGTGTGGCCAGGAGGAGCAGGGAGGTCATTCTTCCCCTGTACTGAGCACTGGTGAGGCCACACCTTGAGTGAAGTGTCCAGTTCTGGCCCCCACAGTTCAGGAGGGATGTTGAGATGCTTGAGCACATCCAGAGGAGGCAACAAGGCTGTAAAAGTGCCTGGAACACAAGTCCTTTGAGGAGCAGCTGAGGGAGCTGGGGGTGTTTAGCCTGAAGAAAAGGCAGCTCACGGGGGATCTTATTACTCTCTACAACTCCCTGAAAGGAGGGTGTGGTCAGGTGGAGGTTGGTTTCTTCTCGCAGGCAACCAGCGACAGGATGAGAGGACAGAGTCTCCAGCTGTGCCACAGAAGGTTTAGGCTGGTCATAAAAAAAGAATTCTGTGTAGAAAGAGTGGTTGGGCATTGGAATGGGCTGCCCCCAGAGGTGATGGAGTCATTGTCCCTGGAGGTGTTTAAAAAAGACTGGACCTGGCACTCAGTGCCATGGTTTAGTTGACACAAGGTGTTAGATCAGAGGTTGGAGTTGATGATTTTCAAGGTCTTTTCCAATCTAGTTGATTCTGTGATTCTGTGATTATAAAATACAAGATGATAAATGTTTCTCTTTTATTATGTGGATTGCCCATCATCTCAGTTCATGAGACTACAGTGCCTGACTTTTTACTTGGAAAGGTGAGGAACGTTAGGAGGAGTGTGGGAGCACAGGTGACCATGCTCTGTGGCAAGGGTGACTTGCATGTCAGGTGAGAATGGCATTTCCTATTCCTCTCAGAATTTGACTCTGAATCTCATCTTATTCATGATGGAGCAGGGGACTAAACAATGACACAGTAGTTTTCTTCCTTTTGTTTTAAAAGAGAAAAGAAACGTATATTTCTACTTGTCAGAGATGTGGGTAAAGCTGGAAAATACAACATAAATGCTGCTCTAAATGTCAAAAAAATTAAACAGCGACTAAAATGAGCCCAAGCTTTACACTAATCTTCTGGTAATTTTTCTAACTAATTATATTATTCTTCTGGGTCCTGTAATTTATAAATATCTGGAATCAGCATCAGTCACAACATCACAATACCATCCATCCCCTATGAGCTTCCATGAAGGCACTCATGTCAGGGCAGAAAGTGAGGTTACCCAGTTCACACAGAGCTTCTGTCTCTGCTTATACCTCTTGGAGCAACAGGTGAGGAGAGATGTCTTGAGAAGTATGATGTAGAAGGAACCTTGACTCCTGGATTCTTCTCTCCTGCTGCCACAGGGACAGCCTTGAAGTCATGCCTTGCACCGTAAAAAGGTTCCTGCCAGCACCCCCAGGGGCATTTCTGTCTGTTTTTCTTCTTGATTCCTATGTCCAAGAGCTGAGAGACAAGTAGTGTGTGGGCTGATGGGCTGCAGTTCACACTGGGGTCTCACAGCTATACCATCAGATGTGTTAAACAGGTAAATGACAACATAGCTGAGACCACCTTTGATTAATTTGTCCTTTCTCCTGGCTACAGAAATTGAAGAAACAGCTGAACAAAGTCAAGAAACAGTTAGAAACACCCTGAGAATTAGGGAAATCATCTTCAATAGAGGTGAGACCCCTTACTGTATCTATTAAAAGTGTTCTGGGACACAGAAATCCATCCCTCAGTGAAATCACTCATCTGGAAATGAGTGCCAGAATGGTCTGTTCTAAAATGAACTCTTGTTGGCCACATCAGGTTGAACCTGATATTCTTCTCAGAAATTAACAACTTCTTCTTTGCAACACAGTAAACATTAACAGGAATTTCTCAGTCACAGCATTCCCTGGGTATTATTGTTTTAAGAGCAGAGCTTGCCCAGGAGGAAAATTTGCCCCAGCACAGGCTATAAAGTGCATCTTCACAATAGGTCATTTTTGACTCTTTGATAGTGATTAAGCTAAGCAAATTCTATGGGATAACTATTAATTTGTTTTGTTTAATTGCACATTTTGGTGTAGCTGTAGGGTGTCAGTATCAGAGCTGGTTGCTGGCCTGAATACTTATGAGGGAAGTCCTGGCTGTGCAGTGTGGAGCCCTGATTTGTTCTTTTGCATGTAAGTTGAACCTAGTCCAGATCAGCAAAAACCAAATAGTTAGACACCTCTGCCACCCAGAATAGTTGGATTCACTTTGAAGTCATTAAAACTGCAAAGTTTTAGTCTATCTCTTTTTGAATTTTCACATCTCTGTAGGTGCTAAGGTTCCCATCACACCAGGGACATCTAGAAATTGATTGCTTTAATGTACAAGCAGAGTCAGTCTGCTAGACCATCACAACTAAATTTTCTCTGTAAGCCTGCAGCTTTCTTAGGGGTTTGGATGACTCCTCAGGGCTGCACACTGCTCCTGCACTTTTTGTTAGACAGTTCTGACCTTCTTCCCACTGAAACACAGTGCACTGTTTGTGACTGTACAGAGACTACAATTATATCCAGATTCATTCAGCCTTGTCTTCTTCTCTCCTCTTGAGGCGTGTATGCTTATAGTGCATACACAGGTATGTGTGTGCATTAAGAGTGGCTGGGACTGTCTAGACCCCGGACTGGGCAGCTCTACCCTGTCTGCTTCTTACCTAATAGGTGATAGAACAAAAAGTCACCATGTATTTGGACAATTTGGATTCCCAGTAGAGTGTAGTCTCTCTCCTGGATCTGAAAATCCATGGCAAATGTGAACTCATGGGCTCTCTCAGGCAGCCCATCAGGTTCAGGAGTGTGTGTGTATGCCATGGGGAAATACCAAAGCACACTTTAAACCCAGGAATACACCTCTCTCTTGCACAGATTATCATGGAGATCATACATTTCCTTTTTTCCCTAACTCTAAAAATACCCATGGAAACTTACACACAGTTTCTGTGCCCCATCTTGGCCCCTTTCCATTATGCCTGAGGGTCTGTCTGCACCTGGTTATTCATTGAAATAGCAGCTCTGAATAATGACACTGGCTTCATATCTATCTATCTAAAATCAAGCACCAGAACTAAAAAGCATTACATGGCTTTTGCCTGGATACACAAGCAGAGCAAAAGGGCCAGTTATCCATATCATATGCCTTTTCACTCATATTGTGAGAGCCCTCCTGCAATGGAAAGCTCCAGACAGAACCATTTTTCCTAGCACTCCAGCAGTTCTCATTTCTGGGCAGCAGTAGATAAGTGTAGTGAATATACAAGGGGACATTTTCCTTTTGTGATTCTTTTGAGATTACTGGATAGTATTTTAGTATTTTCCCTCCGGTACATCTCAGTTTTTTGCTTAATCACCTCATTACTATATCCTTCTTTTTAAAGGCAGGCATAAACTAGCAAGCTGTGGGAAAACATGTCCAGTTTCAATCTGCTTGCAATCAGCATCTCATCTTGAGAGAAGATCCAGGGTTTTGGAGACAAATAATTATCTGTGGTTCATCTTTGTGATTTTAACAGGCAAAAATTACACCCAAGGATGAAAACCCTATTAAGAACTAGGGTGCTTGAGACTAGGATCTATATTCTGCACTAAGAGTTCCACTTTGACATTTAAAATATTTTTACACTGCCTTATCTGAGCGAGATAATAAGTCCCTTGGAGAAGTAAAATGATACAGATAATTTGGTTTAACTTTTTACAAGAGGGGTTGTAGAGGATGTGTTTTCTCTGTTTCCTGGGATACCAGAGATTTCATGTCACAGTTCAGCCACACATACATTGTCTATTTCATTACAGCCCCTGGAATATGCATGAAAAATCCCCATAAATTGTAAAGACATGAACAAGGCTCCAGGAGTAACCTCAAGCAGGAACATCCTGATCAGGGTCAGGTAGAGGTGTACAGGGAAAGAAGAAAGCTTGTCATCTGCATAGGATTCTTAATGCTGCTCATGCTTTTCTAAGAAGTCAGGAATTGCATGGGATTATTCTCTTCCCATTTTGAGGCTGAAGTTGCTTTTGGCATTCATCTGATTGAGTTCAAAAGATAATGAATTAGACTATGTGCATAGGTTGGACTGAACGCCAATCCAGTCCATTTAAAATCAGTTTTCATAGGCATTTTCACAATCATAAGTGTGCGACACAGATCAGAACCTCCACCTTCAAAGCTGAACTTAGGTGTGCAGATTGATTTACTAATCATACTAACCATTTCACAGAGAAATCCAAATTCTTTCCATTCACTTACGAATATTTGCCTAGCATTTTTAAGTATTTTGCAAGTCATAAATATTTTCACAGAAAAGGACAGACTACTGACTATCTCTAAGGGCATTGATATTATTAACAGAAAAGCTGGTCTAAATAGTTTTATAAAATATGACCAGACAACTTTTAATGAGACTTATTTAGTCTGGATAAAAGGACAGTGAAGACTAGAAAAACCAGGTAAGTTATTCTAATTTTAGGTAGTGGAGTTTTTTTATTTAGTAAACCTAGATGGACTTTTCCCATCAATGTATTGAATTTTTGGAAAATCCAAACTTTTACAATTTACATTAAAAAGCACCTTTTATCATTTATACTGGCTTGGAGCAATAAGTGATTCAAGTTAACATTTTTTTGCAAAGACCCACATCTTGTGCTTGTCTGGAAACTCCTATGTTTATTTCAGTTTATTCTACAGTGAACGAAGTTGGGGGTTTTCTAAGGTTTTTTTTTTTTTTATATAACTAGTATAGTTGAGTTCTGCCCCTTTCCAAACTGAAGAGTCTTAAACTGTTCGAATTTTTATCATAGGAAAACTGTTCTCTATCTTCACAAATCTCGCTTTTTTTTCCTGGAACTTCTCAATTCTTTGACTTTTTCTGAGCTCTTTCAAACAAAATGCACTGTCCAAGATGAAGATACATCATAGCTAAACATCCAGTGGCACAATGGCATTCACTGCTTAGTCCTTTACCATTTTATGAACAACTTGCCTCTTCCTTCCATTTTCTGAATGGTTTTGAGAAGCAATATTCCTTGCAGAGCAATCTGGCAGATTTGGAGCCACTTTGCAATGGCAGCATCTCCCTAATGGAGAAAAAGAATCGGTATGAACCAAGTCAGTGTAGTGGTGGGCAGTGGCAAAACTTCCTTCCTGGATTCCCAGACTTGTCCTTGCCCACGGTGTAGGGATGTGTGCGGGGAGGGACCCACCAACCACTAGGGCAGGTCTTTTGTTTCCAGAAATGCATCAAGGAATATTAATATCCCAAGGCCTGTGGAGTAGTAAGATTCTAGAATTGTATTAGAAATCACTTTTTAACTAGTCTTGCAAAATTTATTTTCATTGGATATACCACAGTTGAAGTCTGAACAAGGATGATGGCCCCTGCTGGAAAAGAAGACTGTAAACTTGTGGTTGGAGAGGGTTCCTGCATTGTGAAGCCCCTTTAAAGGCAGGATCATTAACTCCAATTCCCTCCCAGGAGGGTGTCTTGCTTCATGACTAATACTCAGCACAGTTAAGTGGCACAGCTAGAGCTCCTGGCAAAGCAACATATGGTGTTTTTGAGCACTCTAGATGTTTCATTGAGTATGTTTCCCACTCTGTTACCTCACGACACTTCAGGGCACTGCTTGTCTCTTTATCATTGCTGCATTAGTCCTTTAGACTTTTGTTTTCAAATGTTAATTATTTAGAATATTGACGGCAATTCATAATACAAGATAGATATACCTGTAAATATACCTTTTTGGGTGTTTCTTGTAACTGAGATTCCAAGTTATGCAAAATCTTTTTGATGACAGACTCTGTCTCTGCTTTCCATCATATTGTGCTCTCTCAAGCTGGGGACTCTTCGTACAAAGCACCAAGGCCTTGGGTTTATGCCAGCTACCAACTCAATACACTGTGTGACTTCTTGCATGTGTTCTTTGGAACAACAGCATTTTCATTTGCACAAGTAGCCTTTACATAAAAAAGCTTGGTTCAGAAGCAGGCAGATACATAGGCACACAGAGCAATAAAGGCCAGCCACACAGAGTGGGACATAGAGTTAGTACACTGTGTTTTTACAGGGAACTCTCAGGAAAAGCCATTGTGATGTTTTCTGCAGAGTCTAAAGAAAAAGTCCCAGAACAATCCTTCTGAGTCATCGGTTTTCATTTGCGCAAACCTGGTCTTGAATGAAATGATAGAGAGGAAATTGATGATTAATCCAGAAAAGAGACAGAACCTACCAGATTAAACTAAACGGTGGTCAAATTCAGATGGAAAATGCCTCTCCCCAGTCCACTAAAAAGGAGAAGAAACAGTGGATCACTTAATACTAAAGCTCTTTGTTACAACTTATTTTCTTACAATTACACATTGCAACCAGTTCAGTTAAAAGTATTAGGATAGATATATCAGGTTAAAGGTGAAATTGCCTGCCTTGTTTTATCTGAAAATCTCATCTGAAATCATACCTAATTAGCATAATTATTGCTCTAAGATCTATGAATTGTACAGATAGAGAATGTGGATTGCATGTTGCCTATATGAGCTAACAGATGCATTTTGTAGAGCAGTGAGGCACTGGAACAGGGTGTCCAGAAAACCTGTGAGTACCTCATACCTGGAATTGTACAAAGACAGGTTGGATGGAACTTGAAGCAGCCTGGTCCGGTGAAAAGTGTCCCTGCCCATCACGGCTGGACAAAAGAAAACGACCTTTAAGCTCTCTTCCAATTCAAATCATTCTGTGCTATTATGATAACTTGTTCACCTTCACAGGACTCATGCTAGACTGAAATTGATTGCTTTAGAGAGGGTCTGTGGGGTGCAAAGTGCACTAGCCTGCACTGCTGAATGGAGCAGCTTTCTTCACCAAAGAAGGCAGGCGGTTGTAACATTGTTTCTCTTCCCAAAACTGTGTCCCATTTATTTCTTGAGTATACACTGAGGAACAAGGAAGGAGGATTTTTTTGCTAGGCACTTCTTGAATTTCTAAACTTTCCATCCTCCATACATTTAAGAGAGCAGCTTGTCGTGTAAACCAAACAGGAATCTGCAACAGCAGTACTAATGTTAAGAGGCATCCTGCCCTGGGAAAAAAATGAGGACCTTTGATTTCTTTCAGTAGGCAAGAACTGAAAACCACTTTGAAAACCACTGAAAGGGGATTCATGCCCAATAAGAAATCTGGCATGAAAAATGTAAATACATGTAGAGCACCACTCTGCACCACCAGGGTGGCTGCTCCACTCTAGCTCAGCACTGTGACCCACAGCAGCAATGCAGCACCCCCAGAGCAGAGAGCTCATCACTGCCTTTGCCTCCTCATCATTCTTGCTCCCTGCAGACATACTTTTAGCCAGGAGCCTTCAAGCTGCCGACAGTCCCCAGATGGCCCTGCTACCATCCACAATGGACAGACTGTCAGCCTCATCTACTCTGTGGGTGGGGTGAGACCTACCCCAAAATGAGAAAAAGAAAACTGGCCCAGCATAATTTTAATCCCTGGGTTTTGTGACACGTGTCCTGGATGGGAAACCTTAAGACTTTTTTCTGGGAGAGCACAGAAAACCTCGGAGCCTCATGACCTTTGAGAAGTCAGGATGGTGACTGTCTTAAGTCCTAAGGCCCAATGGCAGTGGCATGAAAGGAGCTGGGGCTCTTGTCTAAGCTCTGTAAGGGACTGGCTAGATATGACTCCAACCTCATAGAAATCCAGGTGCTTTTCAACCCCTCTTCTGATGACTTTTAAATCCCTCAGGATAAAATCCCTCAGCAAGCAAATACTCATAAGTAAGGTAAACTAAAAAAAAATTTACATGTTACACATGGCCACGCATGTTACACTGGGGCACCCAGCCACATATGGACATCTATAAATTAGAAAACAGCTGAAGAGTAAATGATAGCCAGCTAAATCAAATGTCACCAATTCAGTAAAAGAGCATTATTGCGGGTTCAAAATCAAACTGAACTGTAACTTTTGACTGCTCAAAAAACCCCCATATAGACCTATTCCATCCACACTGCTGACTTTCTTTCCAACAACCCCTTTTTTTTTTAAACTTTGAAGTACAAAAAGGCACAGTTGTTGGGGGTTAGGTTTGTTCCTTCTTTCTCTAAAGAATTTTTTCCCCATAAGTTACCAAGGAGACCAAGTGTTGGATACTTGAGAGTACTTAACCGAAACAAAGAGGTGGACAAAGCTGGAAGGGGGAGATAATGCAGGTAAAAGACAGAGCTTGAGGCAGATGTGGGCTCTTCTTTTTCCAGCGTTCAGGGAGAGAGGGAACGGCTGTTGCTGGCTGGAAGAGTTTCACTGTGGCCAGAAGGATCCAGTCCTGGGAAATCTACTATCACCGGTTCGGCCTGAATCCTGAGCCTTCTCTGCCACCCGTGGGAGCTGGGCCGGCCCTGCCTCGCCTTCGGCTTCTTCGGTGCTGCTCCTCTTGCTACAGTGTGACCCTGCACCCCCTGCGTTGCTGGGACATCCTGCCCCTGCCTGCCGGGACACCCTGCCAGCTACCAGCCCGGGACTTTTCCACTGTTTCAGCTTGGTGCTCTGAGGATCCTGCAGGGACACCAAAACCAAACTGCCCTGGGTTTTGTGAAACAAAGCCCTCAAGGTTCTTGGTACTGTTTTTGTTTGTTATTAATGCTGTAGTTGTTTGGTGGGGTTTTTTTGTGTTTGTTTGCTTTGTAATACATACTAGTAAAGAACTGCTATTCCTATTTCCCAAATCTTTGCCTAAGAGCCTCTGATTATAATTTATAATTGAATAAGGAAAAAAAAAAAAGGGGGGGGGGGGTTTACACTCTCCATTCCAAAGGCAACTGCAGTTGTTTTGTTTTTTATTACCTGGCAGATACCTGTCTTCCCAAACCAAGACAGATTTTGGCGCCCAAGTGTGGGGCTTGAGGGCACTGAGAAAAGGGAAGAGAAATAACGGTTCTTAACTAACCTAGTACTTTCTTTTGTGTGTGTTGGATATAAAAACCTCATTAGGCAGCATCATGTGGTCTAACTTACCCTGGTTTGGATGGCTTGTGGTTGTGGCTGTATTCCTTCCATTTGCAGGCCCTTATCTGAACATGGGCCCTATAACTAAGGCTACTGTGACTGTCATCCAGTTTATTTTATGGATTAATAAGGTGAAGAACTCATGGATTTTTAATTTCCTCTGGAAAGCAGGCACATGGATTCAAGGCTATTATACACTGTGTGTTTTTGGAGTTACTTTAACAATGGTACCTACTGTGAGGAAATTACACTGGGGGAGTTTTTTTCCCAACCCTTTACCCACCTCTTTGGGTCTGCCCCACCAGTTTTTGAAGGGTTTAAATCCTCTCTGAATGCTAATGATATCATACAATAGCTCATGCTGCTAATAGGCGTATTCTATTTAGCATTCAGAGATAAGAGAAGATTGACCTGGATAACCACCCTGATACCTACCCCACAGAATAGGGATGATACCCCAGAGCCTGACTCTGCCCCACAGCCTGCCTCAGAAAGGACCCACCCGGATTGGGTTGAGGTTCTGGTAAAAGAGATGGGCCAGATGCTGAGGAAGTACATTTCCCCAGCCCATGAAAAACCCTCCCCCTGCCCCGAGAAGGCAGAGACTGATGGTGCAGCAGTGGAACCCACAGACGTTACAACTGTCCAGGTTCCAGCTGAACCATAAGGGCAGCCACAGCCAGCAGCAGTCGCCCCTGTGGAAACAAGGAAGTGTAAAGTGAAATCGTCAGATCCTGGTATTAAGGATAAGAAAGGAGGGCCCTCACAATCCACAGAAGAGCCACAGGTTAAGATCATCACTGAGTCCCTGTTGTATGAAAGTCTATGTAATCTGCAAAAAGCTATTGTACGACGAGGACGTGAGGCTTATACAGCCTGGCTACTTCGAGTCTGGGACCTTATGGGTACAGGCGTACAACTGGATAGTGCTGAAGCAAGGAATTTGGGACCCTTGACCCAGGACTCAGGTATAAATCAGGTATTTGTAAGAGAGCAAAGGACCCTTTCCCTTTGGGAACAACTTGTAATGAGTGTGAGAGAGAGATTTGTCCACAGAGACAGAATGCAAGAGCACAACAATAGAATGCGATGGAAGACCCTTGAGGAAGGAATCTAACAATTAAGAGAAGTGGCAGAATTGGAAGTACTTTTTGGGAGGACCAGACAGCATGATAATGACCCCGACAAGGTTAGATGCACAGGGCACATGTTGTGGAATCTGGCAACTCATGGACCATCTCAATAAGCCACATTCATCGCAACAGTTAATGCTGAGGATAACCGAGAGACAGTGGGTTCTGTTGCCAACAAGCTCAGAAATTATGAAAGTATGATCAGTGGCGCAATGCAGGCTCATGTCTCTGCGGTGGTGAAGGAACTCAAAGAAGAGATGAGGGAAATGAGAGAGGAGATGAGAAGGAACAGTTCCCATGTAGCACCGGTGCAAGTCACAGGCCCCAGAACCAGAGCCCAACATCCCCCAGCGAGAGAGAGGGTACACCCCTCGAGCTGACCTGTGGTTTTATCTGCATGACCATGGGGAAGACATGGGAGTGTGGCATGGGAAACCCACTTCTGTCCTGGCAGCACGGGTACGTGAGCTCAAGGAGAGAAACACTAACAGAGGGAGTTCCACTAGAATGAAAGTAGCCTCAGCCTCCCATGAGCAAGCTGCCAGGTATTACGGAGGTGGGAATGCTGTGTTGGATTCCCTCAAAGGAACCTCTACCATGTATGTCCAAGAAGGGAATAATAACCAGTGCTAGAGGGGCCCTGCCTCTAGCCAGGAAGAGGCACGGGAAAATCGGGTTTTTTGGACTGTGTGGATTCGATGGCCTGGCACATCAGAGCCACAAAAATATGAAGCTTTGGTAAATACTGGGTCGCAGTGTACTCTAATGCCATCAGGACATGTGGGGGCAGAACCTATTTCCATTGCCGGGGTGATGGGGGGATCACAGGAATTGACTCTGGTTGAAGCCGAGGTGAGCCTGACCGGGAAGGAGTGGCAGAAACTTCCGATTGTGACCAGCCCAGAGGCTCCGTGAATTCTGGGCATAGACTTCCTCAGGAATGGATATTATAAAGACCCTAAAGGACTCAGATGGGCTTTTGGAATAGCAGCCGGGGAGACAGAGAACATTAAGCAGTTGAACACCTTGCTGGGACTATCAGAGAACCCATCTACAGTGGGACTCCTGAAGGTAGAAGAACAACAAGTACCTGTTGCCACCTCGACAGTGCACCGTCGGCAGTATCGGACAAATCGGGACGCCGTGATCCCCATCCACAAGATGATCCGTGAGCTGGAGAGCCAAGGAGTGGTCAGCAAAACCCACTCACCCTTCAACAGCCCCATCTGGCCTGTGTGCAAGTCTGATGGAGAATGGAGACTGACTGTGGACTATCGTGCATTGAATGAAGTGACTCCACCGCTGAGCGCTGCTGTGCCGGACATGCTGGAACTTCAGTACGAGCTGGAGTCCAAGGCAGCGAGGTGGTATGCCACTATTGACATTGCCAATGCATTTTTCTCCATTCCTCTGGCTGCAGAATGCAGGTCTCAGTTTGCTTTCACCTGGAGGGGCGTGCAGCACACCTGGAACTGGCTGCCCCAGGGGGGGAAACACAGTCCCACCATCTGCCATGGGCTGATCCAGGCTGCACTGGAAAAGGGTGAGGCTCCAGAACATCTACAGTACATCGATGACATCATTGTGTGGGGAAAGACTGCAGCTGAACTGTTCGAGAAAGGAGAGAGGATCATCCAGATTTTGCTGAAAGCCGGGTTTGCCATCAAGAAGAGCAAAGTCAAGTGACCTGCCAGAGAGATCCAGTTCCTGAGAGTAAAGTGGCAAAATAGACGGCAGCAGATCCCCACTGAGGTCATTGATAAGATCACAGCAATGTCTCCACCGACCAGCAAAAAGGAAACACAAGCTTTCCTAGGAGCCATAGGTTTTTGGAGGATGCACATTCCTGAGTACAGTCAGATCATGAGCCCTCTCTACCTGGTTACCTGCAAGAAGAACAATTTCCATTGGGGCCCTGAACAGCAACACGCCTTTGCCCAGATCAAGCAGGAGATTTCTCATGCAGTAGCCCTTGGCCCAGTCAGGACAGGACCAGATGTGAAGAATGTGCTTTATTCTGCAGCCGGGAACAACGGTTTGTCTTGGAGCCTTTGGCAGAAGGTGCCTGGGGTGACCTGAGACTGACCACTGGGATTTTGGAGTCGAAGTTACAGAGGATCTGAAGCCAACTACACTCCCACAGACAAGGAGATCTTGGCCGCCTATGCAGGAGTTCAAGCCACCTCAGAAGTGATTGGCACAGAAGCACAACTCCTCTTGGCACCCCGACTACCAGTGCTGGAGTGGATGTTTAAAGGAAAAGCTCCCTCCACCCACCATACCACCGATGCCACATAGAGCAAATGGACTGCCCTCCTCACACAGGGTGCCCGTATTGGAAACCCAAATCGCCCTGGGATTTTGGAAATAATTACAAACTGGCCAGAAAGAAAAAACTTTGGTCTCACGGACGAAGAGGAGCAGGAACAAGTGATACGGGCTGAAGAAGCTCCTCCATACAAGCAACTGCCTGCGGAAGAAACACACTATGCTCTTTACACTGACGGTTCCTGTCGCATCGTGGGAATGAACCGTAAGTGGAAAGCAGCTGTATGGAGCCCCACACAACAGGTTGCAGAAGCCACTGAAGGAGAAGGGGAATCAAGTCAACTTGCTGAACTCAAAGCTGTTCAATTAGCCCTTGACATTGCTAAAAGAGAGAAGTGGCCAAAGCTCTACCTCTACACTGATTTGTGGATGGTAGCCAATGCTCTGTGGGGCTGGCTGAAAAAGTGGAAAAAGGCCAACTGGCAGCGTAGGGAAAAACCAATCTGGGCTGCTGATGAATGGAAGAACGTTGCCACTCGTGTAGAGAAGCTGCCTGTGAAAATCCGCCATGTAGATGCGCATATTCCCAAGAGTCGGGCTAATGAAGAACACCAAAACAACAAGCAAGTAGATCAGGCTGCCAAGATAGAAGTGTCAAAGGTAGATTTAGATTGGCAACACAAGGGAGAGTTGTTCCTAGCCTGATGGGCCCATGATGCCTCAGGTCATCAGGGCAGAGATGCCACCTATAAGTGGGCCCGAGACCGAGGGGTGGATTTAACCATGGACAGTATTTCTCAGGTTATCCATGACTGTGAGACATGTGCTGCAATCAAGAAAGCCAAGTGGGTGAAGCCCTTATGGTATGGTGGGCAGTGGTCCAAATATAAATGTGGGGAAGCCTGGCAGATTGACTACATCACCCTTCCCCAAACCCGCCAGGGCAAGCGCTATGTGCTAACCATAGTGGAAGCCACCGCTGGATGGTTGGAGACCTACCCTGTGCCTCATGCTACTGCCCGGAACACCATCCTGGGCCTGGAAAAACAAGTCCTTTGGAGACATGGCACCCCTGAGAGAATCGAGTCGGACAATGGGACCCATTTCAAGAATAGTCTTATAAACACCTGGGCTAGAGAACATGGCATTGAGTGGGTGTACCATATTCCTTATCATGCACCAGCGGCCGGGAAAGTTGAACGGTGCAATGGCCTGCTTAAAACTACCTTGAAGGCACTGGGTGGGGGAACCTTCAAGAATTGGGATATTAATTTAGCAAAGGCCACCTGGTTGGTGAACACTCGAGGTTCCACCAACCGAGCAGGTCCTGCCCAATCTGAGCCCTTGCAAACGACAGAGGGAAATAAAGTTCCAGTGGTACACACGAGAGGTATGCTGGGAAAAACTGTTTGGATTAATCCTGCCTCCAGCAAAGACAATCCCATCCGTGGGGTTGTCTTTGCTCAGGGACCAGGTTGCACCACCTGGTGGATGATGCAAAAGGATGGAGAGACCCGATGCATACCTCAAGGAGACCTTGTTATGGGGTGAACTACCCGTGACAATGTGGCTGTATCCATATTTGCATGTGTATATATATATATATATATATATATATATATATATATATATATATATATATATGTTTTAACATTTAAAACTCAATGTAATATGTTGGTACGGGAAAAAAAATTCGGGGTGGATAATGTTGGGGGTTAGGTTTGTTCCTTCTTTCTCTAAAGAATTTTTTCCCCATAAGTTACCAAGGAGACCAAGTGCTGGATACTTGAGAGTACTTAACCGAAACAAAGAGGTGGACAAAGTTGGAAGGGGGAGATAATGTAGGTAAAAGACAGAGCTTGAGGCAGCTGGGGGCTCTTCTTTTTCCAGCGTTCAGGGAGAGAGGGAACGGCTGTTGCTGGCTGGAAGAGTTTCACTGTGGCCAGAAGGATCCAGTCCTGGGAAATCTACTATCACCGGTTCGGCCTGAATCCTGAGCCTTCTCTGCCACCCGCGGGAGCTGGGCCGGTTCTGCCTCGCCTTCGGCTTCTTCGGTGCTGCTCCTCTTGCTACAGTGTGACCCTGCACCCCCTGCGCTGCCGGGACATCCTGCCCCCACCTTCCGAGACACCCTGCCATCCCAGCTACCAGCCCGGGACTTTTCCACTGTTTCAGCTTGGTGCTCTGAGGGTCCTGGAGGGACACCGAAACCAAACTGCCCTGGGTTTTGTGAAACAAAGCCCTCAAGGTTCTTGGTACTGTTTTCGTTTGTTATTAATGCTGTAGTTGTTTGGTAGGGTGTTTTTTTTTGTGTGTGTTTGCTTGCTTAGTAATACATACTAGTAAAGAACTGCTATTCCTATTTCCCAAATCTTTGCCTAAGAGCCACTGATTGTAATTTATAATTGAATAAGGAAAAAAAAAGGGGGGGGGGGGGTTTACACTCTCCATTCCAAAGGCAACTGCAGTTGTTTTGTTTTTTATTACCTGGCAGATACCTGTCTTCCCAAATCAAGACAACAATCTAGAGTGCTTAGTCACTGCAGTATGTGTTTATGGAGTTTATTTTTCTTTACTTATGTCTATGTTTGCAATGATTTGTGAGTTTGAAAAATACCATACTTCTTAATTTGAGTTTGATAGGTTCTCTGTAAGGTCACCACAAAAGAAATAAAATGTAGATAATTCATTTTGCTTTAAGCTGATATCCAATAACTTACTCATGTTCCCTGATAATTGACTGCAGTTTATTTTCTGCTTGGGCAACACTTTATGTCAACCACTTGTTTTACTCACTAGATAAGCTTGGTAAATTATGTGATATGATCAAAGCAAGGTAAAGTGAGCAATGATGCTTGTGGGTGAACCTTCTAACTGATGTTAAAACTGATGTTTTTGTATTGATGCAAAGCTCATTTTCTGCAAAACTGGGCTTTGTAGCCTAACGGTATTTCATTATTTCACCCGCCAAATTTCAGAGCTTTCTTCTAGAAAAAGAAGAATGTCCTGCAATTTTATATGCATAAAAAGGGAATGTATATGTGATGTAAACAAAATCAGCAACCCAGCCAAGAGCATCTCCATTTGGACCACCCATTTTGGCTTCAGAGTAGGAAGCTTGGAGTAGCAGGTCTGCAGGGAGGATATTGATTAGCTGCATGTATTCCTGACTTAGACCGTAAATGCACCTATGGTTTACAAAATATCAGGGGTCGGAATATTACTCTGTAATGATAATACCATAGTCCTAATAATGCTACTGTATCAATAACACATAATAATAATAATAATAATAATAATAATAATAATAATAATAATAATAATAATAATAATAGTACCACATAATGATAAAAATGCCAAAAATTTAAGAGATCTTGGGAAAAAATCAGTACAAAACTGGATCCCCATGAAAGAGGGACTGACACTGACTAAATGTTTAACATATTTTCCCACACATATTCACTCCATGTGGGCTTTCCTAGCTGGTCTGTTCATTCTATTAACACCATGACTGACCTTTTCATTAATATTCAATCCAAACTCCTATCATTTGCCCCTAACAATTCCCCCTGTAACAAAACCCTCCCTACCATGAAAAAAAACCTGGAACCTGACCATGAACTTTGTCCAATTCACAACCCCATCCCTCTTAGGAATGCCCGTAATCCTTCTTTCAGTATTATTTCCTGCCCTACTACTTCCCACACCACTGAAGACAATTGGAGAACTGCCAAACACCTTTCGACCGTCCAATAGTTCTTCCACTAATTACAAAACAGTAATGATCTCACTAAACAAGGGAGGACACAAATTATTTTTAGTCCTACACATCACTAGTAACACTCCCACTGATAATCAACCTTCTAGGCCTGCTATACATTCACACGCAGCAATCAATCACATTTGCTTGTTATGTATTTTACTGTCAAAATCTACAGCTCTGTGATGCACAGATTACTGCAAGACCCCTTCCATAAGACTCTTAACCAACTTTCCTTTTGCCAGATGAGAACATCAGCCTTTCAATCTGGCCCAAGCCACAGTCAGCAACTCCTACACTGTTTTAGCAAAAGTCCTTTTCTGGATAGAGAAGTAAGAAAACACACAAAATCTAAATATGTGCTCTGGATTTTCTCTTGTGGCAAATGTCCATTGTTTCCCCACTGGCCAAGGATGTTTCCTTTCTTGGAAAATTAGTTTTTAGTTCTTCCCTTTTCATGTGCAAAATAAATATATCTAGCAATGAATAAATATATAGCCATCCTGGGTAGGCCTGTGAAATGTTCTCAGTGGTGCTGTAAGCCCGTAACAGGTACAGGCAAAATTTCAGGGCAGTACCTGCCAAGTTGCTCTCATGGGCATGATCCATGATCCATGGGCTCTCAGAGGCAAACTCTGCACTGCCAGCCCTCTGCCATCCACGTAACCACAACCTCTGGGCACAGAAAGCAGCCAGCCTGAACCTACAGCTTCACTACTTCTTCAGAAACATCAGAAACAGATGACTCAGGAAATTTCAGAACTTCTTTCTACCTCTGTGACTTTTTCCATGGCAGGCAGTAATTTCACAGTACTTACATGGTATTAAAAGTGTTTTTGGAAACACAGCATGTACATCTTCTATTTTAAAGAGTAAGATGATGATCCTTTGTTAGCAGAGAGACATTCCAGCACAGTCTGGGGCCTCACAGGCAGCTCTAACAGGTGAGACTGTGTCTGTAGTACTCTTGGCCTTCATGTGTGTCATTTCAAAGCTATGTCATGAAAATGCCCTTCTAAAGGAGTATCAACATTCAGAAATGCTGCAAGACTAAAGTTCTAATGTGGTTATACTCCTAGGAATTGCAGGATTGCCAGGTGTTTTCAGGTTCATTTTAAAGTGTCTTCCCAATAACAACAGGACAGAACTGCATGCTGTTTTGCATTTATGTCCAGGTATCTGAAGGTAAACTCCATTTATACTTATGTCGTCTTCTCCTATTCCAGTAAATGGGATACCTACGCACTTTTTATGAAGAAGTGAAATTTACTAAGATAAAAACATATCATGCATGATCAGGAAAGAAAGTACCATAATAATATTCATTTGCATTTGCAAATATCTTTCATTTCAAGGGGCTTTACAAATCCTTGCTTTTGCTCAGGCTTAGTCTTTGCATGGACAGGTCTAAAGCTCATACACATATTTGCAGTAAGGCCTCATGAATTTATTTGCACAGAATATGCAAAGTCACAGGTACATTTAGTGAGCAGTGAAGTCACAATTGTGTAAAGGAAAGCTTTCTATGAGAAAGAAGGGATTATATTACTATTGTTGTTTGTCAAAGCAATGTTTTCAGACACTTCCCAGCTATTACTTGCACCCAAGGCTGTTTCAGTAAAGCCATGAAAAAACCATCCCTGAGTCCAGAGGGTATTGGAGCTGGCCTTCCCGTGTATTCTCCTGCATCACAACATTTGAAGCACCACTTAAATAGCTCATTTTCTCTCACTGACATGACATCTGCCTATATAATCACCAAGTCTCTTTGTGGCAGCCGTCTATTCATTCCCTCGAACGTTAAACTAGCTCTAACTAACCAGAAAGAAAGAAAAATTAATGTAACACTTCAGGCTTCAACAGCTGGATCTTTAAATAGGATTCCTGGCACACCTATTCTTGTCTGTAGCACATTCTGCTGCAGATGTACTGCTGTAGGTAGGAGGGCCCTTTATTACATAGTTTCTAGCTGGATCTAGTAGATTAACTGTTTAAAAGTCAAGAGGAGAACATCAGACAGAAGAAGGGCTGATTAAATCAGACTTAGCCCACTATGCAGAGAAAATGCTGGTAGACAAGAGAAGTTGAATATATACCCAAAAATTAAACCCCTGATACTGCTTGGTCAAGCTGGAGGAAGAAACTTGGCACATTTGCAGCTTCCTAAGTCAGCAGAAAGATTCACCTGAAATAAATAATTTTATGTCTGCTATGAACTGCACTCAATCAAAAGAAATTAAAATTATCCATGTTAAACTAATGACCCTTTATATTTGCCATAAGAAATTAGGAGCACCAGGTCTTTCCTTTACCAACTAACAGGCTTGGCCTCTGCTGGCAAAGCAAAATAGACAAAAAGCTAGGTAAGATAAAAGCTAAATCTTTTGCTGTTAAAGAAATCAAAAAGCTAAATTTAGAAGATATCGTTCATGGCAAGAGCTATATGATGCAGAGAACAACAATGGAGTCCTTTTCTGCAAACATGTCATATGCCTGACAGGGGACCCCTGGCAAAAACATGCACTTGGGAGGTGGGCTGTCTGTTCATCAGCTTTGGAAGCTATTTTGAGACAGCCATGTGTCTCCTGGTGACCACCATCCCAAGAGCAGATTTGCCCCAGACCTGCAACACTTCAGCCCTCCAGCAGCCTCTGGAGACAGTCTTCTCTGGATTTGTCCCAGTGTGAGCTTCCAGGGGATCTGGGCACCCTGCTGCAGGGCGTTATTCCCCAGTGAGCTGTGGCTGTGGTTTACCAGCAGCCTTTGCCTTTCTTGTTTCCCTTCCAGGCTGCCCCTCAGAGGCTCATCCACTACCACTGAGGAATTTGTCACAACACAGGAGCAGAAGGCAGGTCTTGTCTTCTCCTATGAAGTGCCTCCTGTGACCCTAATGTCATGTTCATTGGGACAATAGCTTCTGGTGTTGACTCATTTAATGCATCCAACATTTTAAAGGTATGTTTACATTTATGTTAGTGTACCTTCAAACTGCAAGAGTAAAAAGAAAACCTAGAAAACAGAGGTCTGTATATTTATTTAGATCATTTAAGCTCCTGGTCAAGCACTGTGATGTTTGATGCACTTTAAAGCAGATATTACAGCAACATATTGATTTCATCTATGTGTTGTGAAAGGGTGCTAACATTTTTCTGCAAGATAAATTTCTTGAACACTTTCAATATACTGACGAAAGGCTGGAAAATGAAAATGCTCTTAGAACTAAAGAAACAGACAGCTTGGACAGCAGGTTTAATGTTTCTATTTCTGACCTGCATTGTAATAGTCCAGGTGTTACATTCTTACTTGTCCACAGACAGAATTTTACAATGTATTTAGAAATCAAACTTCAACTGTTTTCATCAAGAGTCAGAGGCCTGTGCATTTCTGGGTTGTGCATAAAACTTTCAAAAGGTGAGCATTCATTCTGAAGGACCAATTCGACATATTAATATCTGATTAATTTCTGTATCAACTTTTTTTTTTTCCTAAAAGACAGTTAAGAATTTTTGCAGTTAAAATTTTTACATTAATCTTTGTACTGGATTGTATTTCAAATATAACCACCACTAACACCACTAAACTACTAACAGTTTAGGCAGTTATGAAGAGAACAGCAGTTCAGTGCCCTAATTCAATGAGCACCAAAAGTGTTTACGGCTTGGTTTTGGCTATGTCATTAATACTTTCAGACTACGCAGCTTTCTGGAGCAGTACTGCAAGCAATGCATTGAATTTGTAATACTGACCTGTCTCTGGCTTTTGACAACTGGCTTTTGGTCAGCAATTCCAAATTAAAATAATGACTGCTTTAAACCAGTTTTTTAATTAGATCTACTGGGATTACTAATGCAAATGCATGAAATGTATCAATTTACTGTTACTAGTTTTTATAATCAGGGGAACATCTGATTTAGTTCATTTGGCTTTGGAACAAAAAAGCCTAATGTGGGTCCCTCCTCCATGGTACTGATTTCTGTAGAAATGACAGCTATGATTTAACCACAGATTAGCAGAGATTTTCAAAGGACTTATGTGTGACAATATGTCTAAACTGACTTAGAAATGGTATTTCTGTAGGGATAAGGTATTAATTGTTTAAGAAAAATAAATTTGACCCTCATACACTATTAGCATAGCACAGCATGTCTGAGACTCAGTGGGTATTGTCTCAATTTCACAAGGAAATAGTGAACGCTTCTATTTCAAGTAAAGTACAAGACTTTACTTCCTAATGGTCCTTAAACACTGTAATGAAAGGTATTTCAATTTAATTATGTCTTACTTCAGGTAGCAGGCCAGTTTTGTAAAATTACATAACACACTGAAACAGAGGTGAGTAAAATGCACAGAGAGGTTTGTAAAGACAGAGGGTACTGCCACCATCCAGGTACATGCACAGATACTGTGGGTAAGGGTACATTCTGAAACTCCAGATAAATACGTGATAAAAAGGACAGTACAACAATCCTTTTTTTTTTTTTTTTTTTTTTTTTTTTTTTTTTGAATCTGGTACAGGAAATACATCTGAACATTCAGGGTGTCCATCTCTGGGCACCCAGCAGTTGTGCCACCACAGCAGCTGTGTGTGTGCAGGGCTGCACTTTTCACCCCTCCCAGTCAACGCCCAGCAGATGGCAAACATGGAATGAAAATGTCCTCAGGACTGGAGCATGACGGAAAATGGCATTTACTGTTCACACTTTTTGGTAAACTCTGACAGCAGCTGCCATCTCAGGTGCATCCTGCAGAAAGCACATCAGGAGAAATGCTTAGACGTCTCAGGCATAGGTCTGGGGCTTAGTCATTCTGTACTATTTGGCATTGCGTTTTCTTCTGGATACAGTGTTTCATGCCACGTTTTCTGGTCAGATGGGACCTAACTCAGAAAAAGAGCCTATGGAGAGACATGGCCTGACTCACTAAAAAGCACACTATGATTGAACTGTTCAAAGCTTTGCTATTATAAATGAAAAGCATCTGGAAGAATTAGATTTTTTTGCTTTGGATTAATAAATTCCTGTGCATTAAGTCTCAGGAGTTGCACTGGTGTTACACAAGCACCTGTAAATTCCCTTACCTTTGTTTTTTCCTCTAGTTGCTGATAGTGGTCCTAGCAGTGATCTTTCTTTTAATTTCTTTGCTCTTTTTTGACATTTACAAAGAGCATTTCAACCTTTCTGGCAAACCAGACATAGCAAAACAAAAAAAACATTTTGAAGACATATTTTTAAGAGAGATAAGACAGAGCTGTTTGACAAGGAATTATAATTAAGGTAATTTTTGGAAGTGCTTAAAACCAGACTACGTATACATATCAGCAGGTTCCCACAAGAATGTGTCCTGAGGCTGCCAATCAGTATTGGCATGGGGAGGGATTGTGTTACATATTCCTCAGTACCTTGGAATATGAGACCACAAACATTTGTTTTATGGGAGACCTACTCAACCATGTCATGTTATCCATGCATGTACCTGGTTACAGAATTTGGCATTTGGGTTAGGATTTGACACCAACAGACACTACATGTGACAGGACAGAGCTGGCAGGCACAGACTCAGTCTGAATGGGTATCTCCAGAGCCAAGAAGCCACTTTTATTTCCTGCAGATGGTCCAGCAGCAGTGCTAGAGAGGGCTCTGTCAGCATCCACCTCTTCATCCACCCAAGTGTAATCTCATCAGATAAAAGCCAAGCTATGTGAAAGCTGTATGAAATGAAAGAATTACAATACCTTTTGGTCACTTCTCATTTGCACACTCCTGTGAGCAAGCTGGGATATGACACATATAAATTCAAATGACCCAGCATTTTATTTTGACTTCATGGCTGTGGACTGTGCCTGTCCTTTCACCCTTGCAGGAACCTGTGTAAGTGCAAACACAATCAGAGCAGCTGTGAAGTGAAACATAATCTGGCAGTGAGACACATCATATTGATTGCACCCAGAGGGAGACTAAGGGAAGAATGGAAGGCAGAACCACAGATGCTGATCTGCAGGTAAGCCATGTTCCCCATGGTAGGAACGCATCGACCCAGATCCCCATCAAAGTCAGCCATTTCCAGGTATGTGGCCTCTTATTTTGGAACAAGCTTCGGCCCTAGGCTGTAGGCTTGGAGTCCTCAGCTGGGGAATAGAATAGACAACATGTCTGCTCTTTGCCGCCTGGGACATGGGTGCATTGGGGAAATCCTTCTTGGCCATTCATCTGGCTTCAGGAAATGACACAAAATGACCCTTATTGCATAGCAGCATCTAGTGCCAAGGGCACAAAAACAGAGTGTTAGAAAGACTGGGTTTTTTTGAAGAGGCAGTGAAATGCTAGAGTGTATGTGCTGATGTGTTAATAGAAGCCTCTGACACACAGATCATGCTAAAGCCATGTACCTCACTGTAGTATAGTTCTCCAAGTAGGGGAACTCTTCAAACCACATTACATCAGCATTGTTAGAGCAGGAGCATGCCTTGGCTCATGTCCCTGAGTCCTAGCAAATGGTTCTCATTTGAGCGCTCTGTGCATTGCTGTGACAAAACCCCACCAGTCTGAAAACAAAAACCTGGAAACCTCTATTGAGGCAGGAAAAAAAAAATGAACAGACAATTCCTCTTAGGCAGACCAGGGTCAGATCACTCACAGTATCTTGTCAAAAACTTTTACTATCATCAGCACTGCAGGATACAATTGGGATACTAAAAGCTATCAGCAGAGTGGCATGCTCTGATTTTGTAACCTGAGTAGCAGGAATGGTCAGGATCCAGATTTACTGTCTTCAAAAGAACGTATATTGGAAATAGCTTTTGATAGATGTCAGAGGGAGAGACTGTGTATCAGTCCTACTGGAGTTCTCCAACAAATAAAATGACACAAGGGGAAAAAAAAAATGAACCTTGTTTGGAAAAGGAGAAAATTGCCTAAGAAGTTCTGTCAGAGCATATAACATTTTGCTTAATGGTGGAATTGCTCAGTGAAATAGTTTCCAAGGAGAATGTTGAACTTGAGGGATGTTTTCCAGTGTTATCATGCATCAATCTAGAATATGTTTCCAAATTGACTATTGTATGCTCAGGAATTTAATACCTCTCTCAACACAGCTTCAGTTAAATATTTGTAAAGGGTGCACTTCTGTATTTTCTTTGCCTAGAGTAATAGCTACTATTTTTTTTATTTATGTGGCACTGAGAGGATGTATTCATCAATTTACCAAAGTGTGCCTTCTGTGAAGAGAAAAGTCCTGGCATCCAATTGCTCATTTTTAGTTCCCTGTCCCATGGGTACTGAAGTGACCACTCAGCCAGAAGGCAAGGAGAGGAATGGCAGTGGTAGTGACAACAGTGGCTTTAAACAATATTTTGTGCTGCCTTAGCTCTGGGTGTGACTCAATCTGTGTGGAGCTCAGAAGTATCCTGTGAAGATTTATGTGGGAAGTAGATTCTGCCTGTGATTGCTACCCATTGAACACAGGAAGAAGTGGAAACCTGTGGATGTAATTTTTAGCAATTCTACAGAACAGCCTACACTGAAAATCACCAGTTTGGCAGTTGGCTTTGTAAGCATACTACTCTTACCAGCATTAAAAGTACTTGTAATCTCACCCTGACCCTTAGATTTTGGGCCATACACAGCTAATATCATCTAATTATCCCAGGCTGTTTGCTGATGAATAATCATTGAAATTCTCCAATTAACAAGCTGTAACTATGAAACATACTGTGCTACATGTTTTTTTCCCAATCTGCAAGAAAGTTCTATAACACATAGTCAAGCCTCTCACCTTTCTCATGCAGGCTATTTTCTCTCAGACATGTAATCATCAGAATTACTCTCTCTTAAAGACTTAAGGGGAAAAAAATCTCATTGTGTGACTTACAGCATTTCTTTATCAGTGCCTGGGGCATGGTTCAGCCTGGTTCAGGAGCTTGTTTGAGGAGAAATCAAGCACATGTCCCTCACTTTCTCTACAGTGCCCCACAGCACTGCTTTTTTCAACCAAACATATTTCTGGTCCTGACTCAGGATTATCTAACTAAAGGCCACTGTGATGTGTAGGGTTGCAGTCCATGTTAGTAAGGATAGCATACTATACAAACACTCTACATATGTTTACATGGGGTTTTTTTCCTAAATCGTGTGTTCCAGACTCACTGCATCACTGTGCCTCTACTGTGAAATATTTCACTCCAGCCATCACCAGCACCTTGCATATTTGATATCACACGTAAAGACTTTTTTCACTTAGATGCAAGTGACTGTGTTTTATATATTCTGATAGCCCATTCATTTTCATTGAAAACAGCTTGATATTTTGCAGTTCTGCCAACAGGCAGGAACGAATCAAAAGCGCTCTATTTTCATTTTCTGTTTTAAAACAGACAAAACTCTGGTATCTCAAGAAAAGCAAAAAACACGAATAGGAAAGAATAAAAATTACAAAAATGTAGTTATTGACCTCCATTCAAACTCTCCATTTGGCTGTGAGTTACTTACTAATTATACAATTTTCAACCCCTGTTATGACAAGCCTTACCTGACACTGAAGGTTTCCAACAGACAATTAAAACTAAAGTTCCTTGGATCTATTTTCACTTTTTTTGAAATTCCAAACATTTTCTAATTTCTGTCTACTGCAGATAGGAATCAATAATGACTATGCAGATCTCTCTAAGGTAGCTATGCAGGAGTAGCAATACAAAGAAAAAGAATGTCTGTGTCAATTCATGCTTCTTGTTGGCTAAATATGTAAGAAGAGATAATTGTCTTCAAACACATCTGCAAATTCAGCAGCACAGAGTATTTGTCAGGTTCTTATTACAGTGTCAGGTTCCTAGGGCTATGCTGGGAGACGCAGGACTGATGTCATGAGGTGCCAGAAGGTATTTCTACAGGCACAGTTTTGTGGAAATGGCAGCAGACTACCAGATCAGTCCCTGCATATGTAACAGGTGGTCTCTGTCCTTGCCCTGTTTCCACTTTTAAGTTTTCTGCCAGATGTCTTCTTGTTCTAAGTACTATTTTAAAATCAAGGAAAATAATAAATTAGGACAAGTGCTTAAATGAAGGCCTTTAAAGCCTCCTGAGTTCTGTTTCCCATCTCACTGCTTGTCGATGCTGCTTCTGTAGTATTTGGGGTTGAAAAACCTATCCAAAACTTTATCAAAAGCATCAAGCACTGTTTGTGTCAACCTTTTCATACAGCAACATTCCTAATGACTCCACTGGGACATTATCAGGACAGAAATCAGGAATACTTATTTCAGCATCACATGACTTTGAAAATGTATACTTCACAAGAGACAGACCATGAAATATCAAGAGAACAGACAATAGGTTGAGGTTCTTCACTAAATCCCTTCCTATAAATTAGTACCAAGATCCTATCTAACACTCACAAAATTTTACCATGTCTTTTGCTCAAACACTTACTTGACTTAATATTGGCACAGACTAGTATATTCTTGCACATGACACACTTTCCAGCAAATTGTTCTGAGGCCAGATATAAAATGAGAGAAAATATTTAATATGGTCTGGAAGGTGCTTCTCTTTGATAAATTGGTGTTGGTCAAATGAAACTCAGTGAATGTGAAAAAAACCTGCTAGCAAACTGTTATCATTGCAAGAGTAAATCTGAAAGACACAACGTTTAACTCTGTGCTACTGAAATCTAGAATAATCTATGAAACTGGCATAGCCTTATGGTGGCCATGAAAGTAGTAAACATTGTCCTTATTTCAAGATTTTTTTTAATCTGAATTTCAACAGTACTGGGGGGGGGGGGGGGGTGGGAGGGGGTGGTGGGACAGGCTTGTCTGCAAATGGACTTTATGTTTATATATTCCGTTTTTAAACTACAAAGACATGTTAAATAGCAGTGAATGTGTCTTGCACCTTTCAGCCATATATTTTCCAGAATAATGGAGGTGAAAATTGTGGCTGTGATTGACATGTGTGTGTTGCTGTGCTCGTTGTGCAGTTAGAGTCCCAAGTCACACACATGCTCTTTCAGCTGCTTAAGAATAAGGACTTAGAGAACTACAAATAAAAATGCAGAAATACTACGTGATCACTAATTTAATCACTTAACTCCCATAGCTACCATAGCATGCAGCTAGGGACCAGAACTGAGAAAAACAGAAGTAATCATAAAAGTTAAGGGCTTTAATGTGCCCATTAGGAACTCAGTGCCGAAATTCTTAAACACTTCCAGTTTGAGCAATGCTAGGCCATATACCTGTGACAGACTAGGTGATTATCTTTATTTGTGCATGTCAGATTTGCTTTTGTTCACCAATATCCTTACACTTGCACCCAGTACAGGCCATCTTTGCCAGCCAGTCGTTTTCTCCAGGCACCCAGGAATCCCGTCTCTTTTCTGCAACACACACTTCCCTAGAGAACCTTCATGACACTGGTAACACATTCTCTTTTTTTTTTTTTTTTTTTTTTTTTTTTGCCTCTAATGTGTTTGAGGCCTTCAGAGTGCTGCTGAGTGTGATTTGAGTTAGTCAGATCTTGGCCTTTAGGTAACAGGAGGAAGAATAACTCCCAACAGCCCAAAGTAGGCAGCCAGTTTTTTGCAGAAGATGCAGAAAAAGGCAGCAAAAGGCCATAAGAAAGTCAATCACATTTGATTGCATTAATAATCAGTTACAGAAAAGCAGTATAGGAGCTGATAAATTAAAAACTCATGATGAAAAATTGGCAGAGACAGCTGCTGAGTGAGGTCTTAAAGCCCCAGCATGACTGATGTAGTGGTATGACCTATGCAGTCTGCCAGTTCCCAAGACAAGCAGCTGCTAAGGTTGTTGATTGAATGTACAAATGTACACCAGGGACAGCATCCAACTTTTTGCTGTGTTGAGATTTGGCCAAGACTAAAATCTTCTGTAATTTTGCCAAAGCACATTTCTGTCCTCTGCTTGCCAAGATCTAAGAAGAGCAGTATTTTGGAACACTAGGACTTGAACTTAGAACTAACACCTTCATCACACCCAGAATGATTTTCAAGAAAACCTTTGAAACTTAAGACACATTAGGAATTGTTTGTTTACTGGCATGCCTGCTATCTCTTTTTGTTTCTTTCAAGTACATTTGTGGGATACATTTTCTTTCTCCTTTTATAATAGAAAAGGGAGATAAACGAGATAATTACAAAAGAGGGAAGAATGGGAAATGTGAAAATATATTAAAAATTCTAGAGAATAAAAAAAAAATGAAGGGAAGAAGGGATAAATAGGAAGGAAAGCAAGGAATTGGAGGCAACAACGAAATAAATAGGATTAATAACTATTCAGTTGTCTTTTAAATATTTAAAAATCAGGAGAAAGTGAAAGACACTAAAATGATGTTCACTTGGGACCCTTGGACTTTTTCAGGGTTTATTCTTTTCTCCTTTGGTTTCCATTTCAATTTTACTGTGAAATCTAGATTTCAGTGAGGGTTCAGAGAAGGGAGGGGGGAGGAGGGGAAGAGAGGGGAGGGGAAAGTTGTTTACATGAGCAGATATTTCAGTGGATGCTTAGAATACAGTTTTATTTTATTTTATTTTATTTTATTTACTTTTACTTTTACTTTTACTTTTACTTTTACTTTTACTTTTACTTTTACTTTTACTTTTACTTTTACTTTTATTGTTCCTACCACCTATATCCTCCTACAAACACATACTAAAACTAAGTTACTGACTCCAGGCCTCTTCATATCTTGTGCTTCTAGTTTCTTTGGAACATCTACAGGGAACAAAACCTGAAAGCTAAGCTACCTTTCCTTGCCATCATGCCATCTACCAAAGTCCCTTCTACCTAAAGCATAGCTTTATGCAAAAATGAGTTGGGATGAGTGGAATAGGAACTGATCTGGGGAACAGAAAATGAAGTTCTATAATGCCACTATCAGGTCTGGAGCTCCTTCACTTCTGGGGCAAGTTAGGCACTGGCAGAAGAAGGTACTGGGGGACACAGACACTGGTCTGCAGCTGCAGAGCCACAACCCTGTCTGTGTCCAGGCTGTCAGGTCTGCCAGGACTCTAGATCAGGACTCACAGGGAAAACTGATGACCACCCAGTCCTCATCAAATAAAGGGAAGCTGATGGTATCAGTATGGGGCCAAATCATCCCATAACGAGGGATAGACAGTCAAAGGGCTGAATGCAGGCTCTGTTACCTACTGACACTAAAAGCTTGCTGTTGGTTTCTAAAAACAAATGAAAATGCAAAAGCTAAGCCTTTTGTAGCTATCATGTGCTTCTCAGATGACACCTGGTGGGCAAAAGCTAAAGAGATGAAAGCATTCTGCTTTCATGGTGCAGAACCTGGATCCATGTGCACAGCTGCACTACTGCACTTACTGCAGGTGCACCTATCATCTGTCCTCCATACTCTGCTTATCCACCCCATGTCCCCAATCATTATTACAGTTGCCCAGAATAAGCACATATCAACCATGAGTGCTTTTTTCAGCACTCATATCCATTTTATTTATTCTTTAATTATTATTCTGACTCATGTCCTGAGTTTGTTTAATTCTGACTTGCAAGTCTGAGGCTAGGCTAGAGTGGACACACCATTTCCAAAAATAAAAATACAGAGAACGCCCATGGTAACAGCAACAAGGTGCTTTTATAGTGTGGGATAACTATACAATATTATGAATGCCTTCACAAGTGGCTAGCTGCACTCAGAGGGTTAAAGGCTTTAGTTTCTTCTGATTATTAATTTACTCTTCCTCTTTTAAACTAATTCCAGTTTACTTCTGTTGCAGTGTCTGTCTTTTCTGCTTGATGCAACTGCCCTAATCATCCCTGTTCAGGTCTCAGAGGTAAGTTAGCAATATAAACGGGGGAAAAAAAGCTCTCTGAAGAGAAACATGCACTTAGAAAAGTGTTTCTTCTTCTGGGGATGCATATATCTTGTGGTGAAATGGGTGGTTTCCTCAAGGATCTCATGGATAGGAATATTAAGTTGTGGTGCTGTCCTGTTTCTCTATTTGGCTCGAAGGATTTCAGAAAATGTCAGATACTGCTGAATCAATGCTGGGACATATGAAGCCCCTCCCATAAATAAGGTGACCATGATTAATTGTTGGATTGCTGACATTGCATCTTCCAGGTTAACAGCTTTTTTTCCTGTTCTATGTACACTCTATTCCTTTAAATGTTAACAACTTTTTTTTTTCCTTGGTGTATATTTCCGTGCCTTCTTTTTGTGCTAAATCTTGGATGATTTTATGAAGCAAAACACACGGAGAAGTCAGGGATTCACTGACTTCAAATACCAAAATAAGCCAAAGAAGAATGTGGTAGAGGTCAGAAAGAAATGACATAATATCTAGATTGCTTCTTCTGGATTCAGATTAGCTGTTTACCTGGTTGGCAAACAGGCCATCCCAGAGTCATGGCATCATATTTGGTCTAGCTGAGGTGGAGTTAACATTCAAACAGCTGTGCTTTTTGTTTGTAGTCACAAAAGTTGAGACCACTAGAGCACTGGGCTCCAGGGTGAGCAGTGCTTAGGAGGCATCAGGGCTGTCTCTCCAACAACTTCCACAAAGGCCAGCAGGCCTCAGTGCAAGAGGCTGGGAAGGGAGACACATCTAGGACAGCTGACCAAAGGGACCAAACTGACCAAAGGGACATTACATACCATATAATGTTGTAAAAACAAAAGATAAGGGATGGCGATTTTTTTTTATTAAGGTGTTTGTCTTCTAAAGTTACTGCTACATGTACTGGGGCCATATTCCCAGGAAGTAGCCAGACATCACCTGCTAAGAGCAATTAGAGAATAAATATTTTTGTTTCCCAGTGTGGCCTTTGCCTTGATCTCAACCAATGAGTTTTCCCATCTCATTTTCTCCCCCTGTCCTGCTGAGCAGAGCAAGTGATGGAGCGTCTTTGTGGAGTCCTGGTGCTCCAGGTGACCCCACTGTTCAGTGAAGGTGAACCCACTGCAGGCATATACTGGCTGAAACGAGCTCTGCTCCACAGCCAGAATAATGTCCTAGCACAGCTGAGAGCCAGGGTTCATGTTTATACCAGCATCACAACTTGATGTCTGAGTCCCTGCCGCCCAAAGCCAGAAGTAAGTGAATCTAACTATGCTCAGATACCTGAAATATCCCTGGATATGTTTTCCAGAACAACTATGAAAAGTCCTCAGGATTCTGAGTAACTCACAATAAAGTAAAACAGTCATAAAGATTGACCAGCCAGAAACTGGTGAACTACTGAACAGTACCTGAGTTACACTGTCAGTGGACACACCTTATTAAAGCACTTTCTGAAAACAGCTGCTTCCTGTAGCACAGTCCCCAATCAGTGACCAATTTGCTGCTCACAATAACAGGAAACTTGGAAGGCTGACAAAAGAAAGCAAATGCTAACGCAACTTAGTTTTTTTCTCTTACACCCAATAGTTAAGGCCAAGGGAAAGAAGACTTTGAAACAGTGCTGAGAATACTTTTACAAGCCTTCCAGGGAGCAGTCTGTGAGAACAACCCTCTTTATTTTACGCTAAACACTCTTTCCAGGTTTTGAAATATTCTCCTTTACTTTTTAATTCCTATTCATCAGATACAAAGAGAACAAGTATTGTCATAAAATACAAAGAGGAAAAATGTATCTAGAAAGTGCTGTTAAAAACATCAATTAGGCTATAAAGTATCTTCAGCGTAGCCCTTCAGGCAGCATCTGTGAATGCGTTTGTGTCTTGCAGCTGGGAAAACACTGGTTCCTAAAACCCCTGTAGCAGGAAAGCCACTGGATAAACAATTACTTCTATCCCACAGAAATGTTAAATGGCAATTCATTTGAAAGTCTGATTTGCACACGAGTGAGAAACAAGATCTTCAGATCCCGCCCCCAAGAATTTATCGAATCAAGTGGAACTCTTCGCATTCTGAGAGGATAATGAAGGTATATCCCGATTTTCCTGAAGGAAGCAATCCACGCAAACCCTCGACCGTGGGCGAAGCCAGGGCCAAGAAGAAGACCCCGCAACCGCCGCGGAAGGAAAGAGTTAAATGGAAGAAGCCAGGGGCGCGGCCGCCCCTCCCCTGCGCGGGCCGGCGGCAACATGGCCGCGCTGGCCCCGGCGCTGGTGGCGGCGGCCAGGCGGCTCCAGGTAAAGGCCTTCCGGGGCAGCCCAGCCTCCCGGGGGGAGTCCCGGGCTGCGCCGATGTGTCGGGCTGGCCGCGGGACCCGGCCCCTGTGACGGCCCTTCCTTGTGGCGGACTTGGCGTCTCTTTGTTGAACGGTGCCTTCGTGTGTGCGGGCGTGTCACTTCTCACTCCAGTTCCCTGCCCGTGCCGCTTAAAATTACTTGAATCGCACCAGTAGAAAGCCGAACTCTGCACTGTGGTGTTGTCTGCTTTGTCTGCTTGAAAGTAACCTACGAGCACAAAGGAAGAAAAAAAAAAAAAAAAAAAAAAAAAAAAAAAAGTAAATAACAGTTGATTTTGTTATCTACAGAATGAGAGCTGTTCCAGTACTGCAGGTGCTGGCCGACAATTTCAGAGCTGGAAGATCAAAGCTGAACGAGCTAAAAAAGTTGAATTCTTAAGAACTGCAGAAAAGCTAAAAGCTCAGTAAGTTAAACGCTTTATCAGAAGTATGTTTTTACTCTGTTGTGGAGGTAACATTATTAACTCGAGGTTCAAAGTAAAAATGTATGGTAATGAAATCTTTAGGCTATTGTGGTTGTTACAGTAGCTCAGGATAGGCTTATAAGCTCCAAAATGACCCCTTGTTTAAATTACCGTTTGGACTTAGGCTAGTCATGTAATAAGAATTTACTAAGAATTGTGGCTCTTAGATGCACAGAAAAGGAAGTGTGTGTAGCACAGTTGAATTCTCAGTCTTCCTACTTAGCTGTACTTACCCTCTAAGGACCTAAAGCCCTTAAGACGTACCGACAAAAGGGGCACTGCTGCAAAAGAAGATTGAAAGACTTAATTTAGAATATCTAGGCCACTGTTTTGAAAAACAAGAGTTCAAGACAGCTCAGGCACATAAGTGATTTAAATCTGCTTCCCCACATCTTGACCAAGTGCTGATAACGACTGCACTGGCAGCTGAAAGAACGGGGAGTTTTCTTCTCAGACAGATGAGTTTTATGGAGAACAGCTAATGTAGCCATCTGACTGAAGGAGTGCTTTGCAGTTGTGAATCCTGATTGAACAGGGCACTTAAGTCTCACACCAGTGTTTTACACTGTGCGACTGAATCGAGTTCACCTTGATTACCCTGGATCCTGGGCTTCACTGCTCGTTAATGTAAATGTTCCCATGATGCTCGAAATGAGGCATGCCATTTAACTGTGGCTCAGCGTCCCTCTGATGTTGTCTGTGCTGGGGCTCCATCTTGGTGTGCCACTGCATTAATACAGCCTGTCTGCCTGAACTTTCGAGGGACAACTCTCACAAGGCTCCTAGATAGAAAGCATGCATATAAAATTTCAGTGTGTAAACCATTACGTTCCACTGAGGTGATTTCCTTGTTAATTTCTTGTTGAAGTTCTTGAGTAACTGTGGTGTGTAGTCTTATAGCTGCAGAAATATTTTCCTTGAAAAGAGTTGTAGAACAAACCAGGGATTTTTTTATAAAATCTAAGACAGTCCTGTTAACACAGCCTGCACACTAACCTTGGAAAATCTTGGGGCTTTTCTGAGTATTTGTGCCTTTCTCAGTGTGGCACCCTTTCTTCCTAGGCTTGCAAATATAGAAAAAGACAAAACTGGACACCTTTATAATAGGAAGAGTGATTTCGGGGTAGAATACAGATTACTAGAGGAACTGGAACACAGCATGACTATCAGCAGGAAAATGGAAAGTAAGTGAGGTTTTATTTGGGCTTGTTTACTTCTTTTTCCTTTAATATAATGTTTTTGTAAATGGTTTAAAAATTAGTAGTATAGAGAGATGAGTTTAGGTGGAAGATGATAGATACTGATGTGGTATGTCTCACCATATGCTTATAAACACAAAATTCATGGCACAATTCAGAAGCATAAACATGTTGGCCTCATATGTTATTAACTGTTTTCTTTGATCTTCAGTGTAAAACCACTGTGGTGGAAAGGTGCTGTTCAAGAAACTTGGAATCAATTTTGTGTATATATTTCAAAATCTAATGTATTCCAGCTAAGGTACAGTGAAAGTATTCTTCCCTCAACATTCACACACTGATTGTTGCCTTTAAATATCCTTTTAAACTGTTCTGTGTTTGCATTTTTTGAGTTTTTGGGCAATGAATATTCCTAGTTCAAATAGTGCTGTGAGATGGTACACGGTCTGTCCTAATAGTATCTGTTCCACTTATGGACTTATAATATAGTTCAAGAAACAAAGTTATTCCCTTTACTCACAGTACTTGAATTCTTTCAACAGTAATCACATAAATCATGCTATGCCATCTGATACAGATCAAAATAAGTTGAAGAAAGAAAAGGAATGTAGAAACAATAGAAAGTATACTTTCTTACAAATTTGCATGTGTTCTGATGTGTGCCTTTTATTTAAGGAATCTTAGAATATCCTTTACATCTTGCCGTCCTTAAGAAATGTAAATTTTTGAGGAATGACTAAGGTAATAAGTCAGATTTTTTTCCATGAGTAAGAAGGGAGCATGGCATATGGATGGAAATGATGCTGTGAGATAATAAAGAGGACAGTGATGAGAGTACTACATGTCAGATGTGAAGGAGCATATCCTAAAAGATACGAAAGTGTACAATCCCCTTCCAAATCCTCATTTACTATGTTAAGATCTTTCAGCATGATCTCCGTGCTTTAAGATTTTCTGTGGTCTCAGCAGGAACTTGTACTTTCCTTAATCCAAATCTTTTAGGATAGAAGATACAGCTCTTTAGTATCTAAGATGTAGCCAAAACTTCATCCTCTTCAGTAGTGGATTTATGGACTCATGAGGAGCCAAGTGGTAACAATGCAAATAAGTGCACACATGCTTGGAGCACATGAAAACATTGATTCTTCACTATTTAACACAATGAATAAATGAATCTTGTTGAAGTAGTACATTCATATACACTTCCAAAGTTTGTTTTCTCTCCATAAATGGGTGTTTTGAAGCCTAGGTCAAAGTCTGCCTCCAAACTCTAGAAGCATAGGCAATATTTTCCAAGGTCCCCTTTAGAAATGGGAGCTACTAGTTTTAAAATCTGCTGATGCTGTGTAGGAAGCTAACATGGACCACGTGGTCAGCTACATGCAATTACCAGTTAAAATGCTTAGTGTTATGGCAGTTTCTTATCATCAAACAGAATTTGTGTCCCTGCTTACATCAAACTCCTGGTTTATTTTGGACACTTCATTGCTCTTGTTCTTTTACTGAATTTAATGCACGAAGAAACTGTTAGAACTATCAGCACCTTATTTTGTTTAACAGAAGCTAAAATCCTGCAGCAACTATCAAAAATTCAAAACAACGTGAAGAGACTTCAGCAGCAATTAAAAGATGTGAAGCCTACACCAGAGTGTAAGTCATGGCGACAGATTTAAAAACATTTTCCTCTACAGATGGGTTTCTTGCATAGTTGTCTTTCTCCTGCAGACTTGGGACACTCCTCCAGTCTTTATGATTTTGCAGGAAAGGAAAGACTAAACCTAGAAATAGCAGAAACCTAAGAAGTGGTGAAAGATTGTGCAGTTCTTTGTGGAAACAGAAACTTACTTGGTCTTACAAGTGATGTGTCTTTGTTCCTTGAGGTTGTTGAAAGCCAGATTTCCTATCTGTAACATTTGTCTTATGCAAAATATACTGGGTATTCTACTACCATGTAACATTCTTTGATCTGGTAAGAGGTAACAGTGTAGGTTCTACAGGGAACTTATTTCTAGCCACCACATGGTTTGAAATGTAAATTGGAATATTCTACAGAAAATGCCGCAACAGTTTGTTCAGTTTGGATATTTTAAAACTTTTGGATAATAGACTCTGAAAGACCCATCCTCACATGGTACCTACTACCTTTTGTGGAGCTCAGGTTGAGGGCCTCCTACTAGCTGAAGACTTTCTGATGCTAGATAAAATGCAGCCCATTTCATTTATTCAGTGTTTTGTCTATTAATAATCATTATCTTCTTAAACTGTCAGTCAAGATACTAAGAACTAACAAGGCATGAAAGCTGGAAAATGAGGTTTAGTTTATAAAACTTTAGCAAAATACAGTTATTTAAACTGTGCTGAGATGTTGTAAAAGAGATTTTAGTCTTATAATATAATCTAATCTAATGGATGGATTTTCTTCCACTGCAAAATATATCTTCTCTGGACAGCTGTGTTACTGTCTTAAGTTAGGACTACAGCATGCTGACAGTACAGGACAAAGTCTTACTCTGATGTTTCTTTCTCAGCTTTGTAAAGCAGTGGCCTGCAGGTTAAATAGGTTTGCAATAGTTCAGTATAAACCAGAGTTGAGTGTGCTTAAGTCACTAACTGCGTTGCTATAAGAAACGAAAGTGGAACTCTAGGATAGGTCTGTCTTATTTTGGGAATCAGCTCAAGGTTAGTCAACGTGAGACTTCTCTAAGGGAAATAAACATTTATACTGGGATTTGCATCCAGTTAGCTAAGTCCCTTACTAAACACACCTTTTGAATAAATAAGAGTTTGTCTTTTAAGGCTGTTTGAGATGGAAATGCATGCTGTTTTGTACACAGAAATATGTGTCCTGAAAGTCTCCATAAGTCCTGCATTTCTGGATAGTGTTGACAAAGACTGTAAACTTCTTAAGTGATATGATTTTTTTCTTCTTTTCCTCTTTTAGTTGTTGACACGATCAAGGAAATGATGGAAGAAATTGAAAATGCAATCAATGCTTTTAAAGAAGAAGAGAGGCAAATGTATGCTTATGCAAGCTTCAGCTACTAGAAAAAGGGCTTTCATAAGACACAATGAGAACTTTGCATTAATCTAGCAAACTGTTCTTATGATTTACACTTTTGGTAGTGATTCCTGTAGTATGTAAATCAAAGCAGAAGCTATCAGCGTTAGAATCTTGATAAACTGCCTTTTAGAGAGGGTGTTTATATAGCTATTGCAGCATTCCAATGTAATAATTATTTGCCTGTGAATAGGCTTTTTAGAGAGGCTGGAGAAGAGATTAGGTTGCGGGGATTTTGTTGTTGTTATGTTGTCTGATTGAGTTTGGAAGGTTTCTTTTTCTCTCTACTGGTGTCAGAAGGGGATTGAGTTAATTGTATGTATGCCATAAATGTGTTCTTTCAGTAAAAGGGTAACTTAATTCTCGTTGTGTAGGGCTTTATTATCGGGTCATTACAACTGTGCTGTTACCACTTCAGTTCTTAATCTTTGAAGAATAGCTCTTGTGTGGCATTGAACAATTCTAAAATTCATTTTTGGTGAATGGACAATGAATACTGGAAATTTTTTTTTTCCTTACATTTCAGTGTTTGTCTCTTTTCAGATATCAGCAGCTTTTGAAAGAGGAAAAAGCTGTAATTAATGAGCTTAGTCTCTTCGAAAGGAAAATGGAACTCTGGGCATTAGGGAGCTCAACAGCAGAAAAAGTTTGGAAATTACCATCAGCCAGGGTCACAGTTGATAAAACACTGGAAAACCATCTACCGGAACAAGTAGTAGAGTTTGAAAGATTTCTTCAGCGAACAGGGGGGCGGCAAGGAGGCTGGGATGATTACGATCATCAAAATTTTCTGAAAATACGGACAAAATATAGAGGAAAGCTGTCTTACATGGATGAAGCCCTTGAGTATCTCAGCGGAAGAACAAAAGAAGATATAGAACAGCATGACAAATGGTATCAAGAATACATAACTTTACATGAAAGAAAGAAAGAGGTAAAATAACCCCTCTAAGGCTTTTGAAGATTTCAGAAAACGTACTTATTTTTGAAATGCATACTCTCTTGCTTCTGTATCTGCATCTCTGGTAGTACTGCTAGGCAGATTTCTCTTACAGCTGATAGTATATAACTGAGGTCTTTAGCATCCCCAACCTGCCAAAGTATTTGCCTTTAATAAATAATTACAAAGAAGCAAAGATCTAAGAACACAGAGAAGTGGGCTGTGTATTGCCAAAGTATATTATAAATGCTTTTGAATGCAGTGATCTAGCATGTTAGGTGCCAAGCCCAGAGCAGTTAGTGATCCTGTCTTCCTGTTACATTTGTTCTCTAAGAATGTCTGTCCCATTGTATAAGCAATATACCTAAGACAGACTGACATGCAGAATTATGATTCCCTCAAGAACTCTCCAAGTAATAAAATATATACTGACAAATTAACTACTATAAAACAGTGGGTTAATTGGGAAAAAAAGTAAGAACTGAAATATGTTTGCATTAAAAAAGCATATTACATCAACATTCATAACTACCCAGACTTACTATTATTGCTATAACTGAAACAGTTTCAGCAGACATCAGTTCAACCTGCTTGTGTGATCCATAAAATAGAAAAAAAACCCAAAAAAACACATATAGGTGCTTCTTGGTTTTAAGTTTCACCTTCAGTAAACATTTAATTCCTGTGTGCATTTTGTGTCTTTGGAACAAATGTCTTCATCAGACTGAATCAATGTAAATATGTAAAATTTTTGTGAAAACATTGGAATGTTTTTCCTATGGTCTCTTGCAGTCAATTAAAAAGTGGAAAGAAAAGCAGCAGCAAGAAAAAGAAAGAAACTTGAAGGAGAAAATGAAATCAGAAAAAATGCTCAAGGAAAGATGCTTACAGCGTGAAGAAGCTCAGAAGCAAAAAGTAGAAGAAGAAAGAAAAAGAAAACAAGCTGCAGTTGAAGTCTGGAAGAAACAGAAAGTAGTAGCATTTGCAATAGATCAAGCATCACAACTAAAACTACAAGAGAACGAGAAAAAGCAACAAAAAGAGCACCAGAGCCATGTAAAGTTACTGTTAGAAAGGAATACCTTACAAAAAAAAGTAAAGGAGGAACTTGAAAAGCTTGAAAGTGAGAAGAGAGAGGAAACTGAAAAGGAGGGAAGGAAGAAAATTGGTGCAGAAGAAATTTCTAAGTTTCAAGAGCATGTGCGTAATTTCATTTCCATTTTTTACAAGTCATTGTTTTAAATTTGATACACCCTCTTACAATATAATCAGTTAAACAGGTTTTAAAATCCAAGTTTCATCAATCTCAATCCATTATTGATTCATTACAAATAACAGCATCTATTGCAGACAAACAGTATGAAACTTGATTTTAGACAAAGATGCTCCTTTTCTTCAGTATCTAAATAATCCTGTATTCCACAGGATTACTCAAGCTCATATTTCTTTATCCATATAGAAGTGGTTTTATTTCTTCAGTAAATAATTTATTTGGGAAAAAGTACTTGGGCTATGCTGCCTAAGAAGACATCAGAGGACCTGAGTGTTGTATTCAGATGGGAGGTTGAAAGAGTTGTTTGAATATCCTGTGGTTTTCAGTACCTGTTAGGCAAAGTCAGATCCCATATCAATGTAAATGTAATTACTGGAGAATTGATGTTATTGTCAGCGTTCACACTAAAGCTTTATAAACAGAGCTTAACCTACTACTACTTTTTTTTTTTTCCCCCAAGCCATGTAACTGTAATTTGCTTGTACAGGACAAGATATACCTTGTAGCTGCCTAATGAAACCTTATTCTTTACTGTTACAGTAATTTCAAAACAAGAACAGACAAAAAAAACCAACAACAACAAAACCACCAAAAACAAGCTGTGAAAAGGCTGCATGTATATTTTTATATAATTTGTTTTACTTCCAAAGAAGTGTTTTCTTTTCCACTTCATATGTTTCAGGATCTACATAAACTGGAGCTAAGGGTTTTACAGAAGCATGCTAAAGAGATAGAGAAACAAGAAAAAGAAAAAAGATTGGTAAAGTTAAGAGAGAAGGTAACTTTTTGTTTGTTTTAACCAAAGATGTATGCAACTTGGTGGTTTAAGCAGACTTTTTTTTCATTGATCTAAAAAGCAATTGTTTTATCCAAATGGTTGATAAAGGAAAACAAAGTCATGCCTGTTTTCAGGAAACAATTGCAGCAGGCATAGTTGTTCCTGTGTTTAAAAAAAAGGGGGGGAAAAATCCCTAGAATTTATGTATCTCATGGCAGTACTTCACTGGAGAAGCCCTACAGGTCACAAAAGTAGGCTGCAATATGGGTGGTGGCTTTTATTTTTTTCAAATAGTTTTCTACCATTGGTTAAATAAGTAGGCTGGCTCCCAGAAACATTTTGCGTACACTGGGTTTTATGAGAGTTTAACCTTTTAAATTATTAAAATTTAATGACCGCAAGTGGTGTCATTGTCTTCTACGGTGTAGACACAATGAGCATCACAGAACTCCTTCTGTGTTGAACGAAAAAGACTAATTATTTTTGGTTGTTTTTTTCACTGTGAGGTCGAGATTCGGGTCACCAGCGACCCATCCAGGTCGAACAGACCTTCTCGGTGCTGGGAGGAACCCAGGCAGGAGATGGCACCAGCAGCTGCAGAACCGCTGTTGCGCGTTTCTCAGAGGTGAGGAGGGGACCGATGGACGTGCAGCATGACACAAGTGCACTTTTATACTTTATGCCTTTTTGCTTTGTTGTCAGAGCTGTCCCAGCCTGGAGAGGAGGGTCGTAGCTGCGCGCCAGCATGTCCCTGTCGCAGGACGAAGCAACAGCCAACACTTCGCGGGAGCCGCCACCGAGCTGGCTTGACGCATGGCGTGTATTACCTCTGTATTTTGGGAGTGTCGACTTTGACACGCCGGCTGTCAGAGCGGCGGGCCGTGATGTCCCTTGGCATTAAAAGCGCGTTTTCCCCCCAGCTGGTTGTGGCGGCCCCTTAAGCCGTGGTGTCGCCACCCTATCCCCAACTGCAGTAAACGGAGGCGCCCCTTGCCTTGTCCCTTCCCCTTTCCCCTTCCCTTCCCCTTTCCCCTTCCCTTCCCCTTCCCCCTTCCCTTCCCTTCCCCCTTCCCTTCCCTTCCCCCTTCCCTTCCCCTTCCCTTCCCCTTCCCTTCCCCTTCCCCTTCCCTTCCCTTCCCTTCCCTTCCCTTCCCTTCCCTTCCCTTCCCTTCCCTTCCCTTCCCTTCCCTTCCCTTCCCTTCCCTTCCCTTCCCTTCCCTTCCCTTCCCTTCCCTTCCCTTCCCTTCCCTTCCCTTCCCTTCCCTTCCCTTCCCTTCCCTTCCCTTCCCTTCCCTTCCCTTCCCTTCCCCGTTCCGTTTCCCCGCCCCGGGGCGGGCTCGGCGGGTGACGCGATCCGGGCGCGCCGGGCGCGGGCAGCCGCGGCAAGATGGAGATGGCGGCGGCGCCGTGCCCGGGGGAGCCGGAGCGGCTGGACTTCCTGCGGGAGCGGCACGTGCGCTTCTTCCAGCGGTGCCTCCAGATCCTGCCGGAGCGCTACTCATCCCTGGAGACCAGCAGGTAGCAGCGGGCCGGGCTCCTCCGGCGGGCCGCGCGGCGGGAGGCGGGAGGGGCGCCGCCGTGTCCTCCCGGCGCCCCCCTCCCGTCCCGGGCCCGGCCGCGCTCCCCGCCCGACGGGCGGTCTCGGTGACGGGATGTCCCTCCCGGAGCTCTGCCGCCTCCGGGGGCAGGGAGCAACGCCCCGCGCCCGGAAGGAAAAAACATCGCTATAAATCTGCCCACCAACAGACGACTCCCAAAAAATATGTGTTAACGTAGGGTTGTAGTCACTGCTCGCGTAAACTGCTTGGCATCCTCGAGGGAAGACTTGTTGATCCTTCTAATCTGTTTTAATTCCAGTGCTTCACTCTCCTAATCTGTCCTGGAAGCCATTTTAAAATAAATCACTTAAGCTTCATTTCGGCACGCAGAGGACTCGTGTTCCATGTAACAAATATTTTTAAGTCTTCATTACCTAGTTTAAGAGAGAAAATATTAGTGAAGTATGTTCCTCAGTTTGAATTGAAGGGACCTTAGTTCCTCTAATGGCTTCAAAATGAACTTCTTTGATATTCTTAAAGTCTTCACTTAAGATAGTTACATTGATGGTGTAAGAATACCAGTAATGTGATTGTCAAGCTGCACTTGGTAAAATGTTGGAGACATGTAGATGGTTTGATAACCTGAAATAGTAAGATTCTTTACACTTTGTAATGTCTGGCAGGTCATCCTGTGAGGAGTGCTCCATGGCTTTGATCAGGTCATCCTGCTTTATTTTGGTTGAGAGTGCAAACACCTGGTGTAAATGTGTAAGGACTAGAACAGATAGTGCTGAACTGTGTGTGAAATAACATAACTTTATATTGAAAAGTTAGAAATTAAACTACTGGAGAAGGACCAGCAGAGGGCTTCGAAGATGGTTAAGGGTCTGGAACATCTGTCCTGTGAGGAAAGGTTGGGGGAGCTGGGCCTGTTCAGCCTCAAGAAGAGATGACTGAGAGAGGGTCTTACCAATGCATTCGAGTGTGTTAAAGGGTAGGTGGCGAGAGGATGGGGCCAGACTCTTTAAGTGGTCCCTGTGACAGGGCAAAGGGCAGCAGACAGAAACAAAGGAAGGTCTATCTCAATATGAGAAAAAACTTCCTCACATTGGGGGTGACTAGTTGCTGAAACAGACTGCCCAGAGAGATTGTGGAGTTTTCTTCCCTGGAGATACTCAAGACCTGCCTGTATACAGTACCATAGAAACTGCTCTGGGGAAACCTGCCTTAGGAGAAGGGGGTTGCAGTAGGTGGTCTCCAGAGGTCCTTTCCAACCCCAGCTGTTGTGTAATTTTGTGAAATTTTGGTTGCAGCTATGTAAATATTTTATTAAAACTTAGCTGGTGTTTCAGTCTACTCTCCCATTTATTTTAGTGACAGCATGGGGAAGTCTGGGCATCCTGTGCTCAACTGTGTATAGGCCTTAAAATTGCCGCAGCATGCAGATGTACTAGAGTGGTAACACAAATAGCTAACCTTAGCCCCACTGACACTTGAAAAGAGCTAAAGAAATGAGATGTCTTCAGCCTAGAGAAGGAGGGATCTAATCAAAGTATTCCATTGGTGGGAAACTACATACAAAGAAAGATGCAGGTGTGCTGTTTGCAGGGGACCATGGTGGCGGGGCAGGAGGCTGTGGGAATGAGGTACTTTGGGGAGAGTTGTGTGGCTGTAGGAAAAATATTCTTCACTGTTAGAGGAGTTCACTGTGAAAAGCTTGCTCATTGAAGTGATGGAGTCACCTTGAGGATGTGGCTTCTCAGGGTCCTGGGTCATCTCTGAGGCCCTGTGTTCTTCAAAAGGTGGGACCAGTGATCTTCAGAGGCCCTTGACAATGTAGACATGTTCTGCAGGGATGCACACCTGTCTGTTGACAAATTCTAAGCAGGGGGTTGAACCTTAAATGCATTGTATCCAGTTTGACTTCAAGAGTATTAAGTTTCCCTTTTTGCCAAGTTCAAGGTCACCGAGTTCAGCAAACCTTCAGGAAACCTCTGTAGGTGATACAGCTGCAGAAAGAAATGCTGTTACCCTTTTGTTTGAATTGAAGTGGTTCTATTTCGACTTAGATGGAGAAACTCAACTAAATTAAAGGGAGATTTGTTAAATAATTAAATAAAGTAATTTGTCAGATGGGTTTTTTTTCACTGCACTGCAGTAGAAAACTGTTTGTTCTCACCAGACAAGGGTGGTAGAGAGTGATATTTTCCTCAATATGCTGGTGCATTTCAACTTAATCTGTAGGATATCAAACAATAATGGAGAATAAAGAAAATTCATTTCATGTTCTCTACTCAACTTCTTGCCTCAAAGCCTTATAATTATTTTTATCTGTAGTTATTTGCATGCAACAGTGGTTGGCAGCAAGAGTAGTTTTTAAGCATACTGATTGATAGTGTTTCATTCACATTGATTGTCAGCACAGTGAGGTTTTGCAGGAGAATGGACTTTCCAGGTCTCTGAAATCTTTAAGATTCTGGTACTTCATAGTGCTTTTTGTAGCACACTTAATAATTTTCTCAAATTTGTCACTTCAAATGCTTTCTGAATTCTTCCGTGAAATATAGTCTTTGTTCTCGCTTGAAGACAAAGGGGTCAGAATCTACCATGAGTGTCCTGTTGACTGACCTCCGTGGAAATGGCTATAGATAAAGATTTTAGGCGTCTTGGCATGTGTCTTGTCACCTAAGGTGCTGCTAAGAGCTGTTTTTGTTAGGACATATGTCTGTTAATTTTCTGTGAGGGAGGATAGCATATGGAGTAAAGGTGCAGTACCTAAATGGCTGTAATGCAACCTGTGTATGACCAGTTGGGCCAGACACTCTTGCCCACTGTAAATAAATTCCATCACACTACGGGCTGTTCTTTAATAGTGCTGGAGGCAGACAGTCAACTCTGAATAAGAGAAGTGAACCCTAACTGTATGTGAAACCACTTTCTAAGTTCATGTATCTGACATACACATTTTTAACTGTAGATGAGATAGCTTGCTGTCTGTGTTGTATGTATAGCCTTGTGGTTTTGGACCTACTTTGCAGTAGTTTCTAGTGCTGATGTTGGCATGTTGTTTCTGCCTCACTGGAAGTAATTTAGTTGGGTAAAATAGAGTGAAAATGTCTTTTTAATAGTTCTAGTAAAAGATTGTCAGTGTTTGTGAAAATCAGAATGTACAGGCAATGTTTCAGAGAAATAGTTTATTGTAACTGAACAGTAAATTCCTTGGGTTTTTTAAATAAAAGGAGTGATTTTTTTAAATTAGTCATTTATTATCTAGGATCAGATTTTGGATTAAAGAGAGATCTGATCAATGGTAAAAGTTGATATAAGCCTTGAAGTGTTAATTTTGCACTTTGAATGTCAGTTTCTTAGTCATCATAAGGGTTAAAATTTACTCTTGTTCTACATAGAAGTGCTTTAGTGTGCAACTTACTTTTTTTGGCTCTCTCTACTCAAAAGAATTATTTGAAATAATAGCAGTAAAGATACATATTTTACCAGCCCACTGGTCAGAATGTAACCCTAGGAGGTTGTACCACTGTATTGAGGTTAGCATCTGCTGCATTGTCATTTGTCTGCTGTGTTTTAATTAGAATAATTTTTTTGGATGTGTGCTTTGGGCTGACTCACATCATCATTTTCTTCTGTGGTCTTACTGTCTGTGGTTCTGATGCAGAACCTCATGCAGAAATTAAGTGGCTGTGGAAGCTTCACATTTGTCTCTGTCGGAGGTACCAACTACTGGTGGCCCAGGTGGCTGACCAGTTTGTGAGGTAAATACGAATTACAGCTTTATCTCATAAGGAAAGTTGGTATTAACTGTTGGTGTTCCTTGGCATGCTGAATTACAGTTTCTACATGTGTAGCAGTTGTTTCACAGTCCATCATCTTATCTAGTGAAAGAACAAGAATTTCAAGAAGGATCGGCAGACAGGTGTGGGTGACAAAATATACATCCAGCTAATTTTAGTCTGAGTCAGAACATCCAAGGTACCATTACATGAGCATTTTCTCTCATAGCAACTTCTCCCAAGTTCCTAACCCAGTGCTGTTGCTTTGGTGCTCTGTCAGAGTGAGTAATGCACTGTTGGAGGGCCATGCCGTGCATGGCTGCCGAGGTTTGAGTTAAACCCAGCAAGGAACGTGTTAGTTAGCAGGTATTATAGCACTTGTTCATGGAAGGAAACAAGTTGTAGGAAGGACATTCAGCATGCTAGCTACTCCTCTGCTCTGTTGAGTGGTTGAATGTGTCATACTAAGGCAGTCATCCAGGCTGCTTTACACCCAAGGACCAGAAATAAGTACCTCTAGATGTTAATTCATCCTATATACCTATTTATGCATTGTTTGCTTACAAAATAGGCTTTGCTGTTTGACATTGATATCTAAGCATCTGAAATTTGGTTTGGGACACAATGAGAAGTAGCTTACTATAATTATGGGTTACCTTGCATATGCACCTAATGCATGTTTAGGGGATTGTTCATGTAAGAATTCTTCACAGGGAACTAGTGCTCCATATGTTAATACCATAACCTAGTTTACTTTGTAGTGGGTTATTTTGATGGGCTTTTCTTTCAGGTAAACAGGCCTTCAAGTAAATTTTTAGTTGACATATCGTTATTATATAGAAGGAGAGGCAGCTTATATGAAAAACCGTATTGCGGCAGAGAAGTGTTTTCAGTACAAAGAACATTATTTTGTCCAGTAGATGACTTCCATTCTAAGCTAGGCTCTGTGTTGTACCATTGTCAAAGGCTGAGAATTCATAGATGTATCTGTTGCTGCAACCATTTGTTAATTTCCCCATGATATTTATGGTGGGAAGTGTAAGTCTTATTTTTTTCTTTTAGGTTGACAATTGCATTTTTCGCACTCTCTGGTCTGGATATGTTGGATTCCTTAGATGTGGTGAACAAAGATGATGTGATAGAATGGATTTATTCCCTTCAGGTCCTTCCCACAGAAGACAGTGAGTGAGTTTTTAGTTTTTTTATTATTATTAACATTTTTACTTTTGCTTTGTACTTGGGGAATGGTGGATAGCTCTTGTTTTTATGAAATACAAGGTTGATCTTCCTGAAGTGCAGTCCTGATAATGTCGGGTAGTGATGTTGAGCAAATCTTGGATATAGATCCCTCACAAGTAAAAAAGCTAGAGAAAACAGGAATTAATCTGAAGATAAGCCATTATAAAATAGTATAATAAAGCTGCACCTTTAGTCATTTCAGAGGAATGTTTCACCTGGTTCTAAAAGAAATGCGTACGTTGTGAAAGTGTTACAAGTCTAATACTGATTATATTGGCTTCCACTCCAATGCCAGGAGCTGTGATCACTGGTATGATTTACAACAGCTTTTGGAGAATTGTAGGTGTAAGGGTAAGAAGCAAAAAGGATAAACATAGTCCCTGGTTGATGTTCCTTAGATCTGTGAAGGTTAAATTTACCCAAGGTTTTGAGAAGGAATAATGCTGCTGCTGAATCCCAGCTGTCCTCAGACTGGGAGATGCATAGCAGAAAAGCCGGCAAGGTAACTCACAGAAAATGTCTCTTTCCTGGTTGGTTTGACAAAAGTTAGGAAGGTGCTGTTCCTCTGGGCTAGTTGGTGTTGGCAGTTTTTTCTGTGGCAGCCCAGGTGAATGGCTGGTAGCACTAGAAGGGGTAGGAAGGAGGGAGGGAGATGTGGATGAGGCACTGCTGCTCTGTGACAGAAGGTGCTGGCATGTTAAATGCTGGTGTGGGCATAGCTCCAGGCTGGTGGTCTCTAGAGAAAAGGCAATTCCATTACCCTGTCTGTAAAATCATGAACATGTACTTTCGATGGATGTAGACAAAAATCGTGTGTTTCCTTTTATTATCAATTCTAATTCTATACAACAAATTAGCTCTCAAGTTGGTTTTGTGAAGGAGTCAGGACTGCTGATGCCTTATTTTTACAGTAATAAAAAATCCTTTTTCTGACTCCACAGGTTTAGAAACCATCAGATGTACCACAGGAACTAGTTCTGATAGATTTATCTTTTCTTGTATTGTATTCCAGGATTGATTCTTGAAAATTAGGAGTTTAGATTACATAAAAATTCCTACAAAGTTTTTTAATGATTAGAAGGTTCCTGTGCCTTACTGTTCAGAAATCTTAACACTCTGTACATGCTTTGTTTCTAGGAGTTGCTCACTTTGTGACTTTTATCCCAGTCTTCAAAACTTAATTCCAAAGGAACAGAAAAGTTTGCAAAGAAGAGAAATTAGAGCAGGAATTTCTGTTTGCTTGTTTATCTTTGACAGTATGCAGTAATTCTCTGGGGGTTCTACCTTGCCGGTGTTTAGAATATTGCTATTGTCTAGAGCTTCCTAGGGAGGGCAGTAAAAATCCCAGCATACAGATGTGGAGGCTGACAGTTCAGCAGAGATGTGCTCCTTCTTTTTTCTAGCTATCATCCCCTCATAGAACTGAGAGGAGTTTTGGGGAGGACACTTTTGGCAGCACATTCTGTGCATTCCAAGTAATAAATCTCTGCTTTTCACTAGAAGAACGAGCTTCCCTTCAAGTCCTGTGTTTTTGCATCATACTGTATTATGAGAACAACTCTTGTTCTTCTTAGTAAGTGCTCTTGGTAATAACACTGCTCTTACCTGATCACTTGATTGCTAAAACTTCAGTGTTTCTATTTATTTTTTGCTTTTTCTGTTGGGCAATAGAAAGTGCAAAATGTAAATGATGCTGATAGCAGCAGGTTGGATATTGAATAACTAAACATGAAGAAGGAAACACCTACACTCTGGTAGTGTCTACTTTTAGTAAAATGTGTTGACGCTCTGTTTTTTAATCCTGGGTGAGTGCAATGCTTGTTGATTGGCAGCCTCCCAGCAGCAGAGTTCCTACTCCCACTTTCAGCCTCTTTGAGGAAGTAATTAAACTGTGGTAGGCTACAGCACTAAAGTTTTTGGTTTCAAAGTGCTTGTGCATCTCCAGTTAAGGAGGAGATTTTTAGCTTGATGGATTGGAATCTGTCCAGGTTAAAAAAAAAACCAAAAACAACCAAACAACCAAAACCAAGAAAGCACAACATTTTACTTTTAAAGAAGCATAGTATTTTTTTCATGCATTCTTAAAAATCTCTCTTTCCATGGAATATTAGTTTTTAAAAATTTAAATTAAAATACTGTTTTATAATCATGAATTCCACCAATCTAAAGTAATTGCATTGTATTTGATAAAAGTCTTCACTGAGTTTAGCTCTGGGACTGAAAACCAATTTAAAAGCTACATTTTAAATGGGAATATGTTTTTACAGAATCTTGGGGTTTGTTCTTGATTGCATCAGTGGTTGAATTTCTAAAATTTGGTATCAGTCAAAAAGAGAATTCCTATAATTCTTATCAGAAAAATAAATTTCTCTGCTTTTCACGTTTGTCCCTCCTAAGGTTCTTTTATGCACAACACTTAACTTGATTTTTATTTAAAGCATTTTTTTGAGGTAGTAAATTCAAATTGTTTTGAGAACTACTGCTACCTTACAGTCTTTTTTCCAGTGGATGGGAGACAGAGCAGTTGATGCTCTGCAAACTTAGTATTTGTTTATTTTTATCAATAATTCTGATAGTATTGGCTGGGCTAGAATTTTTTTTTCATAGTAGCCTCTAATCTACTATGTTTTCAGCCTGGTACTAAGATAATGTTTTAGTCGTTCAGCTTTTGCTGAGCAGTGCCAGTCAAGACTGGCTCCTTTTGCCTCCTCTGCACTCCTTTTCCCATGGCAGATACAACAGGGGACATAGCCAAGACAGCTGACCTCAGGACTGAGCAGAGGGGCACTCCATGCCATCTGACATCATTTTCAGCAATAAAAGCTTGGGAAAAGGAGGAGAAAAGGAGCAATATTTGTGGTTCTGGCATTTGTCTTTCTGAGTAACCCTTACACTTGCTGAGGCCCTGCTTTCTAGGAAATGGCTATGCCCCTGCCTGGCTGATGGGAAGTAATAAATTAATTCCTACTTTGCTTTGTTGTGTGCCCACAACTTCTGCTATACCTATCAAACTGTTTCTGTCTCACTCTATGAGTCTTCTCTTCATCTCTCTGTTTTCTTGCCTCAGCTGCTGGTTGGAGTCAACCCACCACAGCAAAGTGTTACAGAACCTGCTAGAAAATTCAGGATTTGGTGGCTTAGAGCACTTCTTAGATAAAGTCTCTCATTACCCTGTTATTGTTTTAAGTGACATGTTGGTATTTACTGGTATGTAATATATCTGATGGCTAATGATAGCTTCACTTCAAAGGTTTGTAGCCTTTGAAATTTATGTGAAACTAAAGCTCACAAAGGCTTAAGTGGTGACATCTTGATCTGCTGAGTAAGAAAGCAAACATATGCTCTGTCAGCCTAATCAAAATGCACTTAAGGAAGCTGAAGATAAGGGTCTGTCAGGATAGACTGTATTCTTCTGTGGGTTTGTTGTAGCTGTGATTCAAACAAATTATGTCCTTTAGGTACCATAATTTTAGCTCAAGTCTTCCAGAGGCTGGCTCAATACCAGTCCTAATATGGAGGAAATAGCATGTCACATGTGCAAACTGACCCTCATACAAAAACACATTCTTAGCTGAATGCTTCCACTTACTGCTGCCTTCTGCTTGTTCAAAGGGTTCCTGTCTTCTCTAACTCATACTAAATAGTTTGGCTTTATCTTGCGTAGATTTTGGCCATTGTTACCTTTCCTTCCCTTTTAATGAATGCTTTGCTTAGGTGCATAGCTACCATGTGTTTTTGTTTTCTTCTTGTGTTCACTGCAAGAAGATGTAATGTTTTCTTTTGGAAAGAAGTTGAAATCTTAAAAAGTGTTTTTGTTCTTTTTTCATTTTGAAGAGGGTAATGTTCTTTTACAAGCCTCAACCAGAAATGTTGCGTTTTTAGATTAACACGTTATTTTTTGAAGTGTTAGTGAAATTGGGAAACGGTTGGCAAAGCACCCTCTTTTAACTAGTTGCTTGTTCTTAAGATTCTTATCATGTCAGTGTTTTACTGTTTTTCCTCTCATAGTGCAGCTCCTTGACAGAATTTGAAGTTTATTTTAACTACCTAAAGTGCAACTCGTAGCAGTTTAAGAAAGATGTATTCCAGTTTCTTGCAAGTCACATTCAGAGCCAGTTCAGCACTTTTAAAAGAAAGTGAATCAAGAGCTTTGTACTCAAGTAATCTAATTACACAGTGGAAGCACACTGCTTGGCCATATTCATCCACCATCCTCCCCCAAAGGAACAGTGGCATTTGTTTGACCCGGCTTGAGAGCTTGCTGAAGTGGCAGAAAACCACACACTTACTTATCTAACAGAGGTTAGCTTTGTGTTGCTTTGGTGAACTGTGTTGATAGGGAGCGCCAGTGCCATCCCGCTAAGGGAGGGGGAAGATAATTGTACTTTTTGACAGCTGGATGCTTCACTGGCTTTGCTGTACTAAAAAATGGAACCGAAAGGAGCACTGAAACATATTTTTTCGGTCTGAATCCCCAGAATCCATGGATACCGGACTTAAAACCAGTATGCTGCATGACAGACCTAAAACTTAGGTTTAGACTTCTTTCGAAGTCTAAATTTAGATTTGTATTAATGATTCTTTCTTCTTATGTGGCAGTACTGAAAAAAAAATTATAAAATGGCACTGACATTTTTTAAATCATTGGTACATGTGAACTTTCTGATCATGAGTTTCTTGAGCAGAAATACAAATATGCCTCCAGAATAACTTTCTTTTATGTCCACATCTGAAGTATTTATCAGGATATGTAATCCATTCTAGAGAATACAACTTTACATTTTGTGACATCCTCTAGTATTTAGATTTATAAGAACAGCAAGATTTACTAGATTATAAGCTCTAGTTCAGTGAGAGGAGCTTATGCTTACTTTTATCTCGATGTACTGACTGAATCAGCGTATGCGAAATCTATGATTTTATAATATATTATAAGATTTAGTAATGTAAACTCCTGTACTTAGCAAAAGGAGACAAGCCTTGCAGCCAGAGGAATGCATGGATAATCTGAATGTGAAAAAGTAGAGGTAAAAGTTTAGCAATCCTTCCATGCAAGAGAAATCATAAAATAAAAATAACAAAAATGCCCTATCTGTAAAAAACAAGCTCTTAGTTGAGTTGTCTGTGGTCATCACTTGAAGCTCTTTAACATACCTTAAGAACTTCCTGGCTTAAGGACACCTAAGTAGCATCTTTTTTTTTTTCACAGGTTAGTTTCTGCTCTTGATTTAAGCATGAAGTCTTTTGGTTTTGGAAAAGGGTCAGTTTTCTTTAGTTGTCAAATGTGAAAAGTTTTTCCAGGTGTGTTTTTACCGCTTTCAAACCACCACAAATACTTGTTACTTTTACTCTGTCTTAAGCTCCTGCAGAAAGTGGCTAAGTAAGATTGATGGTCGAAGAGAACACCAGGTGGTACCATTTCACAGCTGCAGTTGAACTGATGCACAGCAAACTCTGCTGGAGCTGAACTGGCCACTCCAGCAGTTTTTTTTCCCAACAAACATAAGCTGTGATCACATCCCTTTAATTTGGGTCTGTTTCATTTTTAATTCTATTTCTGATCCTGACAGCCCATTTTTGGTTCAGGAAAGTGAAGAGTTTCATTTACAATACTAAGCTATTACATAAAACAAGAAGTGCAAGTACATTGCAATAAAATAGTAAAGCCAACTGTACAGAAGATTAAATTTCACATTGTAAAGTTTCTTTCATAAACTTAAAGACAGTCATTTCCTGTAACTCGCCTTTGGTTCTCATTTGATTTTCAACTTATATGTTCACAGGATGCTAAAAAAAACATTTTGAGACACTACATCAGTGTTCCAGAGTCATGTGGTTAAAAACAAGTTGTTTTCACTTCCTGTTTTAATGCTTCCTTTATCAACTCAGAATTCTATTTTTTACTTCACATTTTGTGACTAGAGATTTAGCAACTCACTTGTAATACCAAAGGTCTAGGAAGCGTCAATTGCAGGCACATTATTGCATTTGAGGACAAGATAAAATTCCCTGCAAAATTTGCCCTAAAGGGCATGTTGGTCTTCTTTTTTTTTCCTAGGAGCCAGTGTGTGAAGTTTAGAGTGGGAGATAAAAAAAAAAAAAATCATCAAAATAGATTTTAATTCATAGCAATATGGTTAAAAATCCAACTTTAAATCCAATTCTAAAATTACAAATGCTGTTTTCTGGTTTATAGAAGTTTAGTAATACAAGAAAGGTTTTGAAATGCTACACGAAAAGTGAATATCTAAAGGGGGTAATAGACCATGATTTCATTCATGTACTTTATTTTTAATCTATTTGTATAGCATCTGTGAATTCGGAGGGTGATCAAAGTGACCCACTAACAGCATGCAAACTTGGGTTTCATTCTGCCATTTCTACCTTGATAATGAGTTACAAGCTACGCTCCTAAAGGCCAGTGATGAGGATCAGTATTTCTGGAATGAATCCTTCCATCTACCGACTGTCAGCTGAGTGTTGTTCAACTGCAGAGTTGTCTTAATTGTGGCATGTTTCATTTGCAGCAGGCCAGAATAGCTGTGTTAGTAGCATTATAACTTTTCTTGATGAGGGGTTTCCACACTAGTATGGTTTCAAAGTGAATGTTCTAGTTTGCTTAAGGCACAGATTCATTTGTACTGAAAATGAATGTGAATGGTGATTTTTTTTCCACCATGTCACCTAGGGAATCTAGGAGTTACGGAGCAGGAATTCTAGGTCTTCTTTTTACTGATTTGTTCATATTGTGTGTGACGCTTTTTTGAGCAGTGTCCTTCAGGACCTTAGATTAGTCTTTAAGACTTAGTTAATTTTTTGTGCTTTCCACAGGCTGAGGCAGCATGAAATGCAAATTTTTGACTCTGCAAATGAACAGAGAAATGTTCTCTGCTGAGAATGCTTAAATTATAATAAAATAAAACAGTTGTTAATTTTTTTCCTGTTTCCTCTCTTTGGATATGACTATGGCACACCAGCTTTTAAGCAAGCTGAAGTTGATTTTGTTACGTGTGTAGAATGATTGAAAAGTACTTTTGACTGAATTGTGAAGGAAGTGGAAAATTGCAGATATTTTGCTCCATGTCAGTTAGATCCAAAGACTTGTCTTCCAGAGAAACTTGCATACATCAGGCCAAGTTGAAATTACTAAGCTAATAAAACCTTTCCAGTCTAAATTTTGCATATATACAGAGTATATTTAGAATTAAAAGGTAATATGTTGCTAAATTACACCAAAGCTTGTAGGCTACATTGCATAGTGATGTTGCTTAGGGCTTTCAGCTTTGTAACTATTCATTTTTACTTATTCTGGTGCAATTTCCCCTGATATTCATGAGGATTTTTAGCTTAAAGGCTCAGTAACTTAAAAGAGGTGGAGAGAATTTAAGGACACCCAGCTGTGGGTTGACTATGGCATTCATTAGGCTTTCAGTTTCAGACACTGAGCAGTAAACAAGTGAGGTTTTGCCATGCAAAAACAAGGTTGAGCCCTGCAAAGCTGTGCTTAACTCTTGACATTGTGTGGTTCACACTTCTATGTGCTACATGATCAGGTATTGTGACAGGTTTGAAACAAATTACACTGTATCACTGACAGAAATGTTTGATAGCTACAATGTGCTTAAAACTGGAAATTGTTTGCCCTTGAACATGTAGTGAAGTATGTTGAAACAGTTCTACTTGAGAACAGACTGGTATTACCAGGCAGGAATCCAGAGAGGAATAAAAAATATGTTAACTTTGGCCATTTTCCCAGGGGAGCAGTCCTTTTCTCTTTTTTTCTTATGAGCATGGAAGACAAGTCTGTGGTGATACAAACTGTATTTCCACCAAATTAAAAAAAAAAAAAAAATCTGATGCTTTTTGGTTTGTCACTACAGCAGTAAGTAAGTTAAATTTGTTTGTGGTTTTCTTTTTTTTTTTTTTTTTTTTGTTAATCAGAGAGATAACAAACCAAAGTTGGGAACTGAGAGACACATGCATACTTGATTAAGGCTGTGAATAGCGTTGAACTAATGGGTCTTGGTCTCATTAGAGAATTATGGTTTGTAAAAAAATGTTTCAACAAAACAAGTTAGTTGAGTATTGTTTTAATCTTTTCCAGGATCAAACATCAATCGCTGTGGATTCAGAGGTTCTTCATATTTAGGGATGCCATTCAATCCCTCCAAGGTCAGTTAAGAATGTGTATGTGAAATGTTTTCAATTAGGCATTAAATAATCTTGTGTCTTTTTTGTAGTATTAACTTAATTACATAATAACAGAAAGTCCGGAATGCAGGGAATTTTTTACTTTAATACTGAAATGTTTGCAGAACTTTTAATAAATGTGCATAAGAAACATACTAAAATGATGCCTAGAACTTCAATTCTCACAGCAGTGAAGAAACTGATATACAAATTGTGGCTTATCTCAGTGGAGTCTCCTCCTTCTCTGGTCTTTTACTAGCAAAGGAAAACTTCTCTAGCTGAAGAATTGTCATGAGGTAGAGAAGGGCAGAATAGCCCTAATTAAGTGATGCAGAACATGCTGTTCTTTGGTATCATAGAAAGATTCAGGCTGGAAAGGGCCCTTAAGATCATCTAGCTCCTGTCCCCATGCTGCAGGCAAGGACACCTTCCACTAGACCAGATGCTTCCAGGGATGGGGATTCCACAGCTCTGGACAGTCTGTTCCAATGCCTCACCACTCTCACAGTAAAGAATTTCTTCTTAATGCATGATCTAAACCTGCCCTCTTTCAGATTGAAACCATTCCCCTTGTCCTGTCACTGCATGCTCTGGTAAAAAGTCTCTCTCCATCTTTCTTCTAGGGTCCCTTCAGGAGCTAGAAGGCCACAATTAAGTCACCTTAAAGGCTTCTCTCTTCCAGGTTGACAAATCCCAACTCTCATAGCTTTTTCTTACAGGAGAGGTGATCCAGCTCTCTAATGAACCTAGTGGCCTCCTCTGGATGTGTTTCAACAGGTTCCAGTCCTTCCTGTCCTGAGGACCCCAGGGCTGGACACAACATTTCACGTGGGGTCTCACCAGAGGGGAGCAGAGTCTCCTCCCTCTCCTGCTGCCCACGCTGCTTTGGATGCAGCCCAGGACACGCTTGGCTTTTTGGGCTGTTAGTGCTCATGGCTGGGTCATGTCCAGCCTCTCATCCTCCAGAGCTCCCAAACCCTTTGCTCTTGATGACTTCTTCTCCCAGTCTGTACCCTCCCTGTCTGGGGTTATCCTGACCTGGGTGTAGCACATTCTACTTGGTCTTGTTAAATCTCATTAAGTTCTCATGACCCACTTCTGGAGCTTGTCCAGGTCCTTTGAGAAAGGTGAATCCTATCTGATGCCAGTATGTCTGGTAAAATCTTGGCAGTGACACCAGCCAGGGAGGTGCATATTAATAGACTGGGCCTGACTGTTTCTTCCAAAGTCAGTAGTGTCTGCAACTGGTATTTCTCTTCCTGTGTTGAATCATGCATGTTTGATTGCATCTGATACCCACCCAGACTTAGGCAAGGCTCTGTTCATCCCTGTTTGTCATAACCATAAGAAAAGATGCTTTGAAGCCCGGTGAACTGAGGTTCAAGAGAGTTAAGCTTTCATATTGTCCTGGTTTAGGGCAAAATTTGGGAGGAAACCTCCAGATGGGGTCCCTCTAGAGAGCAAATTCAAGCAGCCCCTTCCCCAGCTGATTCAGGAAAAATTTTCCATAGGGAAAAGTGGAAAAAACTGTTTATTCAACAAGCAAAGTGTTCACAAGCATTAAAAAATATGGATAATATTAAACAGTAAAACCTCTTGCTGTTCTGAGAGAGATGGCAAAATTGAGAAAGTCCTTGCTGTGGGTTGTAGCTCAGCTTGCCCAGTCTCTCATCAGCCCCTCCGGCACTGGAAAACGCCGTCCTGGGCCCCAGTAGGCCACAGGCATGAGCTCCGGGTGTTTTCTGGGTTTTCAGTCCAGAACAGGTTTAAACAGTTCCAAGAAAAAAAAAAAAAAAGTCCAGGAAATGTCTCTGCCTCAGCTAGCTAAAAACTAACTAAAAAGCAAGGAGAGCTCTCTCTCAGTCTGTCCATAGACAGCACAGTCCAGGAGCAGAATGTGGAGGAGCAAGTGCAGTTTCTGCAAACAAACTGCGCTTCTTCTTTCCCCCCTTTCACTCTCAGAACCATTCTTAAACATGTAGAACTTAATATCCAGCTTAAACAGAACAGTGAATTGGGGATACAAACATCACAAAGTCATCCCAGGACACATATGAAAAGAAAATGCCTTTAATAAAAGACAGAAGTTAGATTAGTAGAGGCTAGTGTAGTGCTGTCACAGATTTTTCATCCACTTTTCAGTGCAACTTGATTCTTCACGCTCAAACACAGAACAGAACTACTGTACTTTTTTCACAGTCCTTCCTGCTAGCTAGCCTCTACTTTCCTTTTCCAGCTGTATCACACCTTCAGCAGCTCTACAGTGTAGAATGTAAAATCAGTACATACTTTTGGAAACGTTTTTCAAAACCTCCAATGTATGAAGCTAGAAGAGTTTATTCTGGATGTAGTTCTGAGATCTTGTAAAGTGTCATGAAGACAAAAAGTCTGTAAGATGGGCAAAACATTGTTTTTCCCTCACAACATTTTCTGGTGTTTTAATTCAATTCTCAACTTCCAATAGTAAATACTTCATACTGAAATACTATCTTTACTGGTGTTGGGAGTTAGGTTTGTTCCTTCTTTCTCTAAAGAATTTCTTCCCCATAAGTTACCAAAGAGACCAAGTGTTGGATACTTGAGAGTGCTTAACCGAAACAAAGAGGTGGACAGAATTGGAAGGGAGAGATAATGCAAGTAAAAGACAGAGCTTGAGGCAGCTGCGGGCTTTTGGGCTTTTCTTTTTCCGGCGTTCAGGAAAGAAAGAACGACTGTTGCTGGCTGAAAGAGTTTCACTGTGGCCAAAAGAATCCAGTCCTGGGAAATCTACTATCACCGGTTCAACCTGAATCCTGAGTTTTCTCTGCCACCCGCGGGAGCTGGGCCGGTTCTGCCTCACCTTCGGCTTCTTTGGCACTGCTCCCCTTGCTACAGTGTGACCCTGCACCCTCTGCACGGCCGGGACATCCTGCCCCTGCCTTCCAAGACACCCTGCCATCCCAGCTACCAGCCCGAGACTTTTCCACTGTTTCAGCTTGGTGCTCTGAGGATCCTGCAGGGACACCGAAACCAAACTGCCCTGTGTTTTGTGAAACAAAGCCCTCAAGGTTCTTGGTACTGTTTTCATTTGTTATTAATGCTGTAGTTGTTTGGTAGGTTTTTTTTGTGTTTGTTTGCTTTGTAATACATACTAGTAAAGAACTGCTATTCCTATTTCCCAAATCTTTGCCTAAGAGCCTCTGATTGTAATTTATAATTGAAAAAGAAAAAAAAGAGAGCGAAGGGGGGGATTTATACTCTCCATTCCAAAGGAAACTGCAGTTGGTTTTTTTTTTTATTACCTAGCAAATACCTGTCTTCCCAAACCAAGACAGATTTTGGCACCCAATGTGCTGCTTGAGGACACTGAGAAAAGAAAAGGGAAGAGAAATAGCGGTTCTTAACTAACCTAGTACTTTCTTTTGTGTGTGTTAGATATAAAAACCTCATTAGGCAGCATCATGTGGTCTAACTTACCCTGGTTTGGATGGCATGTGGTTGTGGCTGTATTCCTTCCATTTGCAGGCCCTTATCTAAACATGGGCCCTATAACTAAAGCTACTGTGACCGTCATCCAGTTTATTTTATAGCTTAATAAGTTGAAGAACTCATGGATTTTTAATTTCCTCTGGAAAGCAGGCACATGGATTCAGGACTATCGTACACTAACTGTGTGTTTTTGGAGTTACTTTAACAATGGTACCTACTGTGAGGAAATTACACTGGGGGAGTTTTTTTCCCAACCCTTTACCCACCTCTTTGGGTCTGCCCCACCAGTTTTTGAAGGGTTTAAATCCTCTCTGAATGCTAATGATATCATACAATGGCTGGTGCTGCTAATAGGCGTATTCTATTTAGCATTCAGAGATAAGGGAAGATTGACCTGGAAAACCACCCTGATACCTACCCCACAGAATAGGGATGATACCCCAGAGCCTGACTCTGCCCCACAGCCTGCCTCAGAAAGGACCCACCCGGATTGGGTTGAGGTTCTGGTAAAAGAGATGGGCCAGATGCTGAGGAAGTACATTTCCCCAGCTCATGAAAAACTCTCCTCCTGCCCCGAGAAGGCAGAGACTGATGGTGCAGCAGTGGAACCCACAGACGTTACAACTGTCCAGGTTCCAGCTGAACCATAAGGGCAGCCACAGCCAGCAGCAGTCGCCCCTGTGGAAACAAGGAAGTGTAAAGTGAAATCGTCAGATCCTGGTATTAAGGATAAGAAAGGAGGGTCCTCACAATCCACAGAAGAGCCACAGGTTAAGATCATCACTGAGTCCCTGTTGTATGAAAGTCTATGTAATCTGCAAAAAGCTATTGTACGACGAGGACGTGAGGCTTATACAGCCTGGCTACTTCGAGTCTGGGACCTTATGAGTACAGGCGTACAACTGGATGGTGCTGAAGCAAGGAATTTGGGACCCTTGACCCAGGACTCAGGTATAAATCAGGTATTTGTAAGAGAGCAAAAGCCCCTTTCCCTTTGGGAACAACTTGTAATGAGTGTGAGAGAGAGATTTGTCCACAGAGACAGAATGCAAGAGCACAACAATAGAATACGATAGAAGACCCTTGAGGAAGGAATCCAACAGTTGAGAGAAGTGGCAGTATTGGAAGTACTTTTTGGGAGGACCGGACAGCATGATAATGACCCCGACAAGGTTAGATGCACAGGGCACATGTTGTGGAATCTGGCAACTCATGGACCATCTCAGTACGCCACATTCATTGCAACAATTAATGCCAAGGATAACCGAGAGACAGTGGGTTCTGTTGCCAACAAGCTCAGAAGTTATGAAAGTATGATCAGTGGCGCAATGCAGGCTCATGTCTCTGCGGTGGTGAAGGAACTCAAAGAGGAGATGAGGGAAATGAGAGAGGAGATGAGAAGGAACAGTTCCCATGTAGCACCGGTACGAGTCACAGGCCCCAGAATCAGAGCCCAACATTCCCCAGCAAGAGAGAGAGGGTACACCCCTCGAGCTGACCTGTGGTTTTATCTGCGGGACCATGGGGAGGGCATTGGAGCGTGGCATGGGAAACCCACTTCTGTCCTGGCAGCACGGGTACGTGAGCTCAAGGAGAGAAACACTAACAGAGGGAGTTCCACAAGAATGAAGGTAGCCTCAGCCTCCCATGAGCAAGCTGCCAGGTATTACGGAGGTGGGAATGCTGTGTTGGATTACCTCGAAAAAACCTCTACCATGTATGTCCAAGAAGGGAATAATAACCAGTGCTAGAGGGGCCCTGCCACTAGCCAGGAAGAGGCACGGGAAAATCGGGTTTTTTGGACTGTGTGGATTCGATGGCCTGGCACATCAGAGCCACAAAAATATGAAGCTTTGGTAGATACTGGGTCGCAGTGTACTCTAATGCCATCGGGACATGTGGGGCCAGAACCAATTTCCATTGCTGGAGTGACGGGGGAATCACAGGAATTGACTCTGGTTGAAGCCAAGGTGAGCCTGATCATGAAAGAATGGCAGAAACTTCCGATTGTGACCAGTCCAGAGGCTCCATGTATTCTGGGCTTAGACTTCCTCAGGAATGGATATTATAAAGACCCTAAAGGACTCAGATGGGCTTTTGGAATAGCTGCCGTGGAGACAGGAGACATTAAGCAGTTGAACACCTTGCTGGGACTATCAGAGAACCCATCTGCAGTGGGACTCCTGAAGGTAGAAGAACAAGTACCTGTTGCCACCTTGACGGTGCACCGTCGGCAGTATCGGACAAATCAAGATGCCGTGATCTTCATCCACAAAATGATCCGTGAGCTGGAGAGCCAAAGAGTGGTCAGCAAAACCCACTCACCCTTCAACAGCCCCATCTGGCCTGTGCGCAAGTCTGATGGAGAATGAAGACTGACTGTGGACTATCGTGCATTAAATGAAGTGACTCCACCGCTGAGTGCTGCTGTGCCAGACATGCTGGAACTCCACTACAAGCTAAAGTCCAAGGCAGCGAAGTAGTATGCCACTACTGACATTGCCAATGCATTTTTCTCCCTTCCTCTGGCTGCAGAATGCAGGCCTCAGTTTGCTTTCACCTGGAGGGGCGTGCAGTACACCTGGAACCGGCTGCCCCAGGGGGGGAAACACAGTCCCACCATCTGCCATGGGCTGATCTAGACTGCACTAGAGAAGGGTGAGGCTCTGGAACATCTACAGTACATCGATGACATCATTGTGTGGGGGACGACTGCAGCTGAAGTGTTCGAGAAAGGAGAGAGGATCATCCAGATTCTGCTGAAAGCCGAGTTTGCCATCAAGAAGAGCAAAGTCAAGGGACCTGCCAGAGAGATCCAGTTCCTGAGAGTAAAGTGGCAAAATAGACGGCGGCAGATCCCCACTGAGGTCATTGATAAGATCACAGCAATGTCTCCACCGACCAGCAAAAAGGAAACACAAGCTTTCCTAGGAGCCATAGGTTTTTGGAGGATGCACATTCCTGAGTACAGTCAGATCATGAGCCCTCTCTACCTGGTTACCTGCAAGAAGAACAATTTCCATTGGGGCCCTGAACAGCAACACGCCTTTGCCCAGATCAAGCAAGAGATTGCTTATGCAGTAGCCCTTGGCCCAGTCAGGACAGGACCAGATGTGAAGAATGCGCTTTACTCCGCAGCCGGGAACAACGGTTTGTCCTGGAGCCTTTGGCAGAAGGTGCCTGGGGAGACTCGAGGCTGACCACTAGGATTCTGGAGTCGAAGTTACAGAGGATCTGAAGCCAGCTACACTCCCACAGACAAGGAGATCTTGGCCGCCTGTGCAGGAGTTCAAGCCGCCTCAGAAGTGATTGGCACAGAAGCACAACTCTTGGCACCCCGACTACCAGTGCTGGAGTGAATGTTTAAAGGAAAGGCTCCCTCCACCCACCATGCCACCGATGCCACATAGAGCAAATGGACTGCCCTCATCACACAGAGTGCCCGTATTGGAAACTCAAATCGCCCTGGGATTTTGGAAATAATTACAAACTGGCCAGAAAGAAAAAACTTTGGTCTCACGGACGAAGAGGAGCAGGAACAAGTGACACAGGCTGAAGAAACTCCTCCATACAACCAACTGCCTGTGGAAGAAACACGCTACGCTCTTTTCACTGACAGTTCCTGTCGCATCGTGAGAATGAACCGTAAGTGGAAAGCAGCCGTATGGAGCCCCACACAACAGGTTGCAGAAGCCACTGAAGGAGAGGGGGATCAAGTCAACTTGCTGAACTCAAAGCTGTTCAATTAGCCCTTGACATTGCTAAAAGAGAGAAGTGGCCAAAGCTCTACCTCTACACTGATTTGTGGATGGTAGCCAATGCTCTGTGGGGCTGGCTGAAAAAGTGGAAAAAGGCCAACTGGCAGCGTAGGGGAAAAACCAATCTGGGCTGCTGATGAATAGGACGTTGCCACTCGTGTAGAGAAGCTGCCTGTGAAAATCCGCCATGTAGATGCCCGTGTTCCCAAGAGTCAGGCTAATGAAGAACACCGAAACAACAAGCAAGTAGATCAGGCTGCCAAGATAGAGGTGTCAAAGATAAATCTAAATTGGCAACACAAGGGAGAGTTGTTCCTAGCTCGATGGGCCCATGATGCCTCAGGTCATCAGGGCAGAGATGCCACCTATAAGTGGGCCCAAGACCGAGGGGTGGATTTAACCATGGACAGTATTTCTCAGGTTATCCATGACTGTGAGACATGTGCTGCAATCAAGAAAGCCAAGTGGGTGAAGCCCTTATGGTATGGTGGGCAGTGGTCCAAATATAAATGTGGGGAAGCCTGGCAGATTGACTACATCACCCTTCCCCAAACCCGCCAGGGCAAGCGCTATGTGCTAACCATAGTGGAAGCCACCGCTGGATGGTTGGAGACCTACCCTGTGCCTCATGCTACTGCCCGGAACACCATCCTGGGCCTGGAAAAACAAGTCCTTTGGAGACATGGCACCCCTGAGAGAATCGAGTCGGACAATGGGACCCATTTCAAGAATAGTCTTATAAACACCTGGGCTAGAGAACATGGCATTGAGTGGGTGTACCATATTCCTTATCATGCACCAGCGGCCGGGAAAGTTGAACGGTGCAATGGCCTGCTTAAAACTACCTTGAAGGCACTGGGTGGGGGAACCTTCAAGAATTGGGATATTAATTTAGCAAAGGCCACCTGGTTGGTGAACACTCGAGGTTCCACCAACCGAGCAGGTCCTGCCCAATCTGAGCCTTTGCAAAAGACAGACGGAGATAAGGTTCCAGTGGTACACATGAGAGGTATGCTGGGAAAAACTGTTTGGATTAATCCTGCCTCCAGCAAATACAATCCCATCCATGGGGTTGTCTTTGCTCAGGGACCAGGTTGCACCTGGTGGGTGATGCAAAAGGATGGAGAGACCCGATGCATACCTCAAGGAGACCTTGTTATGGGGTGAAATATCCATGACAATGTGGCTGTATCCATATTTCCATGTATATATATATATATAAATAAATAAATAAATAATAGTTAAAACTCAATGTAATATGTTAGTATGGGAAAAAAATTCGGGGTGGATAATGTTGGGGGTTAGGTTTGTTCTTTCTCTAAAGAATTTTTTCCCCATAAGTTACCAAAGAGACCAGGTGTTGGATACTTGAGAGTACTTAACCGAAACAAAGAGGTGGACAAAGTTGGAAGGGAGAGATAATGCAAGTAAAAGACAGAGCTTGAGGCAGCTGCGGGCTTTTCTTTTTCCGGTGTATGGGGAAAGAATGGCTCTTGCTGGCTGGAAGAGTTTCACTGTGGCCAAAAGAATCCAGTCCTGGGAAATCTACTATCACCGGTTCAACCTGAATCCTGAGTTTTCTCTGCCACCCGCGGGAGCTGGGCCAGGCCCTGCCTCGCCTTCGGCTTCTTCAGCGCTGCTCCTCTTGCTACAGAATGACCCTGCACCCCCTGCGCTGCCGAGACATCCTGCCCCTGCCTGCCGGGACACCCTGCCATCCCAGCTACCAGCCCGAGACTTTTCCACTGTTTCAGCTTGGTGCTCTGAGGTTCCTGTGAGAACACCGAAACCAAACTGCCCTGTGTTTTGTGAAACAAAGCCCTCAAGGTTCTTGGTACTGTTTTCGTTTGTTATTAATGCTGTAGTTGTTTGGTAGGGGTTTTTTTGTGTTTGTTTGCTTTGTAATACATACTAGTAAAGAACTGCTATTCCTATTGCCCAAATCTTTGCCTAAGAGCCTCTGATTGTAATTTATAATTGAAAAAGAAAAAAAAGAGAGCAAAGGGGGGGATTTATACTCTCCATTCCAAAGGAGAGTGCAGTTGGGTTGTTTTTTTTTTTATTACCTAGCAAATACCTGTCTTCCCAAACCAAGACAACTGGAAATATGTTGCAGTCCATTGGTGTCTTAGAAAGTGTTGGTCAATATACGTATGAGATAAAGGGGTGAAATTATGTTAGAAATTAGCTACAAGGTCACTATCTCTAGAAAACTGTTTGCACATAGATGTGGTTTTTGTATGAACTTTGCAGTTCTTTTTTCGTTGTATCTGCATTTGAGGGATTGCATCTGTTTGATTTATTGGCAAAGAAAGGTTCAAAGCATTTCCTGTTGCCTGAAATGTTCTGAAATAAGTCAGAAAAAAAAAAGACTTGGAAATTCACTGCCTTGACTCTAGGATGTGTTTACAGTCACATATTTTTTCTTTTTACATTATTTAAAAATGTTCTGTTAAATCTGCCTTGAAAAATTTTTTTTGAAAAAGCCTGTAAGCATTTTGGATTTGCATTGACATTTGCCCAGCCACTAACTAGAGTTATTTCATTCTTGAACTCTAAGAAAATGCCATACCAGAGGTAGCCAAATCTGTTCAGTCACCACGGACTCTTCAAAATAATAGAAAAAAGTGAGGGTTATGTTATAATATCCAGCTTTACTAAATCTCTCCAGAACAGGTCATTTGGCTTTGTTTGGGGAGCAGTGGTGGTTTGGCTGTTGCCTTTGAGGTGTTTGATGGTAGTGTTTTTACACTATTTTGGGACATAAGCAAAAGCGAAACAAAAGCATATTCACTTCACCAACTCACAACACAACCCTCACTAACTGTAACAGTCTTAACTGTGAGCGAAGGCTAAGAGTGACTCCTCTATCATCACAGTTAAAACAAGATTACTTTCAGAATTAGAAAACAACTATAAACTGAAATGACTCCAGATTTTGCAGTCTCTCTGATTTGGTGTTATTGAAGTTTAAACTAGCTTTTTAATTTAGGTGTGAACAGTCCCTTCAAAGTTTCAGATTGGCCTAGATCTTTTCAGTATATTTAAAGTGTTGTGAATCAGTTTTAGGGCTAAATTGAAAGCCAATAGCTGCAATTTTTGTGTAAAATTGTGGTAATTAACATGCTTTCTCTTAGGGAGAAAAAAGATGTCTTATGTTCCTGACGCAACACTATTTTCTCAAGGCTGCAATACTGATACTAGCGAAAGATGAATAATTAAAAATATTTTGCAGAGTGAATCACAAAAAAGATAACAATTAATAGAATATAAAAGTAAATGTAAGATAAAAATAAATACTAAAAAGACCCAGGTAAGCCTGAGCCAAAATGTCTCTGCACTACATATTTTTTTTTATTTTTATCAAACATCTCTGTATTACATTTTTAGGAGTCATATGCAGCATGGTCTACTGAAAAGTGTCTCTGCCCATGGCTGGGGAATGAGATGACCTTAAGGTCCCTTCTAACCCAGGCCATTTTGTGGTTCCATGAAGTGAGAAATGGCAAGATCTTGCCGAATAGTTATGAAACAAGTAAAGAGATTACAGCAGCAAAGACACCTTGAGTTAGTGGCTAGATACTGCATTTGGCAATGTACCGTAAGTTTTACTCAAATTAGCTGAATCAGCTAAATTCATGCTTTTGATGAACTTAAGTCACTATAATGTGAAAAACACCTCTCTAAAGCTGAGGCTACCTATGTCCAAGTGAAGACGCCTAGTAACTGAACTCCTACAAAATGTATTGTGAAATGCATCAAAGCACGCAAAAGATTGATTGTCCGAGAGCTGTTAAGTAGGCATGTATTTAGAAATTAGGTAGCTGCATATTTATGTATTTTGAAATGAACACAAAAACTTAACTTCGTTTGTGGATTGGCACCCTGGGTGAAGGAACCTTGTCTTGCTACAACAGTACCAGGTGTGCGAAGAAGGTTTTTTGAAAGTCGAACTGCGCCAGTGCAAGTACATGTTTGGTAGTATTCTCTTCAGTGCTGGAAGAGATCTTGCCCATGCTTCTGCAGCAGAGAGAGTTTCTTAGCTCTGCAGTGGTCAGTGGGAATTCTTGATAGCCATGAGTTATGTTTTAATAGCTGTTCTAATTGATATTGTAGGAACATTGTCACATCACTGAGCCAAGTTTAAATGTTCAAAAGCTTCCCCTCAAATTACATCTTTTGAGTGTTACTTCTTTTAAGGAGGGCTGAGATTGTGGAGAACATGGTGGTAATTCCAGTAGAACAGAACTGTTTACTCCATCTCTGAGATCCAAGTAAATCTGTCTCCTGTGGGACCTACAGACTAATTCTCACAAAAGACAAAGTGCATGGAGAGCAGGCCCTGGCCATACCTGCTTTGTTGTCTTCTCAGAGTGTGTCTGCACCAGTGTATTAGCTCAGGTCACTAGAGACCATTTTACAAAAGCAATTTAATATGCCTGATATGTCTGTTTAATGTGCAGAGTAGGAGACGGTGATGGGGGCACTGGCAATACAGGGATGGGAGTGGAGCTGTTGAAATTTGTGCTGCCTTCTCCAGAGAGGGTCCAGGACTGGAAATAAGGGAGAGGAGGTGCAGCTCTCAGCACTCACTCTTCTGTTCTACTTCTCTATTACATAGCTTTTTCAGTGCTGCTGTGAACCAATTTTCCCTTGTTTTCTGCCTTCCTTTCCCAACCATCTTTGATTCCCTTGTGTGAGAGCAATTTCTTGCTGTCTGGTGGGTAATAACAATTTTTCTCCCAGCTTCTTACTAGAAGCAAAGGTTTTTGGCTTTGGAAATAAGCATGATTTGCCTAAAAAAATACCAATTACACCTAACATAATATTAAATTTGGTCTCAACCTGCTTTTTCCTTGTGTTTTTAGGATGAATTGCAAAATGAGAAATGCAGCTGAATTGGCAATAATGTTAATAAAATATAATTTAAAAATTTATCTCTTCTACTCAGTATTGAAATAGCTTTTATTATGTTTAAAATAGTTTTCTTCCAGTTGCTTCAAACTGAACCAAGTATCCACAGTCATCTTGTTACATGGGGTCTCTGTTTTCATGAAGTGGTACAGTCCTGGATGGGCCTAAAATATACCATAAAGAAAAATAGTAGTTTTAGCACAGCTGTATCAATCCCTTGCTTATCTCTGTGACTGTACTGTGGGATTACTCAGCTTTTAACTATCATTTTTGCTTCTCCCTTGACACTGAGTGATCCTTGTGAGTCCCTTCCAACTCAGGATATTCTATGTTTCTGTGATTATTTGCTATATAAATACTTGCTTTGAGCTCTGATTATTATTTTAAAACAGAGATGAAAGTAGTTAAATGGCTAATTTGGTATTGCTTCAATTGACACTAATAATTGAATAGTAATCAATTGATTACTCATAATCTCTCTCACTGCTTTCTACTTGTAGATCATTGTGTTGTAAAATCTCTGCTGATGGGCTCTTCAGAGGTTTGGCTCTTTAAGAGTGCTTACCCAGCTGCCAGGAGGCTAATGCCCAGTGTTGTGTCATGACAAACTTAGGTACAGTGGAGGACATGCCATCTTTTTCCTTAACTGTTTTGCAGATGGAGCTCTTGGCAAAGCTTTTTTCCAGAGCTTCTGCTGACCAAGTGTTTAGAAGAGCAGCAGCAGAGTTATGCAGTAGCTTAGTTTGATGAAGACACCTGAGCAGAGTTTGATGAGGAAACTGAGCAGGATACTTTCAGTTTACCCATAATGAGGGAAGGGAAAAGTTTGCTTCTTACCTTAATTAAAAAAAAAAAAAAAAAAAAAAAAAAAAAAAAAAAAAAAAAAAAGCTTTGCTGTAGTATAAGGTCTTATGATGTTTCAATATTTCTATTTTTTCCTCTTTTTTAAGGGTCCAGGTATATCTCATCCGTATGACAGTGGGCACATAGCAATGACTTACACAGGACTATCATGTCTGATTATTCTTGGAGATGATTTAAGTCGAGTAAATAAAGATGCCATACTGGCAGGACTGAGAGCTCTCCAGCTGGAGGATGGAAGGTACAAGATATTTTATATGCTGCAATTTCCAGAACCCGCATGTGAGATGACACTTAAGAAGCATGTTTTTTGTAGAAGTAGCTATAATATTTTTGTTCTATTAGAAAATAGTTTGATTGGTAGTCATGTAAGTCATAGAACATATGCTGGTTTCTTGCAAGTAGTAAGGCATCAGAGGATACTAACAAGTTTTTGAACCAAATGTAGGCTTGCCAGGTAGCAAATCCTAGAAGAAACAATTAAAAGTTTATTTATTGTCACAGGTAATTCAACCTTTAACCTATTTTTGTGTATCATAGAATCCTTAGGTTGAAAAAGACCCTTGAGATCATGAAGTCCAGCTCTTAAACCAGCACTACCAAGTCCGGCACTAAACCATGTCCTTAAGTGCCACATTTAAATACCTTCAGGGATGGTGACTCCACCATTGCCCTGGGCAGCCTGTTCCAGTGGCAGACAACCCTTCAGATGAAGAAATTTTTTTTGATACCTAATCTAAAACTCAACTGGTGCAACTTGAGGCCATTTCCTCTGTCCCACCTGGGAGAGGAGACCAACCCCCACCTTGACCTGCCGCCTTTCAGGTAGTTGAGTGATAAGGTGTCCTCTTGGTGTTCTTTTCTCCAGGCTGAACACTTCAAGCTCCCTCAGCTGCTCCTCATCAGATCTGTGCTCCAAACCCTTCCCCAGCTCCACTGCCCTTCCCTGGACACTCTCTAGCACCTCAGTCGTCTTCCTTCTTGTGAGGGGCCCAAAATGGAACGCAAAGCTTGAGGTGTGGCCTCACCAGTGCCCAGTGCAGGGGGATGGTCACTGCCCTGGTTCTGCTGGCCACTTTCTGATACAAACATCCAAATCAGGACATCCATCATCATCTTAGGAGTCTCTGAGATTGTGCCAAAATAACCCAGATACAAAAATTTTTAAATGTTTGTAGAGTTTGGTGAGATTGTAACAACAAGTAATGAAAACCTGAATCACCATTTCTATTAGAAATGGTAGTATTAGCAATTACCTTTATACATACCTGGGAAACTGGTTCTCAACTTGCAGGAAGGAAAGAAAGCCTTGTGAGCTGTTAGGATTCCTAGGAAGTCAAAGAATTCTGCCCTAAAGAGGTAAAATGGTAAGTCATGTATCTGTATATACTGTAGTAGGTGAGAGACTGTAAGCGTAAACATCTTGAAAGAAAAAAATACCAGTGTCATTATGTTGGTAGAAATAGTTACTCAGGCTCCTAAATGTTTATAATTCTATGCATTTTCCTTGGCTTAGAATCACATCTTTTAAAAAGAAAATATAGTGTAGCTTTGGATTATATTTATGAGACTACTGTAAACTAATCTTTAAAGAAAACACTGTGCAATTCTTTGAACTGCATTTCATGTTTTCAGGTGTAACAGGTGAAACAGTGTCTAAAGACAGAAATGTTTCTTTCAGTTTCTGTGCAGTGCTGGAAGGAAGTGAGAATGATATGAGGTTTGTGTACTGTGCTTCCTGTATCTGCTACATGCTCGATAACTGGTCAGGCATGGATATGAAGAAGGCAATAGACTACATTAGAAGAAGTATGGTGAGTGTTCGCAAAATGTTACTTCTTGTTACTTTCATGCTTTAAGGCTTTTAGCTTTTTTTTTTTTAACTACAGCTAAAAAAAAAAAAAAAAGTCTCTGTCCAATCTGTATTACGGTAATTTCTTTATTTTTTCTTCCTGCTCTAGCAAGTTGAGCATTACAAAGTACATTGGATTTTTGCATTTGAATTTTCATTAAAATGTGTGTGCTAGCAAGATAATTTTATTCGGTGTGTTTGTTCACTGCAAATTAAATTTAAAATCCTCTTTATTTAAAATAATTAAACAATTGAAAGCAAAGTTTTGAAAACTGAGGTATGATGTTTGTGTAACTTAGAAAAAATGCATAAAGCACTTTTGAAAAGTGTACTAATAAAATTCTCACATTTCATTGAGCTTTTGTACTACTTTTTAAAAGACACACATTCAAATACACTAATTATTGACATCAGTTCATGCTTAAGTGTTTCTAGTCATGCACTTCATAATTTATTTATTAGATACTTGGAATGAAAAAAAATATTAGTATGTACACTTTTTTTCTGTGTCTGTGCAAGTTATCTTCATACTTGATTGGAGTAAAGGAGCTTTCCATTTTTTTTTGTGTGGTTTCATTATTTTAACTGAATTACATTTTCGAAGATAGAAATGCAATTTTTTAAGGAAGCTGAGCAAGCTTGAAAATTGCAGTTCCTTGAGTGTGAGTAAACACAGATTAAATTCTTGTGATCCACAAAGAAGACCCAAATTTATGATGACACACAACTTCTGTTGTAAATGAGTATTTTCAGTAGTCGCTGCCAGCAGCAAGATTGTAAAATTTATGTGAGAAACAAGCTTAAAAAAAGACTTCAAAATCTCCTGCTTCAGAACAATTTGGTTTTTATTTGCTGTTTATTTTTAAAGGAGGTAATTGGATGTCTCAGTATTTCTTACTGTACACCTCAAGAAGCTTTCTGGAACACTGCCATAGTCCTGGACAGATTGAGATGATCAAGGCCAGAGCTCAGTCATACCAGGATATGAACCTGCAGTCTGTTCACACCCCAGTAGCACCTTTTATCCCATTTTCCTCTCTGTTTCCCCTTACTTGTTCTTCCCCAGTCTGCTTTGGTATTTCCACTTCTTACCATTGGCCCTTTCCCTAGCCATCCCATAGTAAGTTATGCTCACCCCTGCATTCCCCAGAAAACAGTCCATGATAAGAGGGTTTCTACAGAATCCTGGAATCTTCCTCCCCGCATCCTGTAAGAGCCCTTCTGCCATAGTAGCTCACCTTAGTTAGCTTGGGTTCTCAGCATGAGTATATCCCTGCTGAATCCTCTCAGTGGGTTTCACCCAAGGGCAATGACTTATCAGTTCTTTCACAGTCGGAGGGGAGTAGCTTAGGCAGAGTGCTTGCTCTTGCTGGTTAGGTTGGGAGCCTTCTTCTTCCTCTGATCCTTTCTGGACCTTAATGTTTACTGAGATCAGTCTTTAGTCAAATAGCTTAGCAAAGATACAATAGTAAAATCAAATGTTACAAAAGAGTAGGAAACAAAACCCAAGAGCAAAACCTCAATGTAGCTCTGTACATTACATTGTCTGTTAGTTAACCTTTTAAACATTTGAGGGTAACTTTGGTCCCCGAGGAAACGGTGGAAGGGGACAAAGAAAGTTAAGTTGAACTGTGAAAGGTACAAATCAGCTTGTGTAAAAGGAGTATTTAATATCCTAGGAGTCTTTATTCTGAAAATGAGATTGTTAAGTTGAATGTGACAGAGATATGTAAAGTAACAGGTAGCACTGAAAAAATAAAGGCAGCGAGAAGCAACTACTTCTTTCTAAGACAGAACAGACAGAGAGCATCAGATGAGGCCATTAATTGAGCAGGCAAGTGGATATTTTTTGAAAGTTTATAGTTTTGAAGTGGTACTGGAGATTTACTGTGTAGTGTGATCTTGAACCAAATTTATAATTTGCTTCTAGAGTTTAGCACTAACTGTTGCCCCAGGAAATTCCAGTCATTATGTTCTTGTTGTAAAAATATATACCATTTTAAAAAAATTAAATGAAGCCTGAACATGGCAAGACATCTTGGAAGGCCTCCTACTAATACTTCAGTAAAGTAGAACTGAGTCTTGATGTGGTAAAAGTTCAGAAGATGTTGTGTCTTAGCACAAAGATTGTGTCTTTTCCTGGCTAGCTCAGAGAGTAACTTAGAGAGATCCTGTAAGCAGTGTTCTGTAGGCAGCAGTCATCCTGGCATGTAGAAATGTCCAGCAAGACATGCTGTATTTTTGTCCAGGTTTACCATGATTTGGTAGATAAGTATACACTGGGTTCAGTAGGACTTTTTTAAACCACTAGTGTGCTGTGAATTCACTGCGGCATTGGTATGCACATGTGTACTAGTTCTCTCTGTTTTTTTCTGGGTTTAAACTCCTTAGTCCACCAGTATTTCTGTAAATTAACTCAGTTGCAATGTGCCTCGCAATTCTAGGAAAAGACACAAAAAAATTGCATCCTGCTTGGTCGCATTTAGAGCTGCAGATGTGTCTGAAGAAGTCTCAGACATTCAGTGACTAGCCCATTTTTTAATTTCACCGCAGCAGTTGTTACTTCCTTTCATTCTTTCATCTGTTTTCAGCACTTTCCTTGAGGTGTATTTCAGTTCAATTACCTATCACAGGAGCCAAATATTTCTTAAAGTGTATCTCATAAATAAATACAATAAGCGTGAAATATGGCACCAAATAATTTTAGCTTGATTTCTCTCACTAAGACTTTGTAGATGGTGCTAAAACAAACCTATAAAATGGAACAATTTTAAGTAAATTCTGTTTGAGATTCTTTCATTTGTTACTCCTTGTGTAACTAGCTATACAATTAATATAGATATAGACTTTATTGTAAATGCTTATTCCTGTTTTGCTACGTCACCTCATTCTGGCACTTTTTTTAGTTACAGGACAAAAGAGATTTCATTGCTCAGTACTAAACTGCTTTGACGGAAAGGTGTGGTTCTGATTCACTGTAGTATGTCACTTGTTTGCACCTAGTTGAAGCAGTGACAGTTACAGAACTTTTTTCAGTTTTTCAAATTGGCATACAGGTGAAGTGCAACTCGTGCATTGAGACTAACATGACTGGTTAAACACAGTACTCTGTAATAAGCTTGTGGATTTTTTTGTTTATTCTTTGGAATTTGTTGCCTTTATTGATGCAGTATAAGGATTGTGGCATACAATTCAATACAGCTGAATGAGGGAGTGCAATTGTGTAGTTAGGCATGTCAAGAACAGCAGGAGATTGCAACATAAACAATGTTTAGGATATTAAAACCAATTGAATCTTCATACAGAATAGGTAGCCTTCTTGTTGTCATTCAACTAAAAAAGTGTTTTTACAATGCTGATCACAAAAATAATTTTGGGTCAGTTTTATTGTCAGTAAAATAGTCAGATTCTGACACACAATTTTTACCAGTGTAGGTTGATTCTTGTCTTTCACATTCAAAACTCAGATATATCACTAATCAAAAGACAACAGACACTAGGATGCTGAGATTTTGAACAACTTCTAGAGACTCAATAACACTGCTTTTTGCAACAATGCTTGGTGTTATTAAAAGAAGAGATATTGCAAGAAGCTTTAAAAATGTCGTCTTGCTTCTTCTAGTTTAGTCTTCTTCAAATGCAGTTGTATTGGTCTGTTGATATAATTAAGCTGGTTGTAAAAGTTGAAGACTTTGAAGATTTTACCCAACTGGATTTACACGTTTCCTGATGATGGTATTTAATTATGCCGTTGTCATGTTGCAGTAACTAAGAGCTCCTTTTCCATACAATTTCCTGAGTCTTTTCAAAAGAACAAAGAAATAAAAGTATTCCCTAGCTCTTTAGGGCAGGCAAGTCCCCAGAGAGCAGCTGCTGTCTGTAAATAAATTGGCATCAGTTAGCCAAAGCGTCAGCTATTGTCTATTAGAGTTTAAAGCTAATTGTACAACCCAGCATTCTAGCATCTGGGATGCACACTTAACAGCTTTACTTTGTCATACATAAAGCAAGCCACCTCCTCTTAAAATTGCTCTTTGTAGAGTTAATTAGCTTCATCAGCATAGCTTTGCTAATCAGCTTGCCTTTTCTTAGCAATTAATGCATTTGTAGAATGTGGTAGCAAATTTATACTGGATCCTCAAAAGGCAGTGGAAAAAAGAAGAATTCACACTGTGTGCTTTAACATTCAGAAGTTCATAGAGATTTCTAAAATTTACTTGTTCAAACTTGAGAAGTCAAGCTGCAACTTGAAGTGTATGTATCAAATATTAGTCTTTTTAGTTGCTTCAGCTTGCAGCAACAACTCAAAACCAGGAATACAGTTTTAATGTAGCTTCTGTGTCTTCTTCTGTTTGCTTTTGCTTTCTCAATGTCAGCTTTAAAAGCAGATGTACAAAATAATCCTTAGGTAATTTCTAAAGATATGATAGTTCTGTAGCCATTGTTTGGTTCGGACTATGGGAGTCATTAGTGGTTTATCAAAGCATCCTGTATCTACTAGCCACTGTTTTAGAGACTGTTTCATAGTCAGGATCTGAAGGATGTGGGGCAGAGATTTTTGCTGCTTACTGTCTGATCAGATCATTAATTGAGCAGTTGATGTAGGCTATGTAGGACCTATGTAATTTGACTTTAAAATGTACCTCATTGTTCCTACTAAGCATTTTGGTATTGTTCAGAGATAATTCATTAAGTATTCTATAAACTCTTGTAAAATAAACATTTTCCGTTTTATGAATAATTTCCTATATGATCCTTTGTTTCTTTTCAAGTAAAATGATGTAATGGTTTTTTAGGAAAGAAATATTATTGTTCTTACATATACACGTGTTCCTAGATTGCTCATGAAAGATGTGAACTATGATATTATTGGTGCTTTACCAGTCTTGAGTTTCTCCTTTTGTTGCACTTAACAGAGTGATTTTTCAGCACTGTAATGGTAGTTTTTTTGCAGTAATATTTTGTAGGCCAATTTAAGTTTGTTCCAATGTATGTTATAATTTTCTTCTTGTGGTTTTTCTTCTCTTTTGTTTAAAGCCTGATGTACTTGCTTCTTACAAGAAGCAAGCTTCTTACATATTGCTTGGATTTGAGTATTCTATACACAATAGTACCTTTCATTTTGCCTATGTTTTAATATTAAACTGCTCTTGAATTAGAGACAGATTGTATTATCTATTTAATTTTATTTTGATTACATTTTTTTTTATACCTGCATTACATGCTTTTTTCTTTGTCGCAAAGATATGCCTACCCTTTTTCAGGTTTCTAACATATGTTACAACTAAAATTAATTCCATGAAAGGCATAAAAACTGCCTGCATTGAGACAGGGCTGATTTGTTAACTGTGTTATGTCAAGAACTTTTGGAGATTCATATTTTTTTCAGGTCAAATTGTGGCAATGATCTGATGATAATTTTGCTGATAAACTAAGAAATTGCAATGTCTGTTTAAGTGCTGTGGTTCTAAAGTAACTGCTTTGTGGAATTTTTTTTCTTCAGTCATATGATAATGGCCTGGCACAGGGAGCTGGACTGGAATCTCATGGTAAGAATGTCAAAGTGTTCTACACCTTTCAGAGTGGTATTGAAAATGCTGTAAGAGGTGCAGGGTATGCCATGCCTTTCCTTCTTTTTTGATTTTTAAGGAAGTGGTATGTGGAGGAGCAAATCCGAAACATTACTCCAAATATCATTTCTTCACCCATTAGATCTAGCTTAATACTTGAACAGATGGGCTCTTAGTCACCTCCATCAATCTTACGAGTGTTTTGTTGAAAGTTGTTGTTTGTAGTTCTCAGCTGTTGCTGACAGAGCAAACTTTTTCCACATGTGCCATTGTTACTCTGAGGATTTTATCTGCAAGAAATTTTGTGCAATGTAACTGATATTTCCAATTTCAACAGCTTACATAAAACAGAAACATTTCCTCTGATAGATAACAGCATCTGTTGTGAGTTCAAATCTTGAAGCAACAGTTAATTTTTGTAGAGTTGGAAGATCTGAGGATAGGAATCCCCAGGAGACTGCTGTTTTTAAACAAAATGTTTCTATGCCATGAAGTTGCAGTCTGCTTGTGACAGGGGAGCTTTTGACTTTTAGGTGACTGATGCTAAATCTGGTGCTGTGGTCTATTTGACAAGGTGGTGATTGGTCAAAGCTTGGATTCTTTCACCTTGGAGGTCTTTTCCAACCTAAATGATTCTATGATCCTATCAAACATTTACTATCTTTGTCCTTAGTATTGAGCTTTGATAGGATTTTTGTCTGTTTCCTTCCTGCTGGATCAATAAAGCTGAAAAATTTAAATTATACCCCTAGGTATTAAAACAATTGGTTAACTAACTTTCTCTAGAATATTAGGGATAACAAATAGTAGTACTTCAGCACTGCATTTCAGCATCAGAATGAAAATAATCTTACAGCTCCTGGGGTCTTCCAGCACCATGATATTGTAAGGAACTTTGGGGCTCAAGTCATCTGTCAATAGTTTGCCTATGGTCTTTCCAAGCCTCTGATTTTTTCATATCAGTTATTAGACTCAAAATAAATTTCAAAAGGTGATGGCTAGGCTACGCAAAGAACATGAGTTTATCTTTTTTACTGTGCAATTCCCTGATGTCAAAATATTCATAGAAGCACAATTTTTATGTATTACAACCATGAGAGTCCAGGAGACTTTTCACTGTATTAACTGTGCACTTTTATTTTTTTAAAAAATAATTTGAATATGAATTTTTCTTCTCCTTCTGCTTACCAGATACTTCTGTCTGTTTATATCCTCTGGGGGATTGTGTCTGAGGCTGGCTTTGGCATCTCTGCTTCAGTCTGATTGCTGGCATTCCAATAGCTTTCTTTTTTAAGTTACAAATGAAGAAATATTTTTGTTGCAATGCCATTTACTTATTTCTGGACTGCTGTGTAATGTAAATTGCGCAGCATTGAGAGAAGAAACAGCTTTAAGAAAATGAGCTGGTTTGTTTCTGCAAGAGCTGGGGAGAGATTTCTTTTCTCCCCTTTGACATACCTGCTGAACTAGAGTGTTCTTATTCATTTGAATTTTAGACTTAATAAGTTAGTTAAAATTCTGACTGAAATCAAACACACTTCAGAATGTCTGTATCAAAGCATTGCAAACCCTATTCTCTCTCCACAGGTGGCTCTACATTTTGTGGTGTTGCATCACTGTGTTTGATGGGCAAACTGGAGGAAGTTTTTTCAGAAAAAGAACTGAACAGAATAAGAAGGTGGTGTATAATGAGGCAACAGAATGGCTACCATGGACGACCCAACAAACCTGTAGACACTTGCTATTCCTTTTGGGTGGGAGCAACATTGAAGGTAGTGTACAGAACAGCTATAGAGATCGTTATTGATCGTATTGATTGATGTTTTGATTTCTTTAAGCACTATTTTCTTTGCTTGAAAGAGTTAGGTATTTGGCACAAGTGCCACCAGTATGCACCAGTTGATTATAGATGTCTTTCATCTTGCAAAAAATGCAGGAAATGGAGGTTTACCAGATTAGTGCTATCTGTGCTGTCACTGCTTATCTCAAAAATAGGCACTATATTGTAGTGTCAAAAATATACTAAGTCTTAGTTAAAAACTTAGTACTAAGACTTATATTATTGTTACAATCTAATTCCTTTTCAGCTCTTGAACATATTCCAATATACAAATTTTGAGAAAAACCGAAATTACATCCTGTCAACTCAAGATCGCCTTGTTGGTGGATTTGCCAAGTGGCCAGACAGCCATCCAGGTAAAATAATTTCTCAAAATTGCAGTGAGTGTGTTCTAAGTAAGAAATACATTCCAGCCATCAGACATCTGAGAGATGTAAGGGAAACCATACCCTTCAATTAAAAAAGAATAAAACACAAAACAAAAACCAAACAAGAAACCAAAAACAAACCTCAAAATATATTAAGGTTTTCATTCTTGAAGTGTAAAGAGGGAGGTGAAGTTTTTTCAGTCACAGTGGAAGTGAGCAGTTGTTGTTTAGATGATGTTTGTTGTTTTTACTGTTAAAAGAGTATCACTGTGTATTTAGTATGTGTTTAACTGTTCTGCTTAGAGGGAACATTTTGTTGTAGGTGTCTCTGTAAATTGAGTTTAATATGTTAAAACTTATGTATCAAAACCTATATATTGAAACAAAAAATTTATCAAAAGTTTGTTTAGTAAATTAATAATTTAACCTTATTCAGAAGTCATTGATATGTATAAAAACAGTCAAAGTTCACATAGTTATGTACTGTGATTTACAGATTGTGGTTATACAAGTATGTCTGATAGTTATTATGCTTTCAGAAGTGGATAATTTGAAGTAGTGAAAAAAACTTCAAAAGGATGCTAAAATCTTTTAGTTTTAAAAGTTGCTAGACTACAGTTAAGGTATTTTAAACTTGTGAAAACAAAGCTTGTGCCAGTAGTGTTTGCCCATGGCGTTTTGTACAGGGAAGATGAACAGTCTTAACTGACTAAGTAAGATAAAAAATTACTCATAATAAAGGAAGAGTCTGTTTAGAATCTGTGCCCTCTCATCATTTCCTTTTGAACAGCAGTTCAGAATTTTTCAAGGTGAGCTTACACTGAAAATACAGTGCTTGTGATAGATTTGCATCTGCCTCTTCCTGAAAACCAGTTCATGATTTCTGAGGAATTTAGATGTATTTACTCCTCATCATAGAGATTAAACAGTATCATTTGGAGGGAGTATTTCGGTTTATCCTAATGAAACATCTTGTGAGTCAGAGATTAGAAAAGTCTGTTTCAAATACCCATAATATGTGAAATGCCTTAACCTGTCTTAAACCTAATTTCCTTTTATGACAAGGTTGCCCCCCTAGTTGACCAAGGGAAGCCAGTTGACGTAATCTAAGGCTTTCAATACTGTCGCTTCCGGGATCCTTCTGGACAGCCTGTCCCAGTACATGGGTAAACGCATGATGGGTGAGCAACTGGTTCACTCATTGGGCGAAAAGGGCTGTAGTGCATGGAGTGACATCAGACTGGTGACCTGTCACTGGAGGGGTTCCACAGGGGTCTGTCCTTGGCCTTGTGCTCCTCAACATAAATGACTTGGATGCAGGACTGGGAGGAATACTAAGGAAGTTCACAAACAACACTAAATTGGGAGTAGCTGTTGACTCCCTTGAGGGCAGAGAAGTCTTGCAGAGAGACCTTGATGAATTAGAGAGATGGGCAATCACCAGCTGTATGAAGTTTAACAAGGGCGAGTCCTGGATGTGTGGATAGAGTGGGAAACAAGAGGCTGGAGAGCACTGCAGAAAGGGCCCTGGGAGTCCCGATGAATGGCAAGTTGAATATAGGCCTGCAGTGCCCTGCCAGTCAGAAGGGCCCCTGTGTCCTGGGGTGCATCAGGCACAGCCTCACAGCCAGGCAAGGGAGGGGATTGTCCTGCTCTGCTCTGCACTGGGGCAGCCTCACCTCGAGTGCTGGGGGCAGTTTTGGATGCCACAATACAAAAAAGACATCGAGCTGTTAGAGAGTGTCCAAGGGAGGGCCATGAGGATGGTGAAGGACCTTGAGGGGAAGTTGTATGAGGAGTGGCTGAGGTCACTTGGTCTGTTCACCCTGGAGAAGAGGAGTCTGAGGGGAGACCTCACTGCAGTTACAACTTCCCTGTGAGGGGAAGAGGAGTGGCAGGCACTGATCTTTCCTCTCTGATGATGAGTGGCAGGACGCAAGGGAGTGGCCTGAAGTTGCATCAGGGGAGGTTTAGGTTGGATATTAGGAAAAATTTCTTCACCCAGAGGGTGACTGGGCACTGGAACGGGCTCCTCAGGTAAGTGGACCAGGCCCCAGCCTGACAGAATTAAAGAAGTTTTTGAACAATGCGCTTGGGCACATGGTGTAACTCTTGGGATATCCTATGCAGAGCCAGGAGTCAGATTTTGATTGCCTTTGTGGAGTCCTTCAAATTCAGTGTATTTTTTGATTCCATGATTCTGTCTTTTAGCATAGTTGTGACTGTTTGATATGATTTAAGATAGGCAAGACAGATAATAATTGTTTTTCTTTGTTTACTGTGTGTGCATGTTCATGTATTTTTCAGGCTTACTGTAGCATTTTTTCCTCAGGCAGATGGTGGCATAAGTCTGTGGTCATGTTTTGAAGGAAAAGTTAGTTATGAAAAAGTAAAGAGTTCTGTTATGACGAAAGACTAAATGCAACATTGCAAAGATGGCTTCTGAGGACTTGTGTTTTCATTGTTAGAGTTATGCAGCTGAGTTCTCAGTCTCATATCTGAAAGGCAAGCTGTCTTTCAATCATGTCTACACTATAAAGACTCCTACGACTTAATCAGAATTAGATTTTAACCTTTGTGGCTCCTACTTTATAGAAGCTCTGTTTGAATTTGGGGACTTAAGCTGTCTTTGCTGTGCCATTATGTTTTTAGGAAGAAGACTAACTAGCAGACAGTCAACTGTTTGTGATAATCTATGTGTTGTATGGACTTGCAGTGTTAAAAAGTAACTCTTTCCAGCTGATTATTCAGGGAAATACTCTTTTGTAGACTTGCTGTGTTCCCATGCTAACACACATCAAAACATGTTGTGGAGGCCAGTAGCATTATTTAACACAGAACTTTTAGGAGAGGAAGAAACAGCCTCAGGTTACACCAGAAAAAGTGTAGATTGGATAGTGGGAAAAATGTCTTCACCAGAAGGGTTATAAAACATAGGAACAGACAACTTGAAGCAGTGTTTGGGTCACCCTACCTGGAGATACAACACTTAGGGACGTGGTTCAGTGCTGGTCTTGGCAATGTTAGGTTAAGGACTGGATTCTGATCTTAGAGGTCTTTTCCAGCCTAAATCATTCTGTGATCATTTTAGCCAGATACTAAATTATTTGCACCTCTACACAGTGCTGCCTGTTGAGATTTTGCGAGGGGCACATGAAATTCCCATTGTCTTTCCCTCTTTCCTGTGATTTCATGGGCAGATAGTCCAATCTGACAGCTTGCTGCTACCCAGAGGAGGCAGACTCCGCAAACTGTAACCCTGGGCTAAGGCGGACATTAGCAGCAGCATGGAACAGGAGAGTAAGAGTATCCCGTTTTGGTGGCAGGCAGCTCTTGATCAAGCTGCATGAATTCCTATCCTTAGGGTAATCTCAGGAAAAAGGGAAGCTAAGAAAAGCAATGATTTCTTCAATTTCTCCAAATCTTGCTGTTGGTAGCTATTGACAATAATTTTGTCGTTTCAGTAGTTAGCTGCTCATAAAGTAACTAGCCAAAAAATGCTTGTGAGAAAAAAAAAATGCTTTCTGGACTGATTATTTTTAGATACTTAAGTCCTTTTGCTTTTTGGTTGTGGCACTTAGAAAAAATGAAGTACTGCACAAGTTGTTATAAAAGAAATCTGGGCTTTTGATAATGCTGGTTGCTTTGGGCAGAAATGTTTTCCTTTCATCAAAACTCAAGTTTAAAATACAGTGCCTGATTATTTGTTTTCCTTGGCTGTAATTACTCAGAGGTGTTTGAATATGGGAACACTTGGCTGTTGCAACCTGAAATAATTTTATTTTTCCTTTTCTGTCCTTCTTTCAGATGCTTTACATGCCTACTTTGGGATCTGTGGTTTGTCTTTAATTGGGGAATCTGGTATTTGCAAAGTTCACCCCGCCCTGAATGTAAGCACAAGAGCATCAGAGCATCTTCACCACCTTCATCAGATCTGGAAAACACGGACTTTAAACTGCGCTCAGATGACACACACTTCTCTATATGACTGATTTAGACTTGAATTTAGTTCTGGTAGCATAATTGTAGCCCAGGGTTAAAAGCCATGTATAACCAATGTGCTCTTTTAAGTGCTGGAGTCATACAATCAAATCTGTTTTGCTGGCATCACTTTGATAGGGAGTTGCCTTCCGCAGATTTTTCTGCGTTGTGAAAAGGGGAATATTTTGATGATATAGAAGTTTGTCACCGCAGACTGTAAATGGCTTTTCAGATGGCTTTACTTCTAAGAAATCCCTTGAGGCATTTAAACTTCATTTTAATTTTATTTTTTTAAACTTGTGCATACTGTGTCAAAATATATAATGGGGAAGTATTTTCAAAATTGTTTACATATCATACAGTATAGCACAGAACATTGAAGTTCTTTATAATCTTACTGTTTGACATATTTTTGGGTAGAGAATCTCTCATATTAAGTCTCAGTTAAAAGTTACCTATTATCATCAACTTTAAGATTCCATAAACTTTGTTTTTCAAAAACAAATTAATTAAATACAAATAAAATTATTTTATTCAATATACTGGACTTACAAAGTTGTGTGGCCTTGCTAAATGAATTTCATAATTCTTCTGAGTAGGTTTTACACAGATGTAGTGGATTGTTAGCCAGACAAAGAATTTTCATCTGAAATAGTTTCTTCATGTGAAGTTCACTAAGAGTGTGGTTTATTGATGTGTGTCAATAAGAGATATTCAGCCTAGTCTTTTGGAAGCATACCTGTATGCAAGAGTAGCATAGAACCTGCTTCCAAAGACAAACCTTTGCAATACATTGAAGTTGTTCAAAGTAGAGTAATGATGAACATTCTCAGCTTCTTTAGTGCTTTACTAGTGCCTTACTTCGTATGCTTGAAGTGCTGTTCAGAGTTGAAGCAAGTGACTTTGCAGCTGATGTGTTTGTGGCAGGTCAGTTTGTGCATTCAGTAGTCACCACAATGTCTTTCTACTTGCCAGTCATAAACAGTACTTTTTTTTTTTTTCCTAATGGTTCCAAAGACAACTGAAGACTTCTTAAAACATATTAGGTGCACCACTTGCCACTGCTGAGCCCAAAGAGACAGGATGTAGACCACTTTGGCCAGCAAAAAGAGCTTTGGGGATAAACATGATTCCTGTTTTGCAATGCAGGGCAAGTGAAAAGGGTAGTGCAGTTGTACCCCTAGCACACATGTCAGAGAGGTCCAATAGGTATCTCTAGGCTACCAGGACAATCCCATTGTCCAAACCTGTAGCAGCCTTCCTTCCTAAATAAATAGGTTTTTTTTCTATAGCAGATAAATTTACGTAGCAGCTTTGGGAGCATAACTAGTGATAGGGATCTGCTTGGAAAAGAAGAGGAGGAGCAGGGTAGGGTGTGTGATCTAGACATCTGCCAGTAGACACTTTACTTAAAGGAGGAGAGACTCAAGAGTTGGGAAAACTAGGAAGTTCAGAGGGGTTGGAACCAAGAGAACTGTGAGGCTAGTACTGGAGAGAGGGAATGAGGTGTTTGAGTAGGACTGTTGCAGAGTAAGAGAAGTGAAAACTGGGAGATAATGAGGCTGGAGGCAAGAGTAAAGAATGTGGAGTAATAATGGAACCAAACTGGTGAAAAGTATTTGAGCTACTTAGAGTAAGATTAGGGAGTAAGAGAAAGATACTGACTCAAGGAACATGAAGGAGTTAAGGGGGGAGGATAGAGCTTGGGAATTGGTTTTATTGCTCCGTGCTCAGATGATCAGAAATCCAGCCACACGTAAAAATAACTAGCAAGGTTCCTTAAAGAGAGGATGTCCCAGGCAGGGGCCTCACTGCATCAGTTCCTGTGGGAATCTTATTTTCCTGGAGAGGCTTAATGGGATGTTGATCAGCAAGGGCTGAAGTAGCTTCCCTGAGCAGAAGTCTCTTAGGTCATGGGGGTCTACCTAGATGAAAACCCATTTAAAACCAAACAACAAAAATCTTGAAGTAAAATTTGATCCAAAAAGCACAGTATTTTCTTGTCTTTACATCAGATGGTGACGACAAGTTGACTTCATATTAGGGTAGGATGGGTGTCTGGAACACGGTGTAGTCACAATGAAGATGAGATGTAATTGTAGCTACCCATCCCCAACACTGCTTCTCTGCCTTGCTGGTGTACTATCTTTGACTTTTTTAGCATTTACTACATACCCTGGTAGAGGGATTAGCTTTGAATTTCAGAAGAGATAAATAAGGTGTTCTTAGTCCCTGCTGAGAAACAGCCTAAGTATTCATTCTTACCTAGGTTCGTGAGAAGTGTTGTATTTGATTACCATGAGGCAAATCCATACTTGCAAAATCCTAAACTATATTCCTGAGTTGCTCTACGTGTGACCAGATTCTCATCTGTGAGGGACATCAGGGTCTCTCAGCAGAAAATACGGGAGTAACAGTGAAAAGTCAGATTATATGAACAAGAAAAATTCTCATGACAAGTAATTTAACAGTTTTCTACCTCAAAAAGCAGGTGACATTTCTTGCTATGTTTTCTGCATCTGTAAGCTACAGATATGGGTTCTTTATATGGATTTTGCATTTCTTGTCCTTGGCCCCCAGTTATTTTACATCATCTTTTCAGGCTGCATGTTGACAGTAGAGCTAGCCTTTCCTAAAGGTTGCACGAGGTGTACTTGTTTCTCGTTAACTCCCAAAGTTTGATGAAGCCAGAAAAATATCTATGCTTTCACCTCACACTGAGTATCTAATTACTTTAATTCTTTTGAAATTTTTAATCTTTTTTAGGTTAACAAAAATCTGTACTAATAACCAACTCTGCATTCATGATTGGCCGTTCTAAATGTCTCAATTGATGTCAGGCAAACAAAGATGAACACTGAATGTTCCTGTGTAGCAGACATCTGGATTCTGACTGTATTGAATTGTCTCTCTGATTTTTGTGGTTTATTGTGTCTTCTGACTAGAAAAATGTTAAATGAGGAATCAGCGGACAAGAGGTTCACAGAAGTCCATAACCTAAAATCACTTTTAAAGGGGATACATCAAAATAGAGCTAAAATTTAAATGTGAATTGCAAAGTTTAAATGTAGCTGGAAAAAGCAAACAATGTGATTATTACCTACCTCTAATAATTTTGTGTTAACCACAGCTTTACATTGCTGAGACTGAACCTGCATAAGAAATTAATGCAGTAAATGGCTTTACCGTGTGGTTGAGGGTGTAAAACCTCTTGGCTATCAGTCTGACAAATGGGAGTGCCTCCATCCTAGGTGAAATACTCCCAAACTCTATGTGTGGCCCAGGTTTCTCTTGCAGAAAAACGGCTTTAAAATGGTATGTTTAACAAAGGGAGTCAAATGTATCTTTTCCATAGGATCGGAGGACTGGGGATTTAAACACTGTCACATTAGGGCTTTCAGGCCCACTTGATTTGTACATAGCTGCTGGTGGATATGGTAACACCATTTTGGAAGGCTGCTTCCAAGCATGTTTGTATTTATGAATGTTCATATTGAGAACTGTTTTTTCTAAACGGAACAATCATCATCACTGAAAAAAAAAACTAGCCAGTAAATTGGTATTGCAGAAATACCTGAAATACGTATGCTGAAGCGCATATTAATAGTACCTTGCTCTATGCTCTATTGCCCAAGGTAAAAGACAACCTGAGTGGAGCTAAAGAAGCTGCATCAAATGTGCTTTCTCCATGAGTGCCAATATAAAAATTAAATACTCTGTAGAAACTGCTGCGTTCCCTAAAAAATACATTTTGACTTTGTGCTGAGTGAGCCATTCAGTATGGGGTTGCCTAATATGGAAGGGAAGAAACAGTGATCTCCAAAGTCAAAGCCTTTTATGGACAGCTCATCTCCTGGCATTTTGGAGAAACCCTATTATGAGTGACCCTGTGGAGGTCAAAGAGATGTCAGGACAGGCATGAGAAGTAGAAAGACCCTAGGTGAGAAGATGCGATTGGTGCAACTACGTATGCGACATCTTCAAAATTCATCAGTTCTATGAGATTACTGGTCTGTTTACGTTGATTTTAAATACTGTGGTGGTTCTGAAAAGTTCTTTTTTTGCTGTTGCAAGAAAAGACCACTTAAGTTTTCCTCACTTAAGATGGCATTGGGTGAAAAAGAAGATAGTCTCAACATCTTTATACTAAATGGTTACTTAATTACTCCACTGAGTGGTTACAATGTGTTGTAGATTTAGACTTTCCGTTCACCATTTTTAAGCTTTTGTGTTCATGGTCTCTATTTGCTTGATTAGTTTCTGAGTGTAATAAAAATCAATGAACTGTTGGGAAACTGAGGGAAAACTGTAATTTTTTTGAACTTTAGCTCTTGTTATGTCTTTCTTTCCAAGTTGGATGTTCTGGGTGAGGACCTGTCTTCCCAAGGGCACAGAGAATGACAACCTCTAAAGGTTTTCAAGATGAACTCACCAAAGGAAGCAAACCCTGACACTACTGCTTTATTTTTGAGGCACTGGAAAAGTGCCTTGTTTGATAACTACATTGTGGGAACATAGAATCATAGAATGGTTTGGGTTGGAAGAAAATTTAAAAAACATCTGTTCCAACCCCCCTGCCATGGGCAGAGAGACCTCCCACCAGATCAGGTTGCTCAAAGCCCAATCTAGCCTGGATCTAAACACTACCAGGGATGGGGCATCCACAGCTTCTCTGGGTAAACCTTTTCCCAGTGGCTCACCACCTTCACAGTGAAGAATTTTTCCAGGTATTAATCTATTCCCCCTTGTCCTGTCACTACATGGCTTTGTAAAAAGTCCCTTTCCAACTTTTTTGTAGGGTCCCTCCAGGTACTGGAACATGCTATAGGTCTCCCTGGAACCTTCTCCTTCCCAGGTCAAACAACCCCCTCTCAGCCTGTCTTCACAGGAGGGATGTTCCAGCCCTATGATCATCTTCATGGCCTCCTCTGGATGAATTATACAAGGTCCGTATCCTTATGTTGAGGATCCCAGAGATGGGTGCAGCACTCCAAATGGGATCTCACCAGAGCAGAGCAGAGGGGCAGAATCCCCTCCCTCCCCTGCTGCCCACACTGCTCTGGATGCAGCCCAGGATATGTTTGGCTTTCTGGGCTGGGAGTGTTCATGGCTAGGTCATGTCCAGCCTCTCACCCACCAGCAGTCCCCAATCCTTCTCAGAACAGCTTCTCTGAATCCATTTGTTGCCCAGCCTGTACTCCTGTCTGCAGGACTTTGCACTTGGCTGTACTAAGCTCCATGAGGTTCGCACAAGCCCCTTTCTCAAGACTGTCCGGGTCCCTCTGGATGTCATCCCTTCCTTCTGGTGTGTGGACAGCACCAAGCAGCTCAGAGCCATTGGCACACCTGCTGAGGGTGCACTCAGTGCCACTGTCCCTGCTGCCCACAGGGATCTGGAACAGTGCCAGTCCTAATACCAGCCCCTGCACAAGGATGCTTATCACTGGTCTCTACTTGGACGTTTAGTGTTGACCACTACTCTTCTGAGTGAGACCATACAGACCCATTCCTTATCCATCGAGTGCTCCAGCCTCTCCAGTTTAGGGTGTCCAGCAAGGATGTCATACGGGACAGTGTCAAAGGCTTTGCACAAGTCCACATATATGATGTCAGTTGCCCTTTCCACATCAATCAATGTAAGCCCATCTTAGAAGGCCACCAAAATTGTCAGGCACTATTTGCCCTTAGTGAAGCCATGCTGGCTGCCACAAATCACCTACTTATTTTCCACATGCCTTAGCATAATTTCTAGGAGGATTTGCTCCATGATCTTGCCTTCCACCAAGGTGAGACTGGCATCCTTTAATATCTGTAGGTATGAGCTTGGGAATGGGACTGGACAGGCTGCTATCACTGAAGAACAAGTAGAATTCTGAGGAAGAGTATGGTCCTGACTTGCAGTAAAAAGAGAGTTCATTGAGGAAGAAAAATTCTGTGTGATAGCAATCTGCACGCTCTCACTTTGAGAATTAAAAATGTTCAGGAAAGAGCTTTCAACTTGCCACATAAGTTGTTTATACTAAGTTCACAAATGCAAGGAGGGAGATATGAATATAGCAGCTGTGCTTTGACAATTTTAGCCTGCTTGTGAAAGTGGCTTCCATGTTAACTTCTAACAGTGATGAAAACCAAGCCCTAGTAGGAGAACGAGGAGCTACTCTGTTGCGCTCAGTCTGGCTGAGTTCATTTTCTCTTAGCAGCCCCCACAGTGCTGCGCTTTGCACTGGTAGCTGGAAAGGTGCTGATAACACAGTGGTGCTTTGGTTGCTGCTGAGCAGTGCTGGCACAGCATCAGCACTGTCTCCCCAGCATTCTTGTCTGCCCCATCACCGGGCTGGGGCTGGGCAAGGTTCTGGGGGAAGACACAACCAGACCAGCTGACCCAAACTAACCCAAGGGATATTTCATAGCATATAACATCAGCTCAGATATAAAAGCTGAGAAAAGGAAGAGGAAGGGGGACATTTTTTATTTAAAATGTTTGCCTTCTGGAGCAACCACTCCAGGTGCTGAAGCCTTGTTCCCAGGAAGTGGCTGAATGTCACTCACTAGGGGGAAGTAGAGAATAAACCTGTTTTTTTCTCTTTGCTTGTGCGTGTGCAAACTTTTGCTTTAGTATACTGCCCTATTTGAACCTCTGAGTCCTTTTCAATCTTATTTTCTTTCTCCTGTCCAGCTGGGAAGAAGGGTGATAGAGCGGTTTGGTAGGCATCTGGTATCCAACCCAGGTCAACCCACCACACCTGTGCACCAGTGAAGCAACACTTTGGATGCTCAATATGGGAGACCACAAATGCTTTCATGAGGCTATTTATGCGAGATTCAGCCTGGGCTTCAATCAAGAACTCTCCCTGTGTTCCCTTTGCTCCTAACACTGAGACAAAGGATCTGCCTCATGCTGGGAGGGAGGATCCCACCTTATCCTTTTATGTGAAATCTGCAAAAAGAAAAAAATGAAGTGAAAATGACACAAGTCAAGGCAAGTTTTTCTGTGGTTCATCTCCCTTCATGAGTTGTGGGACAGGTGCTTATGCTGCCTAGAAAGCTAAATATGCAAGACTGCTGTTGAAATTGCACACTGCCTTTGTTTAATTTAAAGGTTTCCCTAAGCACAGAGCTATATTTATTTGCTGTTGTGCTGTCCAGAAGTCTTTGTTTAACAACCTTCTTTAAATTATACCCAAGCCTTAATAAAATAAACTCACTTGACCAAATTGCATTTTCATCTTTGTCCCAACATCCATTCTGCTTATTTTATCATTGAATCCTCCTTTGAATTCAGACCCTATCATGTGGAAAGGTATCACCTGTGTAAACCTGTTGTCCAGGGAGTATTTTTCAGGGGTGCTCTTTCACAGCAGGTTAGAGTAAGAACTGTTGGGCATGGTGTAGGGACAGTTTATCCTGCCTTGGGGCACTTTGGGGGAACTATTTCTTACATTTCTTTAGATTCTGCTTTAACTTTTTCTTTTTTTTTTTTTTTTTTTTTTTTTTAAGTACCACCCCCACTTGCCCTGAACCCCCAACCTGTGAATTCTTAAACCAGAAAGAGTTTTGCTCTGGTGGGACAGTTTATTGTAAAGCCAATCTGAGATACACAGATAGAAGGCGGGACAGGGGGAAGGTTTCTATAAATAGTGCAAAAATACTTCAGAGGAAATCAGAAATCTTAGCTAGATTGGACATACATACATTCTGGTCTGTAAGCTAGTACTTTACAGATCAGCTGTCCTTGGGAGGTACTTACTTTCCAGCATCCTTCCAAAATATCCTCTGAAATATGCAGTTTTCTGGTGAGGCCAAGGACAGGAGTCCGCTCAAGAGGAGTCCTGATGAGGCTTTACAACAGAGGCACAGTGCTCTTCTGTATTTTTGTATACAGCTCTATATATAACTCCTTGTATGTGGCCAGAATGAGTCCTGCAGGGCGGTGATAATGTACTCTCTGTGACTTCCCAGCTGCTATAGATAGTTTCCTGTGCACACCATGCAAACTGCTACTACCACCAATTTTTTCAGATAGCTCCTTGCCTTGACATCTGTTTTCAGTGTAAAAAAACTGCTGCCTCATACAACTTCATTCTACAGAATGAGGAGCTGCTGGTACAAGTGAGGCCTGTGATGGTGGACATCTAAAGAAAAGCTGTTAACTGCATTAACAAGGTGAGCTCCCCTGGCCGTAAGAGAAGTCCTGTCCCCTTCCCTTCTGCCATCCCTGGTTTATCCTAGTTTTTATTAAACACGGGAACATGTGAACAGCAGAGGTACACCTTTACTCTGCCCAGGATGCACACTCCTCCCTGCTGAGGGGCGTTGCCAGCTCTTAGCAGGAGCTGGGAACGGCAGCTATTGGTGGAAAGCTGTTTCCCAGCCCTGTGAAGGCTTCTGAGCTCCGTGGCCATCAGCACAGACCCGGCCAGGCATCCAAGGCTGCTCTCTGCCCCCCGGGGCCCTGTGCATAGCAGCAGGTGTGCTCCTGGCACATTCCTCCTTCTGCCCCTGGATGGGCCGAACACTGCATTGCCCTTACCCTCTTCCTGGAGCCTCTCGAGACTGTTGCAGGCTTCCTCATCTCCTGTGACTTCAAGGCACGGTCCAGAAGCCACGGAAAAGGCAGGCTTCACGGGCAGGTCCCTGGATAAAGCAAACATAAGCACACTGTTTCTGGCTGCGGCAGAAACCTGAGCAAACAGGCAGGCATTTGAGATATTATGTAGTGTCTGTTCCCCAGGGAGGGCAGTTTTTTAAGCCAAAGGCTCTGCTGACTGTGGAGAGCAACAGTTCTCACAGTTTCCCTTCTATAAAAGGAAATTAAATTCTGCAGCAGCTGTTGATATGATAGCCAGTCTGGACTGGTCCCTGGACCCCCCTCCCATCCTGCCTCCCCAGCCTGCTCCAGCTACCCACAAGCCACTTGTCCTGTCAGAACAAACTGAGCTTTCTGGTGCTTTTTGATGATAGCTGGATTTAGAGTCAACAGGAACGTAAAGCATGCCTTTTTTTTTTTTTTTTTTTTTTTTTTTTTTTTTTTAAATAAGTAAATGCCCTAACCTTGGTCACTTCAGTTAAGTTCTGTGCTCTGGAAACGCTGGCAAATGAAGACTCAGATGTGCCTTGTCTTGTGGGTTGACACAGCTCTAGCCTAAACACTTCTGCTCATCTACTGCTGTCAGTCAGGAACAGATTATTCTCATTTACTTTAAACAAATGGTAAAAAAAAAAAAAATTAAATCAGGCTGAAATGTCCATTTTGCCAACATTTTACATACCTCAGTTCAACATAAATGCAGTAAAAATATAATCAACAATGCAATATTCCAAACTAGTATGAGTTTGTCTATCTTTAACCTCTTTGAAATCCTTGCCTGACAAATTATTTGGGGAGGGCACTGAGAGGAGTCACCCTTGGCATACTAACATGCATTTGACTTTCCTGTCCACAGCACGGCAAAGTGAGTGTGCCTCTGTGGATTTAGTGTATTGTAACTGCATGGGAGGGAAGTCTGTTCCACTCAGTTAGGCTGCTGGATCAGGGAGACCTTTTCTAGTATGCTGATGAGAACTGCTGTAGTTGTCAAGCAGTCTGTAGAAGTCAAAGGAATGAAAAGAAGTTTGCATGGTAATCCAGGGAGATATTACTTTCTAGAAACTCCAGGATAGTGTGTAAGTACTTGTGGGCCCATGGCAGGGACTCACATCATGAGGACTGTGCTTTTCCCTGTGACCCACGTGATGAAGGCGACCAAGGTCACACAGCAAGGCTGGCAACAGCTCACTTTGCTCAGTGGTATCTGTGGGACAGCACCTGGAGCCATGGCTCTCTGCTTCTGCACCCCTGTGCCTGGCTCTGCACCTCCTCGTGCTTTGTTTGCCCTGCATAGCACCATGCACAGGAACTAGGCAGAGCCATGATTTGGGGGTTTGGACCCCAAATGCTGCTGGCCAGCCTTAGCATCATTCTCAGATCCACAACAGATTTATGCCCCACATCCTCTCCACACTCCACACAATGAGACCAGGGAGGAGGAGTATCACTGTACTCCACCCTCAGCTTTTTTATTAACACTAAAAGGAACAACTTTCTTTGCAGTGATTTCAGACAAACCCCCCCAAGTGACATTTCTGACCTTTTGCTCTGTGATGCACATCCCTTTATATGCATAAACCAACTTTGTTTGAGCCACTTGTTCTTTGACAGGTCACCAGTGCCTTTGTCAGCCTTCAGAGGAGGAAGGAGGCACAGGAGCCCTCAGCAGTTCAGTGCTGCCTGCCCTGAGGCAGCAGAGTCAGCGCTCCTGCGGGCAGGTACTCCAGCAGCATGACAGATGCCTAAATGCTGATCCCAGGTGGATACGGGTGTTAAATGGAGTTATTGGTGTGGGGCTCTGGAGAGCCTCAGATGCCCGGTGGGCACATGGGTGAAGCAAGCACAGGCTTGTTCTGGTGCTGAGTGACACTGGGAGGGTCAGCCCTTGGGCACAGCAGGGTCTGCATCCCCCTTGCTCTGTGCAAAGTCAGTCTGCAGGGAGCTTGATCCACCTTTAGAGGGGATTAAAGACTTTATTAACCCATGGGTAAATGCAGGGGATGGATTTCATTGTAGGAGGACAGCATGTCATTTTGAAAAAGGAAAGTTAACTCAAACCTAATCCTGGTATAGTTAAGCTGAAAGAAAAGTGCAGGAGCCCAGCTGACACACTTAAGCCTTGAAGGCATGAATTGGACAGGTTTGTAGAAGGGTGTAATAGTCTCTGAAGGCCAGCTGAGCCTAAAAAGCTTTCATGTCTACCCTTCATTCTTCAGAGCCTTCACAGTTACAGACCTGCCCCTTTTGCAAAACACACAAAATTACTAAAACATACATGACAACATTTGCATGCAGATCTCAGAAGTGCTCATCTTTCCCTTACCTTTCTCTGATTTGCATGTCTCTGATTTCTTCATTGCACACATTGTTTTAAGTAACTGAATAGAATCAGTAAATTAATAGACTCGAGCTTCCTCTGTTTTGCTCAATTAATATTTGTTGAAACTCTAGATACCCCAAATCCTCCTTGTATTGTCAAACTTGATTAACTGCAGTTGCAACAAAAAATGGCAATTACATGATATATTCATGGTATGCATAATTATGTACTTTAGCTTATTCCTCATAAATATCTAATAACATACTCAATACATTAAATATTAATAACGGTCGACATACTTAAACCATATTTTTAAAATGAACTTTTTCCCAGGGGCATGTGATACTCTGCTAGTGTCACATGGGACAGGCTAGGAGGAAATCATACATAAAGATAATTTTTCAAACAGTGCAGATTCATTTTTCTCTCTGTACTTTATTTTGTGTGCTTGTGTCTCAAAAATAATGAATGAATATATTAATGAAACTTGAACAGATGTCTTTAAAGGGAGCAAGACAAAAAGCCTAGAGATAGGTATCTCCAGTGTCAAACAGGACTGAGCACAGTAGAACAAAATATCTGGCTCCAACATATCGTGGATTTGGAATTCACTTTTTAATTTTATTTCATTTGCTTATGCCCAAGGACTTACAGCCAGAAGTAAGGGAAATGATCCATACGGGCAAAGAGTGAGAATCTTTTTCTGGATTTTGGCAACCAAGTATGTTCTGTTAGCCACAGAGCAGCAGCGGAACTGCTTCAGCATCTCCTGTTGTTTTTTGGCCATATTAAGTCCTACGTGTTTAGTGACCTTCATGTTTTTTGCTATTTTCTATTAGGTTAAAGTATATAAAAATGAATAAAACCATGTTTCAATCTGTGGTGATGGGGGGTAAAAATTACATCACTAAGGAAGTGTAGAGACATTGAAAGGGTAAAAATCAAACTTTTCAGCAGAAAGATGTGATTTGGCCGCTGCATCATGCAAGACATCTGGGGATCCCAGGCTAAATCTGAATCCTAAGTGGAGTTTATTAAGATGATTGTCAGGGTGAAGGTGCAGGAGTTGGCCGTCTTTGAAAGGACCTCAGTTAAAATGTGGAAGAGATGCAGAAGCAGACAGTTTTCTGACTAATTGTCAAGAGACTTTGGAAACTTTTGTTCCTCTGTTTACCCCAGAGCAGCACAAGTGGGGGGAAAAAATGGGGGGGAAATGCCCCTGTAGTACCTAGAAAAACTATAGTGATGGAGTTTATTGCAGGGAGAGGTTTAGGTCTGAATGCAAGTACTGTGCTCTTTGAAATAATTCAGTCTCATTTGTCCTGCTTGCAACACCTTTCCAGCCATCAGAAGGTCTCATCTGTTTCATGGCAATTTTTTTTCTGCCAGTGACAGTTCACATCTACATCACTCCCCACAGAAGGAAGGAGCTTATACAAAATTCATGAACTATTCACATGGATTCTCTTTCATATTACTCAAGCTGGATGCAAGCCTCTGAAGGCTGTTCCAAGAATGAAAGCAGGTCACAGTCTTTAGCACAGACATGCACACTCACATTTCAGAGGTGTTTTGTCCAAGATTTCAAATGTTTGCTCACATGTACAATTCAACAGTGAAGCATTTCATGCTGAATACTAGCACAATTTTCTACTATCTTTTACATCACCTTTCTTGCATCTCCATTGTTCAACGACATAGGAGTTGTCTGAGATGAAAGTACATCTACACAGATCTGCTTGCCCCCTGCATACTACAAAATGGAAGTGTTCTTTCTCTATACTGAATTATTTGTGTTAGCCCTTAACCATGTCACCACCTGCAACTGGTTTCAAACACCCTTTAAGCAGATTTCCTCAGCTGATGATGGCCAACAAGTTCAAGTGTATTTACAGGAGCACAGTGGGAGAAGACCCGCCCCACCATGGTGCTAGACACCTACTGAGGGTGTGTGCTTGACTGCATTCCCTGTGCAATGGAAATGGGAAAATACCTCACAGTCCTAGGGGAACAGAAAGACAAAAGCATCTGAGTAGGGTTCATTGCTCAGATTTATTTTGGAAGTCAACTAAGACAGAGAAGGAAATCAAAGAGAAAATCTAGAGCTGTCGTTGTCATCCTGGGAGAATCAACATAATTAACAGGTCAGGGAACAAAAATTTCCTTTGTGTTTTAATTTGTGTGCCAACATGCCACAACAGAACCCTGTGTTGCATGACATTTCAGGATTGAAATACAGAACCAGTTTCTCCACTGATATAAAATTATACCACTTAGTTTATATAATTTGGTAATCTGACTGGTATCCTTATTTTTCTGGACACCCACTTCAAGTTTAAGTAACAGAAAACAAATATGATCCTATATGTTTCACTTTAACATAATATGACATATTCTTAGATAATTTCACAACAACAGAAGGTTCGAATTGATTTTCAGACATCCTGGTTCCTCAGAAAGAAACTGACATAAAAATGAAAAAAGAAGGAAAAGTATGAAGAACAATTTATTATCTTGGATTTGTGTGGAACAGGTGAAGAGCTCCCAGCTATTTTCAACATACAGCCCACCTCAGTAAAGGTTGTGTAAAACACAGCCATCAGTTACCAAGAGGGGTGAAAGTGCCCGGTCCACTAGCTGGAACGTGAAGCTTCCCCATCTGTCTGTGGCCTTCCATGCGCAGATTCCCCTATCAGCCTTCTGCCACTCAAGACAAAGGCTAGCACAAACTGTCTACTATACAAGTGGAAGTAAACAGGAGCCCTCAGAATGGCTACAGGAATCAATATCTTCTGCACAGGATAGTCCCAAATTCCTAGCTAGTCTGGATATATGGAGAAAGCTTGTGTAAATGGTGGTGAACTGTCCACAAGGCTATGCTCAGGCTTCCTTGTCTTGCAGAAAAACTCTTTTCTGCAGGGCTGATGGCAGAGAGCACTGTCATGCTGGGGCCAGGACCAGAGCCAGGACTAGAGCTGCTTGGGAGGATGCCATTGCTGGAGCTGTAAAATCAATGCAAAAGTGGTTTGTGGCTTCCTCATGCTTAAATATCACTGGCAGCCATCTGAACCTGGAGTGCTAACAGAGTTAATCCTGAAACAAAACCATTCCAGAAAGAGATCATGAAAGAACCATCAACTTGTTCCATCTTCTCTTGTACTCTTCTTGCCCTGGCTGATTTCATGACTTGAGCTACATTTACATCTATTTACATTTACATTTACATTTACATTTATCAGTTATGGAAGTGGGACATAAGGAGGTAAAGGAAGAGGAACAAGGAATCATCCTGTTTAGTCCAAAGTCCTTGAATTGCAGCCCAGGCTGGCCATAACCTACAAGGTTTGGCAGAAATAGAAAAAATAACCAACAAACCCATAACCCAAATCCAACTGTTGAAGAAAAAAAAATCATGAGACAGCAGCCAGAAATTCAGAGCATGTAGTTTAAAATACTGGTTTGTAGCTAAAGAACACAAGACAAAACTCTGATTTGGAGCAGATCCATGGTGCATGCACCGGAGGAGACTCTTGTCTCACATACTTTGGCTGATGGCTGTTGGGGATTGCTTAACCAAAATATGACAAAGCTGTGGTGAGATTCAGGTGCAGGTGTGCCTTCCAGTGAAAGGGTTCCAGTGGAGTAAACAGCTTGTGCTGTGGAGCACAAAGGGTTGTAAATTCCCTGGCTTTTCACACAGCCTGTCATTACAGAGCCATAGGGTCAAAGGTATGTTTGCTCTTGGTGCTGATTATCATTTGGAGATTCACACTGATATTGTGGTACAACCTTCCTTCAGCAGGAGTGCTGCTTTTGCTGAGGCCACCACCAGCATGGTTTCCTGCAGGCAACTACTGGACTTGAGCAACTTGGGAGAAGCAAGGTTTTCCTTCAGGCAGCCCCTTATCCCCACGTCAGTCAGCCCTGCTCTCTGCCAGCAACCAGAACTAACATTAAGACATTACAGTGGTGAAAAATTCCTACATGACTGCCATTTGGTGAGCTGAAATCAGACCAGGAAGCAAAATATTTCACACCGAGTTAAATTATATATGGAGGACTTCTCAGCTGTGTGGGTGATGACATCTCACTGTCCCCACTGCCCATTGTTTCTTCATGGGCTGTTTGCACAAAAGTAAGAAGTGGAGCACTGAAAGCCTGTCTATATTATAATAATGAGCTATTTGATTAATGAGTCATTTGATATACATAATTGTGCAATATCTAGTAATAGAAAAGTCTTGAGCTATTAATGAGTCCCTTTTCCTGAGAAAGGAAGGATATACTGTTTCAGTGAGTAACCTGTAGAGAACATTTGAGATAACATTACTACTACATCAATATTTTAGGAAATGCAGACTCTGAGAGGATACATTACACTGTTATAAAATACTCTTTGTGTGTTTTCACCACACAGGGGTGATGTGCTACCTGATAGCTGCAGCGTAAGGAGGGCTTTTCACCTTCCACCTCTCAGCTTGGAACAGAACTGGTGAGACAGCAATAGGCTGGCCATTCACTTGTCACTCTCCCCCAGGTCTTGCAGGCAGCTGGGACCTTTGCATTTGAGGAAGTTTGACTCCAGAACAGCAAAAAATGAGCCACTCCTGGCTGAAGTGAACTGCAGTTCCTCTACCAGAAAAAAAGGTATATACAAGGCCGGGAGTGGGGACAGGCATGGAGCAGAAATATGATGTCTGCCACATGTCAAGCACTATTCCCCAGCTGTCATGAGGAAATTCCTTGCCCACTGTGTCTGGGTGGCTGTGCAGTGCTTTCCCTGATGGCTGATCCTCCTGCCTGGTGTGAGCATTTCAGTGGGACTGAGGGTTGCCTTCATCAAGCAGAGGAGGGCATTTGTGCAGCTGGGACCAGTTTTCCTGCCACAGTTGTATACAGGCATGTGGTGTCCATCTCATCCTTAGAAGTTGCACCAGGTCTGGGATGAAGATAAAGAGATGATAGGAAGATTTCCTCCTGTTTGAGTTACCCCACAAAAACACTACCAGTCAAGTAGAAACACACGAGGCAGATCAGACAAGCAATTATGCACATTAGTAGGTGTTTTCTGTTTAGATACCATTTGTCATTTAAACAAAAGCTTAGAATTTCAGAAAACCAGATGGAGCCTGGGTACAAATGCATCATGCTGTTACCCAGCATACATCCACTACAAACTGTGCTTTGAAAAGAGCCCACCTTGGGTGTTGCCCTGGGGGACATGCACCAGCACCAGCCCAATGCCACAGACTCAGTGACTGATGGAGCATCATTCAGATTTGATGAGACCGCCAGAAGGTGTAACTTTGTCAGCTCTAACACAACTCTCGCGGCCGCGGCATCTGAGCAGAGGCGGTGCTCCTGGACACCTCCAGGTGCCTGGCAGTCCTGCCACGACGCTCCGGGATGCGAGGTTCTCAGGAGCATCCTTGTGTCCCGTAAGCGGGTGGGCGGGCAGAGCATCAGTCGCGCCACGACGGCCCTCCCTCCCTTCCCCGGAGAGGACCGGGACCGGGCAGCGCAGGGAGCGCGGGGGTGGCGTGATCCCGCCTGGAGCGCGGGGCCATGGAGGCAGCCGCGGACTGCACCAGGTTCGGCTACATCCTGGAACTGCTGAAGCGGGACAAGGTAGGGACAGCACCTCCGGGATACCGCGGGGCGGGCAGGCAGCGCCCGCGGGGAGAGACGGCTCCCTTCGCAAGTGCTGTGTCCGGTTTTTTAGGGGAATGTGGGGGCATGAATAACTCGCCTTACCGCTAATGTACTCTGGAGGTTCGACTAATATTTGCCGCACACTTCCGAGGCTACGAGGTGAAAAAGTTAAAAAATAATTTCCTTGCACAGCTGGACATGCATCTGTCAGGTTTGCAGCCCTGCTCCCGATCCGTGCGGGTGGAATGCCCCGTTCCAGCGTGGGGATGGGATGCGCCCTGCCCGGGGGGGCTGCTGCTGCTAGCCACCGACTTGATTTCTTGTTGGCAAGTATTTTGAGGAAAATTTGAGTGCGCATTCCGTAGGGGAAAAAAAGAAAGAAAGAAAAAAAAAAAGACTCCAACTATCCAACTTCTTGTACTGTTGAGCTGCTGATATGTGTGAAAACCCAAAGATTCAGGTGTGGTAGTTTTTTTAAAAAAATAAGCAGCCACAATATTTAAAAATAAGTGTGACAAATAATGCGACTATTGGAAATATTGCTTCTTCCAGACTCATCCTGGTGATTTTCCAAAGGCTACCTTCACAGCCAGTTCTTTGTGAACATCTTTCTCCCCCTCCCTCTCCACCACTCCTTCTTCTATAAGTTCTGGAAGAACCTTTAGAGCAGGTGAATGAGGAGATTCCTGGATGATTTTTTGCTTCTCCTTGTCTGGGAGTAATCATGCCAGGACTTTAAAGGAAAATTCAGTCTTATTCTGTCCATTTTACACACCAAACAAAATCATCAGGTGTTTCAGGGCAGAAACTCCTCATACCTGGAATGTTCCTGTAATAGGGTGCTAGATCAGTTCCTTATTCCACAGTTAAGCAGTTTGTACTTAATTCAGACGCCCTCTGTAAGAGCATATGGCTTGGTAGACAGCATAGTTGTCACAGTAGTGCGTGAAATATGCATGTTTATTACAAGCAGAGCTGTTGTTTATACACAGACAGTGACATTGCCAAGTCCCATCATCACAGACACTTGGTGTACATGAAGAAAAGGGGAGCAGTACCAGTTGTGTGACTGCCACAGACCTTCCACAGTGGCGATCACTGCTTGAGCTTCTACAACCTCCCCACTCTTGCTCTCCACATTTTCCTTTTGCATTATTTGAACCTTCAGACCAAGGTTTTAGGCTACAGCCTCTTTGTAACTTATTGATGTTATCCAGCAGCTTGGATGTGTTCTGCTGGGATAATTAAACTGCTTTCTCAGATGACATAAATCATGCCAGCAAAAGGACTCTTCTGCATGCTAAACTGTATTTGCTTGGGGTCAGGGTATTGCTGCTTAGAGGTTCCAGCACTCCAGTGTTCCTGTTCCCATTTCCCCCCATCAATAAAGCTTTTGCAGTAGAGCCTGGAAGCATTAACATTCTGTGAGTTAACTGCTAAGCATCTGGCTTTCACTGAACAAAGACCTATTAGAAAATCAGGACGAAACATGAACACACTTGCACACTCACCTCTCAATACACAGGGTTCCTGCTGGTACGATGCATCAGCTCTTGAACCTTGGGCACATGACCCCTTTTGGCAAGCATGCTGTTTTTCCACTTAGCTGGCAACCTCCCTCAGACCTCTCAAACAGGACAAATCATTACATATCACTTTTCCCCGGGGGAATGTCACTTCAAAAACCTGTTTTCCCTTTTAATGATCTGTATTCATTATTCTCCTGTGACTCCCCTTCACACATACAACTTGCACGTAGTACCTAGAACAGAAAGATACATGTAGATACATTGGAACTTTTAGTTCCAATAAGTTCTTGTGTAATCCATATATCCACAGCATCTGTTTAGGCTCACTCCAATACTCTTTGAGATATTCTGGGCCTCCATGGCACCTGTCACAAATGTCACAGTAGCATCTGAGACCTCCAAAATACCCCTGAGAGAAGATTAACAACTAGCTGCTCTTTGTACCAGAGGCACTGGTGCAGAAGGAGATTGTATGACCTTCTTTCAGGATTCTGAACTCTCAGTTCAAACCACAGCAAGGACACTCAATATCTCAAGATGATGTACTATTCCAGAAATGGTCTCAGGCTTCTTCCAACCGTGCCTCTTCCCCACCCCTCGCCCAAATTATTCCCTGTAAGTTTACTTTTGCAGTAGTCAAAACCCACACACTCCTACCCAGTTATTCACCCAAACCCCAATTCAATCTGTTTTACTTTCATAGATGTTTTGCTTTCTCAGCTGTCCTTGAGATCTTTTTATTTAATTGAAACAAGGATCTTGGCATGCTCTATTTTTTAATCAGGACCCTCACCCTCTCTTCTTGTCCTCACTTGTTTGCTTTGTTTTACCATCTATTCCTATACTCCACATGGTTTACAGAAACCGACAGTTTGTGGTTCATAAAGAACAGCTTTAAAAGCTATTCTCCAGAAGAAGTATTTAGAGAAATAGATACCACTGAAAACAAGCCCTAAAGCCTATATGATATGAACATGAGAAATATATAAAATAATTTTAAGAGCATTTCAAGTTCTCCATGCTCTCCACCTACAGCCTGAGGTGACACAGATTTCTGTCCCTTCCTTCTGCCTGGTTTCTTGTAATGACTAAAGTAAAATTCTCTTGTGGTAGCATTTTTGCTATCGTCCAGGTGACAGTAAGGGATAGAGCTACTGAGGGTTTCAAACTGAAATCACAATGAGGAGCTGGAGAGGAGAAAGACAACATTTACTAGTGGCTGTGGTGGCTGGCAGGTGGCTCTGGGCTGCCTCACTCAGCTGAACTGGAGCTCTGCTCCTCATGCTGAAGAAGATAAGGCTCTACATACTTCTTGTTTATGTGCAGGGAAGTGCTTCTTTAGGGTTTGGGTCCCTATAAGAAGAATTCTCCTCTAACAGCAATTTTCTTCCATTTACAGAGTATTCAAAAGCATGCCAGAATATGTGTATATTTTGAGGGGTGTTTGCACAAAGAAGTGACTCTGGTTGAAAGAGTATGTAAAGATAGCTTGGAGTTCAGTAACAGGCAGCAGCATTAAGTTAGGTGCTTCAGAGAGGTCTGAGTTTGAAATCTAGTAGTCAAGAGCAGTTAAAATCCAATTTGCCTGTCTTCACAGCTTTAAATCAGTTACGTGGCTGGGTTAGTTAGCCTGTGTGACAAAGGTGTGTTTCCACATCTTAGACATATTCTCATCACTCCAACAGTTTCCCTGAAACACCTAGAAGCACATGGGATGGGACATGGCAAGAGTGAGCTGCCAGCATTGTCTTCTGTGACTTCCCTTCTGAAGTCTGAAGGGAAAGAGAGAAGCATACCATGTGTTCCATGTGTACTGTATTATTTATTGTTTCATATATTTATGAAGTCAGAAACTGAGCCTGTGACTGATTTTCCTGTTTTGTTTTTTTTTTCTCTCCTGTAAATGGTTTATATTCTAAATCCTTTTCAAAATAACCTTACATTTTCTTTCTACTGAACAGTAATAATTTCTTTAGAGGTAGGACTCTCTCCTAATTCAGAGCTGGAAGATATTTTGACTTGAATGTCTTGTATTTTTGGTAAGCTTTGTCATTAGAATTCCTTCATTTGCTTGGCAAGTGATTACAATCTATGGAGAGAAAGAGCAGAGTCGTCTGTGTGGACGATTCTATGTGGCTGTTCCTTGGATCTTTTCCTGCTTTCTAGGTGTCCTGGAACTGAAGCAGAGTACTGTACATGTGGCAGTAAGTTAAAAAGTAAAGACACACTGAACCACTTTATCACACTTTGAGACATGCTGGCTATAAATCCTACCCAAAGCTAATTGCACGTTCAGTATTCTGGCAGTTCAGTGAGTGCAGTCTTTATTGACTTTATTCAGTGCCCTGTGCATAGCAGCGGCACATGGGACCTTCTGACTTGTCCAGTCCAGCTGATCAGGTTATGGGATCTGTTAGGAAACCCATCCAGCCTTGAGGATTATGGATCTGTAGCACATCTCTGCAGAGAAGACAAACAACCCTGAACCAAAGGGTTAGGGACTGATATTTTTGTTTTATGACGAGATCCTCAGGCTGTGGTTATGTTCACCTTGAAACACCCAAGGTCTACAGATCCTCACTAGCTCTTCAGGATCAGATAGTTGAAGGGCAGCTATTGTGAAGACAAAACTGAGCCTCTGTTTCTGAGCCAATTAAGGCACATTCTCTCAGGCAGCATAAATTCATGCCTTTTTGCTGTGGGTACAATATATCTTCCAGCCTGCATGGCTGGGAAAATCCTGTGGATAGAAGTCATCTTCATTAGGTTCAACTGTTCAGGACTAGGTAGAGAAGCAAATTGCATCACTGACAATTTACAGAGAGCAGGATGAGGGCTAACACCTCTCTGAATTCATCCGGGAAGAAAACACATTGCACAGGGAGAAAAATGTCTGTGTGATAGCTCAGTCCTCAAGTCAGTCATACCATCTCAGAAAAAAAGTCTATTCTCATACTGCATATCTCCACTGTGATGCATTGGCTTCAATATTTTCAGTCAGAGGAAGTCAGACCACCAGTAAACTGACTCAGTATCAAGCTGTGGTCGCAAAAACAGCATGAAAATAAATCTCTTGAAAAGCTTTGGTCTGATGACATACTGGAGGCAGGGGAGGTGTTGGCGGAACCTTTCTGGTGCTTTGGGAAGGTTTATGTTTTTTCCTGCAGTAGAACTGCAGCTGCACTGTTTAACAAGTGTAGGATTTTTACAGCTTGTTGGAAAGCAGTGCTGCATCCTTCTTGAAACTGTCTTGATAGTTAATGCAAATGAGCACTTGGGAGACTTCTGCATATCAATTATTGAATTAACAAGTACATTTAACCTGAGGTAGGGGGGGAAACAGGATGGCAATGCCCACCCATCCTAGTTTCTGTTTTCTTCTGCTGTCTTGGGAGTGCAGGGCATGCTGTAACCCTGGTCAAACCCTGGTCTGCAGAGGCAACGGGGTGAATTTTGAGGGATGTGTAGAGCTACTTAAACACTACCCAGATGTTACTCCATGCAAAAGGAGTGCCTTGTGAGTAGAACGGGTGCTCAACTGATGCACATCTTTGGCTGGAAACAAAGCAGAAAAGTAGGCCTAACTTCTGTACTCATGCTGATCTTACTAACTCCTAATTAAATAATTCTGAAATATTATTTTTAGAAGCTAAGGACAGGAATCTTTTCTGACACTGCTTTGTGCTCTTATCTTTTTAATGTATCAGTCATTCCTGGCTGTTGCTTTTCCCTCCCAGTACCTGAAACTAATGAGAATTTTTGCACTGCAAATTTAGTAGTCCTGGGTCAGGGGAGGATCAAAAGGCTAGTAAAATGGTGGGTGAGTGCAGAAGAGGGAAGTTTTGTCCTTTGGAGGCCTTCAAGGACATTTTCTTCCATGTAATATCTTAATGTGATGGAAGTGGTAATTAAAATCTTGCTCTAAACCACCCTGAAGCCAGAGCAAACAGATACACAAACAAGATAATACTTTAACTATTAAGAGATTAAACAAAGAATCTTTCACAAGTCCTGGCAGTAACAGTAGCTGTCACTGTGGTCCACGTGAAGACTTAAGGAGAACAGGGGAAAATGTGTGCTCCATGTTTGTCTGTGCTAGCAACATCCACCCGTGCAGGTATTCCCACCTCTGCCATGGAGAGCAGAATGGTTTTCCTAACTGAGCCACAAAACACATTTTTTTTTCCTACTGCTTCAAAGGCAGCGTTAGAGCCAAGGGGTCTTTGTTCTAGTCTGAGACTGATAGTTTATTTGGTCCTGCATCAACCACAATCCAGTGTCAGTGGTGGGGAGTGTGCTAGTGCAGACGAGTGCTTATTAAAAGCTTATGGTCTGTAAAGAAAGCTGGAATCAGGAGAGCTGGGGAACAGTAGAGGTGGGTAAGAGATAATAAACTTATTCAGAGGCTTGCAAATCATTATTGAAAGCATAGTTGGAAGGCTGACAACAACCTTACCAACTTGTTCTCCCCACACCCTGTTAAGGGACAGGTTTCAGTTTGAAAACACATATTGTACATTTACTGGCATTGTCAGAATAATTTCAAGCAGACCACTCTGTATTTTTATGACACTGGTTACTAAAGTAAATGCTAAATAATATCTTTATAAGTCTGTAGAAGGTTCTTCTTTGTTGTACTGGACATGTAAAAAATCACCTCTGTCTTCATGATTCCTGAGTGTAAATTTCCATTCAAGTTTCACATCCATGCCACTGAAACCCAGGTGTAAATAATATCCAAGTAAGGCATTTCAACTGTGTTTGTTTTATTGATTCATAGGAAAAGTAGTTTTGAGGGGAAAAGGGAACTTCTTTATCCTGATGTTTTTCTTCAGCTAGGCAAGTAGGTCAAATTTGGTGTTTGTCAAACTGACAGTGTTTCATCATTCACATAACCCAGGCTTCATGTATTTTAATCAACTAAACCTCCTTCTGCTGTGTAATATGAGGACAGTGCATGCTTTTACTCCAAGCTTGCTAACTGGTGTTCTTTCTCCCTTAGTCTAATGCTAACTGTTGCCACTGCAATGGTTGAGTCTGCACCCTAGCCAAAATCTGAAGGTGCCAGAAATTTAAATTTTTTTTTGTTTAAATTATTTTATAATTTTTGTTTAAATTATTTTTGTTTGTTCTGCTGGATGGTGAAAAGGGTATTTATTAGCCCTTCTCCAATGGAAACATGGTGTTAAGGGAAGGTAGGAGGTGCTGGCCATCATAATCCCTTCCCCACCTCTATTTCATCCCAGCTGCCACAAATGCTGTCTGGTGCATGCCTCCCACATGATATTTGAGAACTCATGACAGTCGGGCAAAGTCCCCAGTGACTGGGGAAGGGGAAACACCATACCTGTGTTTAATTAGGGGATAAAGGAAGGTCTGGGTAATTATACAGACTTTTGAGCCTTACCTCAGTGCCTGGGAAGACCATGAAACAGATCCTCATAGAAAAATGTTAAGGCACATGAAAAACAAGAAGGTGGTCTGACACAGCCAGCACGGCTTCAATAAGTGCAAATTGTGCCTGACCAAACTGGTCACCTTCTGTGATAGAGTGACAGCAAAAGTTGACAAGGGAAGACCAAGAGATGACTTCTGTAAGGTCTTTGACACAGTCCCACATGACATCCTTATCTGCAAATTGGAGAGACACGAATTTAATTGATGGACTATTCAGTGGATAAGAAATTGGCCACAGGGTTGTGGTCAACGGCTCTGGGTCCAGATGGAGGCCAGTGATGAGTGGTTTTCCTCAGGGCTCTCTCTTGGGACTGGTACTCTTCAGTGTCTTTATAAATGATATGGACAGTGATACCCAGGGCACCCTCAGCAAATCTGCAGATGGCACAAGGCTGAGTGGTGCAGCTGACACAAAAGAAGGAAGGGATGCCACCCTGGGGGACCTGGACCAACCTAAGAAGTGGGCCCATGCGACTCTTATGGAGTTCAGCAAGTGCAGGTGCAAGGACCTGGAATGGGCCTACTCCAAACATGAGGATAGACTAGGAGAAGAACTCATTGAGAGCAGCCCTGAGGAGAAGGACTTGGGGGTTGTCATGGATGAAAAGTTGGACATGAGGCAACAGTGTGCACTTGCAGCCCAGAGAGCCAATTGTATCCTGGGCTGCACCAAAGGAAGTGCGGCCAGCAGCTTGAGGGAGGTGATTATACCCCCCTACTCTGCTTTTGTGAGACCCCACCTGGAGTACTGCATCCAACTCTGCAATTCTCAGCACAAGACAAACATAGATCTGTTGGAGTGAGTCCAAAAGAGGACCACAAAAATGATCAGAGGGCTATAGCACCTCTCTTGTGAAGGCAGGCTGACAGAGTTGGGACTGTTGAGCATGGAGAAGAGAGATTTCCATGAATAGGAAGAAATTCTTCACTGAAGGGTGGTGAGACACTGGCTGCCCAGAGAAGTTGTGGATGCTCCATCCCTGGAGTAAGGCTAGGTTGAAGGGGGCTTGAGTAATCCATTCTGGAAGGTGTCTCTGGCCACTGGGGGGGAGGGGGGGGGATTGGAATTAGATGTTTAGGATGAGAGGACACTGTCTTAAGCTGCATCAGGGGAAATTTAGGTTGGACATGCAAAAGAATTTCTTCAAAGCCCAGGGAGGTGGTGAAGGTATTTAAGGAAAGACTGGATGTGGTGCTTAGTGCCAAGGTCTAGTTGACAAGGTGACTGTAGGGCACAAGATTGAACTCGATGGTCTCAAAGGTCTTTTCCAACCTGATTGATTCTGTGATTCTGTGGTCTTCAAGATCGCTTCCAACCCACACTGTTCTACGACTCAGCGGTCCTATGACACAGGGTGCCACAGGAGGTGATCAATGGGAAGGGGCTGAGCGAGGAAGCCCTCAGTATTCCCTGCCGCCGCGACGGGCGGCATTTCCGGCGCGGCTTGGCGAAAGAGAAGGACCAAAACAATAGCAGCGAGGTAGCCGGTGTCCCGCGGGGAGCTGCGCGGCGGGGGCGGCTGGACAGCTCCGCTGTGCGGCTGCTGCCGCGGGCGCGGCCGTTCCGCCCCGCCCGCGCTGCCCCGCGCCCGCCCGCCCGCCCGCTCGCCGCCCGCTCGCCATTTTGCGCCGGGCGCCGCCGCGGGCGCTGCTCACTCTGCGTCCCGGCCGCTGCTCACTCTGCGTCCCGGCCGCCCGCCCGGGCTGACGGCGCCCGGGCGCAGGAGGAGGAGGAGGACCAGGAGGCGCAGGGATGGACAGCGATCGGCTGGAGAGCCCGGTGAGTGCGGGGGGAACCGGCGGGGCGCGGCCGCCGGGGCGGAGTGCGTCGTCCCCCTTCTTGTGCTGCGGAGGGCGAAAGGGTGTGTGCCTGCCTGCCTGCCTGCCTGCCTGTCGGTCGGTCTGTCTGTCAGTCAGTCTGTCAGTACCCCCGGTGTGCGCCGGCAGGTTCGTCCGTGCCTGGCCGTCGGCGCAGCTGGGACGGCGGCCAGGGCTCGCTCGGAGCTCCGACGGGCGCGGTGCGCGGACGGGAGGCGCTCCCCGAGGGCGCCGGGCGGAGCGGGCGCTGCGCTGCCGTTGCCGCCGCCTGCGCCCGCCCGACACCCGGTGCTTGGCGGCGCGCGCTGCCAGGGGCGGCCGCGGGGGTCACGGAATTGCTGAAGAGCCGCACCGATCCACAGGCGGCTCTTTGTGAGACACATGAAAGACGTAAACAAACAAACAAATAAATAAATAAAGTTCCTGACTTGGAACTATTTCCTTAATGAATTCAAGACAGTTTCAGCCCTTAAATGTGAATTGCATGTCAGGAAAGCCTGTTGTTTAACCAGTCTGACACTTAATTTCTTTTTCTTTTTTTTTTTAACCTCGTCCCCCTTCATAAGCCAGCGAGCAAGCTAAACGAATGGACTCCTATTGTTAAGAACTATGGTTGCATTCGTTTCTCTAGGTCCTTGAGTGGAATTAAGACTACTCCCCTCCTTTCCTCCCCTGCATTGCAGACATGACCTAAAGATGAACTGAGTTTGCCTAGTGGCAATGCTCACTTCACTTGGAATGAATGCTGTCAGTGCTTTCATAAATGTTAATTGAGATTTGTTTTAACCAGAGAAGTGCCTCAAACCAGATAAAACTGTGTGCATTTATTCTGCAGAACTGGGGTTTGGTGGCATAGAGCAGTGCCATAAGTCTTGGTGGCTTGTGTTTTCCTGCACTTACACTTGTTTCTCCCTTTTTCTATCATGAAGGTTGCCATTAAGTGTATTGAAAGAGAGCTTATCTGCCCAGCATGCAAGGAATTGTTTACCCATCCACTGATCCTTCCCTGCCAGCACAATATCTGTCACAAATGTGTGAAAGAAATACTTTTTGCATCTGAAGACTCGTTTGCTGATGGAGGCTCTGAATCCTCTAATCAGAGTAGCCCTCGAATTAGAATCTCTGCTTCTAGCATGGACAGAATTGACAGGATTAATAAATCAGGTATGTGTCAGAATTTGTGCTTGTTTTCTTGATTTTATTATTAAACTGGCTTGAGCTGAATGGTATCTGCATTGGTAAAATGTCTTCCTGGTACTCCTGATGTGGTTATAGAGATGACTTAGGGATAGTGCTACTCTTGTTCATTTTGTGTCAAGAACAATGGCAATATTTTTAAGGACAATGCACTCTGTTTCATCTGTAATAGATTCATCTTTGTGACATTCTATAAATCTTTATAACCATTGTGTTTGTTTATTTCTGTATTTCAGTTACATGGAGATGCAATAGCATCATGTTCAGTAGCATGGAGATATAGATTTTGGCGATTTCATTGCCTGCCAGTGGTTTGCTCTGGTTTGCTCAGCCCCAGTGCAGTAGTTCTGACTTCCTTCTGAGCCTGTGTAGACTTTGCGAGCTTTTTTGTGCTGCCCACTTCATTATGCATACAATAAATAATTTTCCATTGGTTATGATTATTGCACAGTTGCAGATTTGAAGGACAGATGACTGTAAGCAGACAGCCCTAACAGCCTCCTTCACTGTGGTGTGCTCAAAGATTTAAGGATGCTTGGCTTTAGGACTCCTTATGCTCTGTGTGGTAGTGTGCTAAAAAGATTCTTGCAGTCTTCATAATCCATGGATGACTTGGTCTACTTTTATACAGATGCATTGAAAGTGCCTTGTGCACGCTTTACTTCTTCTTGAAGGATACCTCATCTTGGCTTTCAGGCTTTCTTCTGACATAATTATTCATTTTAAAACCACACTCTCCTGTGCTCTGGAAGAGTTACCAACAAGACAAACTCTAAAGCTCTATCTTACATTATGTGTTACTAAGGTTCATCCTTCCCAGTTTCACACATCAAATGTGCAATTTCACCAGCTTCTTTTAAACAACTATTTAGTACTGTTTAGTACTGAATTGTTAGTACTGATACTCTTTCAAATCAGTTTGTTAAGTAAAAAAACACTAGTCCTTGGTACTCCCCCTGCCACCACCACCCTGTCCTGAGATATATGTACACAAGTTGTTGCAGGAGTTCTAATCTTTAAATTCACTGTGATCTGCCACCACCTCAGCAAACTGGTGGGAATATATCTCCTCATCTGACCTGCAAACAGAGAGGTGATTGCTTTCCTGAAGACCTGTTTGATGAGTAGCAAGAGAGGATTGAGATTTGGAAATAATGAGCTTCCCCCCTCTTACCTCAAAGAGCGTTGGGCAGATGCACATTACAGGAAAATTATCATCTCAGTTCAGATTCGTAGAATGAAAAGCATATGGAAATGGAAGCATTAAAGAACAAATTTTTAAATTCAGATTAAACTGTCTTTGTTTCTAATGTTACAGGCATTATAGATAGCTTCATTGCTATATCGAGTGTGATATTTGCTCTCAGACCAGTTTGGTACCAGCAAAGCAATTTACATTTGCACAGTTGTTGTCTTGCATCTGAAGTACTCATAGTGTGCATTGTCTTGCTAAATTGGCTTTGTGATCTGTAGGGAAATTTTCAAGAAAACAGCTCCATAAGAGAGAAAATGTAAGGAAAACATCCAAAGTGGGGTCTCACATGCATAACAAACCCACTAGAACTTCTGGGAGGCTTGTGCAGAGCATGTCAGTGTCAAGATCTTAGTGTGAGATTTCAAATTGCATATGATACCTTGTTCCCAGTGTGGGGGTTTTATTTTTTTTTCCACTTAAAGAATTCCTGATGACTCCATAAGGAATGTAATCTTTTTAAAATGGGTTGGCATTTAAATTCTTGGTATGCCAGAAGGAGCTGGTCAGTATTTGGTCATGTTCTGTATTTGTTGTGCACACACAGCTTGCATTTACAAGTACAGTTTATTTTAATGTAAAAGGGACAGAACTTGTTGAAATGGAGTGTATGTGCTGCTTAAAATCCAGTGTGTTGGTTTAAAAATACCCCTCTGCTTATATTGTATTTAAAATCATTTTTAATTAACAAAATCTTGCTGCATATAGCATGAAAACGAAGGCTATTTCTTATTGCTCTTCCATTATCTCTAATGCTACTGTAATTACAGTGTTGGTGTAATTAAAGCATGTAATGTGGTTATGTTGACACTTGTGCAAATGTTTGAAATATCTCTCCCTGTGCCCCTCCTCTCCAATGCCTTATTTCTCCCTTTCCCCGTTCTGCTTAAATTTTACAGTTGTTTTATATGCTAGGAAATTAAACATTCTTGCCTTTCAACTCTACAGGAGTTTAACAGCCACAGGAGAGAAAAGAGTTGATTCTTTTCATTTGAACCATTGTAAACCAATGGCATATCTCATTTTTTGATGTCTAAACAGCTCTCTGTTCATTGTTTGCAGCCTCACAGAGGAGGTCTTTTGGGCGCAGAGGTAGAAATGCTTCACTTCTTGTGTTGGCTAGAGATAGTCTAGCATTTAGATTTCGAGTTAAATATTGTTGGTTAGCATATAGCTTTTTGTCAGTGGTCAAGTCCACAAAAAGGCTTTTGCAGTGAGCAAAGGTACAGCAAAGAAGTTCTATAAGGACAGCTTTTCATTCTGTGCAAGACTGATTTAAAGGTCAACTGGACTGGAATTCAGTTAAGGGTTGGATTATATATTTTTCCTTCTGTGTATATGACTGAGTATACACTGGAGGGTACAAAAATGCACACAGATCCACAGCAATCACCACACCACCTCCTCCACCCCCTGCTTTTTAATTTTCAGTTAACATGCTCAAGTTTCAATGAAACTGCTGTCTTAGTGGTAACCGAGTGTGGTTATTGGATTGTTCTTCCTTACATTTACAGGTCATGTTTGGCTATCACTTCTAAGTGGAATGTAAAATTGGCTCTTTATTTTATCTAAGCCCTCTTAATTTGGTGAGGAACAGATTGAAATTTACACCGTGTTGATATGAGTAGGTAGTTCTGAATTTCACAGTTTATCACAGCAGATGACTATGTGAGGAAAACTAAATATTTAACACTTACAGACTTGTAATATTTGGTTTGTCTAATGACATGATCAAGTTAAATGGTAGTCTTTTAATTATATCTCATTTCCGAAATTGAGCTTGTCTGAGCAGCTCAGCCACTGTGTTGACTTTTTCAATACCGATTACTTTTTTCTATATATAATGGTTGGTCAAAAACAGGAGAAAAATCCCCCAAATTCCTTGTTGCTACAGTATTGGCAGACACATGAGCAATCCATAGGAGTATGTTGTCCTTCAAGAAAGATGTGAACTGAGTCAAACACAAATCTGAATTTCACATTCAATGGAGGACTAAGCAGCTGATGGGAAGAGGAAGTTTAAATTGCCTCTGTTGAAGGCTGAAAGTGTCATGAAACAGAGATACCATATGATATCATCAGACCTCTCGGAAGGCTGTGTTTTCTCTTTTTGCAGAAAGCTCTTTTGTTTTGTGAAAAAAACAAAGTATCTGAAAGTAACATATTAGCTCTGCTGGCTTCACTTATGGGGCCTTTCCCTTCTTCCCTCTCCCTTCTCCCCTCTCCCATTTCCCTTTCCCCTTTCCCTCCCTTCTCCCTCTTCTCCCCTCTCTCCTCTTTCCCTGTTTACCCCTTCCCTTTGATATACCCATCCCCTTTTCCCCCTTCCCTTTTTCCTTCCCCCTAAAAACCCATCCAGAAACATTAACTGCGTTGTGGGGTGGCAGTATACATTTCTATTTAAAAAAACCCAACCTTTCAAGAGAATCCAGTTGACTTTTAAATCTTTTTTTCTTAAACTTTCACACATTTAATGTTCATGTCTTCCACAATGATAGAATTCTGGTAATACAGTTTACTTGAAAAACACAACTTTAAAATGTCTTATCCCTTTGCAAACCATTCACTGCAGCTAGGACTTTACAATATTTTACATGTTGGTACCTCTCCTTGGGAAGATGACATTTAAACATTGTCTTTAAAAGACATACTTAAGATTGCTCCTTGACTTGAGTCTTTGCAATCTGTATGGTAATTTTTGTGAGTCTGAGCATGAGTATATGTTGTGATTTTTTTTTTTTTTTTTTTTGCAACTGATTGAGTAACTTATTGCAAGTGGAGCAATCAGTTTACAAATCGCAGTAGAAAATTTCATGTGATGATTTCTAATAGTTCACTAAATACATATTTGCTTGTTGTAAACTGAATTGGCAAAGTGTAAAAGAGTGTGGGTAGGAACCAGGTTTCTCTGAGCTGCCGTCTAAATTTGTCTACAAAACCCAAGCGGTTTGTTGCTCTTTTGTTTTTCATGAGTGCTTTTTGTTTGTTTGGATTTTTTTTTTAATATAACCAGAATTTAGTTTCAGCAAATTGGATCCAATACAGACAGGAAAGACAGTGTCCAAAGTAATTATCACTTCATCAGTGCTTTCTTCTTAAGATATGAGTGTAGAAATCCTTTAAGCAGAAAGCAAACAAAAGTGTTAATATTTTAACACTCACAAGGCAAAAAGAGAATGTATTTCCTTATTTTCGAGTAATAAAATGGCAGAGCACGCCAAGGAGCTTAGCAAATAAATTTTCAGAATTTAAAAGAAGAAAAAAACCCCCAGCCTAGACTCTTGGAGTGCTATCAATGAAAAGGGATGAGACATCTGAAGGTGTGCAGGACTTCCTTGATACTGGATTGCTTTCCATAAACAATGTCACCAGTCTTTTCAGAGCATGGCTCATGATGACAGTCTCATTTCGGTCCACCACAGGCAGAATGAAAGGCCTCCATTGCAAAGAATATGAATTTCAGATTGTATTTTTAAACTTGACCACTGCACCATGTTTTTTTTTTCCTTGCTATCTTGCTTTGTCATTATTTGCTCTCTGCTCTAGCATACTACTTGTAGGCAGTCCCAGTATATGCCGCAATGTATGTTTATTTTGTTAGTTTCAGCAAATGTGTGTATTCTAGGTCACCTTTTGTAGCTGTTGTCTGCATGGCACTGCATGTGAAGTAATCTTTTTGTCTAGGACATTGTAGAAGTCTGTGTAGAAGATTCCTCTGTTCCTGTGTGCAGTACTAGCTTGGAGCATACACTGGAAGTACAGTTTGTGTTTCACTGTTGTTGCTGTGCCTTGCATGTGTGTGTTGCTGTGTATGCCAAGTCATAGGTACTGCAGGATGTGCAGTAATTAATTCACTTCAAGTAAGTACTAAAAAATGTGAAATCAGACAAAAATCTCTGCTCCCTTAGGCAGAGAGTTGCATATCTGTGCCTTGTGTCACCCATCCTGTTCCGTAAATGCAGCCTAGTTGTTCTGCTCAGAACTCACAGAAAGGCATGCAACCATGCTGGGTGGGAGATTGTCAGTGCATGCACACTTATCCATGCTCTGATTGTGACCTCTTAGCTGACAGTCACGCATAACTACCACAGGTCAAATTTCAAAGATATTTAGAGGTACTGATTCCTTACAGGAGTATTGGTTTGGTGTTTTGTTTGAAGCGAATGGAAAGGGCATGATAGGAATGGAAGTTTTGGATTGTTAGGTGGAGGAGCAACAGGAGAGCAGCCTAAGGCAAGTGTATTTTGGGTAGCAGCACAGGACACTTCAGAAAGCAATAAAGCATTAGCATTTTTGATGGGAAAACATTGGTTAAATACAAAGAAGAACAAATTTCTCTTTTGGAAGAAGAGCCAATTTCAACACTAAGAATTCATCTTTAAGTCATACCTACATTTAAAAAATTTTTAATGTTCTGGTTTCAGCTGGAATAGAGTTAATTGTGTACTGGAGTATATATTGGAGGGATAATAATAATAAAAAAAAGTAATACAAAAGAGAGAGAGTGGTAAAATCCAAGAGAAATAAGTGATGCACAATACAATTTTTCACCCAGTGCCCACCCTGTCACACCTGACTGCCCCTAGTTTATCTCCTGGACTTGACCTTCTATGGTTTGGAGTACCCCTTTGGCCGTTTGGGTCAGCTGTCCTGGTTGTTCTCCATCCTTGCTTTTCATGCACCTGCTCTCTGGTGAAGCATGGAAAATAGGAAAGTCTTGGATTTGGGGTAAGCACTACTTAGCAACAGCCAAAACATCGGTATGTAATAACCTTATACTGAATCCAAACCACAGCACTGTAAGAGCTACTAAGAAAATTATCTCTAACCCAGATGAAATCAGGAAAGTTAGTTATACCAATATGCAGTGCTCTCAAAGAGATCTTAAAACAATGCACCAGCACTACAGAAGATGGAGTTTTTTGTTTCTTTGTAAAGGCAAGCTGGGAGGATACAAGTGAAGCCTAAAGACTAGCTTAGCCTGCTTTTTAAATACATGAAGGATTCTTTCTGGTAGTTGCAGCCTGTGGGTTCGTGAGTGAGGTGGGATGCACTCCTGGTTTGATAACCTCCGGAATATTACCTTGTGAATAACCTCTGACTCTGTGTGAGCCATCTCCATAGCAGACTCAAAAGGCTTCTTAAGTTACTGGCTTTTCTTGAGCCTGTGATTTTATTTTGGAGAGAGGGGGACATTTGTGTGTAGCTGTTTGGTAGGAATGCAGCTTCTCTACAGCTCCCCCTTTAGAAATTAATAAAGATAGATATATGCTATTTAACAGATCCTTGTGGAGATCTGTAGTTCTTCAGTTCAGGGTAGAATAACCTCTCAGGTATAACTACCTCAGATTCCTCTTTGGTGTATGGGGCTTATTTAGCAGCCCTCCTTTATTGAGGCCTTTCAGGAGGGGTCAAGTCAGCCTCAGCATTTTTTGACTAAATGGTTTGGCTGAGATGCCATACTGTTCCCTCATTTTCCTGTTTTTTTAATGATACCTCTTGGGATGAGTAAAGTAAGTTTGTACACAGCCAAAGCAAACTTCAGGGAACTCAAGGTTGGCAATATATTTCTGTTGGTCTGGGAGTAAGATCATTTACTTCAATATATTAAGAAGCTGTTGCTCTCTATATAGGTAACCAGTTAGTCTAAAACTACTTGGCTTCCATGAGGTTTTGTGTTTATTGTTTCAAAAGGTTACAGCTTGAGTGCATCCAAAACTAGATAAAGAAGATGGAATTGGAACAGCTAAATTTATCTTCACATAAAATAGAAATTTAGAGTAGTAGTTTGTAATGTCCCTTGGAGTCAGCCATGACACTACCTTGTCAGGCCATTTGTATTCTTTGGCTTGGCAGACTGCATATGAATTAGTGTGGTACTGGTTTGGACAATGTGCTACAGTCTGGAATTGGTTCGTAAATTCCTGTGCTTCTTCTGAAATCTAAACCAGCTTGGTTTATGCTCATCCTAAATTGGGTTTTGGTGTCTACACAGGCAGAAAACGCAATTCACTGACTCCTAGATCAACTCTGGTTCCTTGTCCAAGTTGCCAGCGGGATATTGATCTCGGAGAGCGTGGCATCAATGGCTTATTTCGCAACTTCACTTTGGAAACCATTGTGGAAAGATACAGACAGGCAGCCAGGGCAGCCATTGCAATTATGTGTGATTTCTGCAAGCCTCCACCTCAGGAGTCCACAAAGAGCTGCATGGACTGCAGTGCAAGCTATTGCAATGAATGTTTCAAAATATACCATCCTTGGGGAACTGTGAAAGCCCAGCATGAATATGTAGGACCAACCACCAACTTCAGACCCAAGGTAAGTGTACTGTACCTGATAGAATTCAGGTTGCAGCATTCTCACGTAGCTGCAGACAGATCTGTGCAATGATGGTTGCTTTTTAGGACCATGACTGCTTTATTGACTATTGTTGTTAATTATTGAGTGAACCACAAGCTTTTGCTCCTTGCTGATGGTCAGGTGGCTGTTATTGAACAGGACATTGAGAACATACTTAAACGGTCCTGTAAAAATAGGGTTTTTTTACTTTGTGGAATGGATTGTGTTACTTGTGATTTGAGTCTGTCTTCTTTTTTTTTTTTTTTTTTTTTTTTTTTTTTTTTTTTTTTTTTTAAAGGTTTAATGAAAAGAGATCACAGAATATTCTAAGTTGGAAGGGACCCACAAGGATCATCAAGTCCAGCTTTTAAGTGAATGGTTCATGCAGGGATTGAATCCACACCCTTGGTGTTATTGGCACGTTGCTCTTCAGGATCTAGAATGGGACTGACTAGGGAGGATGCCTGTGTGTGATAGACTTAAAAACCCTGACACACCTGTCCTCTTCCATGTCCCCTTTGGGCACATCCCTTTTGGATGCTTTGTGCTTGAACTTGATCCATCACCAAGCATCTTCTTTCTCTCCTTCCTTGCATCTAACAGGAGCAAAAGTTGGAGTCAAGGTCTCCATTGTTATTACACCATAATTTTTTTATCTCTTGCAGAAAAGATAAAAATATTATGGCAAAATTTCTACTTTATACACCGGTGCTGCTGTTGCTGCATTCAGACAAAACAGTGATAACAAAATGCCACTACCTTTGCGTCTCGTGCTGATTGCGGTGCAGTATGTGGCAGGCCCGTATTGAATTTGTTACATCACAGATATTACATATCACAGATGCCATCTTGCTAACCAGGGACCACAATAATGGCTCTAAATGTTCCAGCACATGCTGTGTGCCTGTGCATCCTTGCTGGAAGTCCCACAGATGCCTGAAATGCTGATAGTCAAGGAGTCCTGATTAATTATGATTAAATTAGGTAAATTTGATTATTGTGCAATGTGTAAGAAGCTCTTGACTGCTGATGTACCTTCCTTCTGAGACTGGAAAAAATTGAGCATCTAAAGTTAGCAAGCTGGCTTATCAAGAAGTTCACTTGGTAGTGTTTTCCTTGAATCTAAAACATTAATTCCAGTTAAGAGTGAGCACGTGCTTCAAATGCCTTCAAATGTGCTTGCACACACATTGTGTGAAATGTCCCTCTATTGGATAAATGAGAAAGGTGAAAGTTCGCATACTGTCTTCTAGCTCTTGCTTTAAAATGCTATACAGCTCCTTAAAAACTTCTCTTCTATGGCATCTAAATCCTCACAGCTGCAACATTGCTATTTGAAAATACCAAAGGCATCTTATGATCCCTGTGGACTCCTAAAAGTGCCCTATGGTGTGATACTGCATGCAGACTGAATTAAGGATTAAGTCAGTAGTTGAATTCTCTTGAAGCAGAGCAAAATGTGGTGAAGTGGTTTAGATTATTCTGATGCTGATGTATTGAGTGTGTGTGCCTATGTGGGATTTAGCATTTCTAATTATATATGAAGACAGGAAGAGGGGAAAAAAGGAGAAAAGCATCGTGTAGTTCACTTTAGATACATCTACTTTTTTTAAAACTTTCCAGCAGTGGTAAGCTGATCCTAACTGTGCTTTTATAGAAACTTTTCTGATAACTGTTTGAGCTTAATATAAAGAAGGAAAAGTGCATTTTTCATTGCACTGCACTTTTAAGACCTGAGCTAAAAGCATGAAGTATTTGTTGATTTCCTAAAAAATATCTTCAGTCACCACTTTAATTTACAACCAAGCTGGAGAGCACTTTGTAGCATGTGTGCTGGGGATGGGAGCAATACATAATGGGCTGATGGTTCTTGAATTTTGAGAGAAGACCGAGCAGTCTGCTGACCTCTGCTGTCTCTTGCTTGCAGGCTGTAATTCTTGCTTATATGAGGAGTTGAAGAAATATATGGATTTTCTGTGAGGTGTGGCTATACACTGCTGTGGAACAATTATTTCCACAGACTAACTGAATGAATGTAGTTTTTTGGAGATGTTTGCCTGCACAGCTGATTTTTTTGGCAGCTTCCTTTTTTCCCTTTTTTATTTCCTTCCAAATCCAGTAGTCAATCCAAATGGGATTGCTAATTGCATATTTGGCTTAATAATAGTCTTAGGGTGCTGGTGAGACTGGTAATTTTGGGCTTTTCACCATAGCCCAAGACAACATTTGAGACTTGAAAGCTTGTTTCAGGTTTTAGCTTATTCTATCCATATTTGTGCTGCTCACAATTTTCTGTTTTTCTGACGTTTCTTGTGTGGGGGCATATTGAAACTGGAAAACTTCCTCAAAAGCTCCTATTTGGTACCTTCTGTGGAATAGATGATCCAAATGTTGTCTTTCAGTGCTCTAGAATGAGGCAAAGCAAGCATTGTTTGTTTTTTTTAAACCAACACACACATGCGCACACACACACACACACACACACACACACACACACACACACACACACACACGCGCTTTATATGATTTAATCTGTTCCCTGAGCCTGGAGTTGAGCGGAACTTTTTTTAACTCTTTGAGCACTTACTTCAACAAGTTCAGCTTTTGAAAGATGATTTTTAGCAAGCACCGGCTTTCTCGCAATGCTATTTGAGCTAATCCTGGAAGTAGGACTCAGTGTGAACAGCTTGAAACTGGAGTCAGGCAGGAAGATTGAAACACTGGAGTGTTTTGCCTTTAAAATGACTGTAGCTGATGGTGTTGGCTGCACTGTGTTGCTCCAAGAGCAATAGCTATGTGACTTATCAAAATCTAGTTTAGACTTAAATTGCTACAGTGTTATGTCAGCTCTTGCTTTAAGAAACTGTTCATAGCTCTTGAAGCTGTTCATTGCAAGAGACGCTGGCATGAGCATGGTTAAGACTAACAAGCTGGGTGTGTTATATATTGCATTTACACCTCTGAGCAGGAGTGTAGGGTGCTGGAGGCATTGCAAACAACATGGGTAGGGTTTAGCAAAAGATTGATTGCTATATGGAGGCTACACAGACACTGCTAGAGGTTTACTTACTGTAAACCTTGTGAAACTGTGTGTGTTCATCTGCTCACTTTCAATGGCATTGACAAATATAAAAGGTCGAAGATAAACTGACTATAAAAAGTTCATTGATGAAATCACATGCTGCTTTGGGTTGATTGTTTCGATTTTTTGTTGAGAGCCTCCATTTTTGGAAGTACACTGTATTGTCTCTGCTCCTTTCCCTTTTTTCCCCACAGATTTTGATGTGTCCAGAACATGAAATGGAGAGAGTAAACATGTACTGTGAAATCTGCAGAAGGCCTGTTTGTCATCTTTGCAAACTGGGTGGAGGTCATGCAAACCATAGAGTAACAACCATGAGCACTGCCTACAAAACCCTTAAGGTAAAAGAAAATATTTGGACCTGGCCTTAATAAGGGGAAGAATACTTTTGATGTGAGGGCAAACTCCCACTGGATAGAAGCCAGAATGTGTATTTAGGAGGCCCTGCACTAGTCTTGAGACCTGTTGTTGTGCAACACTGGTTGATGTATATATTAATGTGATGTAGGGTACATTTTAGAAACTAAACTCTGCTTGCTATGATGCTTGAAACATAACACTTGAAATATGCTTTCATTTTATTTCAGCTAATTGTACAGCAGTACAGACAGTGGAGAAGGTCTAGGCAGTTAATCAACTTTACAATCAACTTTTTTTAATATAAGTGTTCAGGTATCTTATAGCTAGTGGTAGAGGATACTGGAGAAGCACTTCTGAAAAATTTGCATCTGAAGTATCTGTTGATATCTTTGTATGTATCTTTATGTTTCTGAAGCTGCATAGTTGTTAATTTCCTAAGCAAAGCACAACAGAGAAAACTTACGAACATCAATTTGTTATTAAAGACGGCACCTACTTTCTCTTCTTCCTTTTTTTCCTCTCTTGCTGTCAGGAGGAAAAAAAAAGGAAAAGAAAAGACCAGATTAGCCTGCCTTGTGGTCTTTGGCCTCCTCACCAGTTGGCAAGGCTTTTCCTGTACAGCCGCTAACTCTTGCAGCTAAGGAAGCACAGGGACAAATCTGTGATTTGAACTACTCATTTTTCTAGCAACTCTTACTACAAATGGGTTAATAACTATCAACTCCCTTCTGTAATTTTAATGTCCTGAAGCCTCTTTTTCCCAGTCTAAGAGAGGGCAATTCCTGCTTGATTGGGAGCCAACTGACAGTTACCTCTGATCCCTAGAGCCTGTGCCACCAGTTTTGCTCACAGTTGCTTTGCAGTCACTCCAGGTCACCAAACAATTCTCCACAGGACTGCTGCTCATAACTGGCATCACGCTGTTGTCCTTGTGGCTTGATAAACTTTGTGCTGGTTGTCACTTTGTGTGGAATGCCCTATTCTTGCTGTTTTACTTCAACAGGAGAAACTTTCAAAAGATATTGAGTACCTCATCAGTAAGGAGAGCCAAGTGAAATCTCACATCACACAGCTGGATCTGCTGCTGAAAGAAACAGAGGTAAGAGTGGCTTGCAAGTTGTCTGGGATTGGCCTTTGCACAGACACAGGAAGGAATCAAAACTGTTTTCAGTGAAGTGTTTCAAACTTTGGGTTTTTCAGTAAAGTAGTAAAACAATTTTTGAACAGTTTGTTGTAGTACTGAATCACACACGGTAAGACCTAGTCCTGCCAGTATAGGAAGTAGACAGAGGGAAGTTCATTTTTGGGTGCTGCTGTAAATTTAAATGAAATAAAACTTACTTGATGCCTTAACCAAAGTGGGTTAAACATAGGGCATTTGTGTATTTATGATGGTGCACTATTTAAGCTGCCTTGAGAAAGTCAGAATTGAGGGAAAAATCTCCCTGCAGAAGAGTCACATACAAGCTGAAAAATATCAAGGCAGAAATTGCAGAAGCTCCTGGTCTGGTGTATCTTGATTACAGATTGCCTCTGTGTTTTGCAGTTCCTTTTATCCCGGGCAGTAGTCAGGGGTGGCACTATGTTCAGAGAAGCTGGGCTGCGTCCTCAGTTCAGGGTGATTAGGGAAGGTGGAAGAGCATGTAGCTCTTGGGCAGGAAGACTTCAGAGACTGACATGTTTTTACAGTGCTCTTTTGTGAGCTATCTAGAAAAATGTAATGCATAACTCAAGGTGTAATCAGAGGAGTACTCTCCTCTTTTCATTCTCTGTTAAAGACAGCAAATGCTGACTAGCTTGGGTGGTGTGCTGTTCTCATTTTTGGTGCTGAATAGCATAACAAAGCTCATTAGTCTTGTCTGTCAAATGGATGACTAGATTACTGTGATGTCTTGAACAACCTTAAGTATGTTTCTGTACAGAGCCACAACAATATAGAATCTGTCTGAAATGTCTTTTGTTTGCTCCTAGTGCAACAGTGAAAGGGCTAAACAAGAAGCATCTCAGAGTTTTGAGAAATTATATCATGTCCTGGAAGAGAAGAAATCTGCAGCTCTTAGGGCAATTGAAACTTCTAAGAATATAAGGTTGAAAAAATTGCAAACACAAGTGGAAGAATACCAAGGGCTCCTGGAAAATAATGGCCTTGTAGGATATGCTCAAGAAGTGCTTAAAGAAACTGATCCCTCCTGTTTCGTTCAAACAGCAAAACAACTTCATGTCAGGTATCTTAAATATCTTCTGTTTGAGGTTCAGGTACTGTTCCAGGATGTCCGTGCAATTTTATTCTTGGGTGATGGTAGTGGTCATGTTCAGTTGGAATTCCTGTATTAGAGTGTGCATTAGGAAACAACACTCTGGAGACTAGTGCTCTTGTCCTATATGCCTATTCTTGTTCAGTGGGATGGCAGTGGAAGGGTAGTCAGTTTAGCTCCCTGACAAATTCCTTGTCTCAGAGATTTTATCAGGTATTTGCAAGTTAATCTAAAAGGTCTCTTCTGGCTTTAAGCTCTTTGTGTTCTCTACTGGCTCACATCAGTTTTGTTCTTTGAACATAGTTCTCCAAATTGTTTAAATGCTTTGCCAACTGAATGACTACCTGTTCATTATCTTTACACTGATCTACAAAAGGTCTTTAAATTTTGCGTTTGAGAATCTTTCTAGAGAGAGAGAAATTTCTGGGAGACATCAGTAAAAGCATCAACATGGAAGGAGAAAACTTTTTTTTTTTAAGCAAAATCCATCATTTTTACTTTAGGTACTGTCCAACTTTAATTGCCTTTTTTTCTCTTGTGCCATCCCACTTCTGTTTTTTTAGAATCCAAAAAGCTACTGAGTCTCTGAGGAGCTTTAGGCCAGCAGCTGAAACCACTTTTGAAGACTTTGTGGTGGACACTGCTAAGGAAGAAGATATTCTTGGTGACTTGTCCTTCCATTCCAATGGTAAAATCTGAGAGCATTAGGTCTTTCTCAAGTTTTAGCTTTAAGGGCTTCTCTGCAGAAAGGCCGAACTTGCACAGGGCAGCAGTTGCAGAGCTCAGTGTTGTGACTTGCATTGTTCCTTCTTGTCTTCACAATTCAGAAAGCATTACCTGGCAGCAATGATAGTTTCAGCTTTTATAAAGAAGCTAAGATGGCATTGCCTTCAGTACTAGCTTGCATTGCCTTCCAAAATACTGTAGTTACATCGCACTCAAGTCTTTCTAAATGCTTTTTATTGCATGACAGAAAATAATAGTTTTTAAAGCTGCCAGCAAAAAAAGGTTCAAGCCTTTCAGAGTAAAAACAGAAAATAGGGGATTTATTTAAGTGTATGAACAGAGAACCATCCTCATCTACTCCTTTTAACTGAGTCAGATTCCCCCCTTTAAAAGTGCTATAGCTCAACAAAGGGCTTATATCTTGGTTTAAGACAGTTTTAAGAGGTGGATGCTTTAAAGTGAGTTTCCTCCTCATATAGTTTTAACCAATCCCTTTCCATCAATAGGGAAAAACAAATATGAGTAGATAGAAGTGAAAAAATAACAATTTACTAAAAACCAAAATAGCATCAGGCCAAAAATAACAGTAATAGTCCCAAGTTACAAAATGGCTGAAATCTCACAGGAGCGCAGATAGATGTGGAGTACAGTAACATTTTGGGTTACCCAGGACTGGTTATATGGTTAACTCCAAAACAAAATGTATGTAAATTTCTGAGGTTTTTTTCCCTCATGTGTTCCAGGTCTAGAAATACCAGAAATTAATGAAGAGCAGAGCAGAATGTACAACAAAGCTCTGATCAGCTGGGAATGCCCTGGGAAGACAGAATCAGCTGATATCTATGTTCTTGAGTATCATAAACTTAATAAAGAAGAGGAGAGTGTGACATGGCAGAAGACTGAAGTCTGTGGCAAGAGCAAAGTATTGTCTGATCTTGATAATGACAGCAGCTATGCATTTAGAGTTCGAGGATACAAAGGGTCCATCTGTAGCTCTTGGAGCAGAGAAGTTATTATGCGTACTCCTCCAGCTCCAGGTATGGGGTTTTCTTATGTCTGTCAGGACTTGGACTTTGATTTCTGGGCTTTTTTTCTAGTTCAGGATAGTCTATGACTGTGATTTTTTTAAGAGCTGAAAGTAGTTTCCAGTCAATGCCAGATGTCTCCTACTGAAACTGTTACCAGTTCCATAAATGTTTAGAAACACTGTTAGAGATTAAGTAGGTAACATACAGACACTGTTAGCTTGCTTGGTATTCCTGGTAGCCTTTAAAAGTGACAAATTCTAATGCCAGTAGGACTTAAAATTTAGCTTATAAGTACAGAAGACCAAATACATAACTAAGAAGAATTTTTTTGGGATACTGTTTTTCAGTTTTCAGTTTTCTTTTCGATGACAAATGTGGGTACAACTATGAACATCTTCAGCTGAACCCAAGAAGAACCTCTGTGGAAAGTAGGGCTGGATTTCCTTTGCTTTTGGGATCTGAGCGCTTGCAGGTTGGATGCTACACAACCCTGGATTACATCATTGGTGACACTGGGATTGCCAAAGGGAAGCACTTCTGGGCTTTTAGTGTGGAAGCCTATTCATACCTGGTGAAAGTGGGAGTTGTTCCTAGCAGCAAGATACAGAAATTGTTCCACAATACCCATGATGTGAACAGTCCAAGGTAAATTGCATACTCTTACTTTAATGCATGTTTGACATAAGGAGATGGCTTTTTAAAAAGTAAATTTAGAGCAGGTGTGGTCTCAGTTAGTATGCAAGGTGAACCTAACCAGTGAAAAATTTGAGAGATATGGTGTAAGCAGGTTGTCCCATTCGTCCCTTAATATTAGCAGAAAGATGTCCTTACTATCCAGAGTCCTATTTTCTTTCTTTTTGAGAAAGAAGTCACGTTCCTGTAGATGCCAAGGAATGTCAGTTAAAGCAAGAAGGTTAAAAATGAGTGTAAGTTTTAAGATTAAAGCAATGCTTAATTATCAGTAGTAAGACTCTGCCTTAATTCCCTTAACATACAAGGTTTGGCAGGCTTTCAGAGGTACAGTGTTTACTGAACATATTTGTATGTTTTTGCAGTAGCTGTGTCACAGTGGCTTCCAAGTCACTGGCTTACCCCAGGCTACACATTTACATAACTGTATTGGAGTGCTACTGAGCACAAGCCAAAGTACAGTGGACAAACCAGTAAAAAGATTGCCATCTCACAAGTACAGTTGTAGCAAGCCTGGATGTGTATAGGAACTGCAGGCAGGGAGGCTATCTCCTGGGGACTCCTTTTCTGAATTTAACAAATATTTGGCTTCCTCCTGTATAACATGCGGGAAATGTGTCAGTGCAATCCTGAGCTGCTTAAGGCCAGATGAAGCCATTTGCAGAGTGAGAAATTAGATCTAAATTTGCTGATTTCTTTTTCCTTCTCCACACAGATATCTGCAAAATTTTAGCTGACACAGAAACAACTACCCCCACAAGCATCCCAAAACTGAAATCTTATGTAGGGAATGTCTGTACTGAAGGATTGTATGCTTCTCCATGTGTCTTTATCTGAGGACAGAGGTGGAGGAAGCATGTAGACTGACCAAATATGTCTGCAGATTCTTCAGTAACCAGCTGGGAAACTGTCAGAGAAGTCTTCAGACAGAGCACTTTTAAAAAAGCCCCCAAACTTAAACCACTAAAACAGTACCTTTTGTTTTGTGAATTTTACGGATACTACAACATAGCAGCATCATGGAAAACTCACAGGACATGTTCTAGTATGTAAGGATTGGTCATACTTGCTAAGTTACTTCTCAAGTTAACTAATTTACTGTACCTGTAGTTTCATTAATTTTTGCCTAGCATAAGTACATTTAGATACATCCACTCCTTAGTAAAGCCTTCTGTGGTCTTGTCCTTATTGGAGTTCAGCTGTTATTAATTGTTTGAAGTAACACAAGTGAGTCTGCTTCACCTACTAAATGCATCTTTCTTCCTGGCTTAAGTATGTATCACTGGTGTAAGCAAAGCCTGGTGGGATGAGTGCTGTGACTGGAGTGCTCTGTTGGTTAGAGGCTCTTCGGAGGGACAGGCAGGACAAATGAGGTGGGAGTGGCACTATCTGTAACATAATGTCTGGAATGTGTATGGAGCCTGCAATTAGCAGTGCTGCAGTTGAGACCCTCTGGGTAAGGATTAAGGGACAAACAAAGGGGATGTCATTGTGGGAATCTTCTACAGGCCACAATGCCAAGATGAGGATGCTGATGAATTATTCCTTAAGGAACTAAGGAATATCTCTGAATCAACCACCCTTGTCTCTGTTGGGCACTTCAGCTTGGCCAGATGGTATCTGGGAGCACTACACAGATGATACAAACAGGTCCAGAAGAGTCCTAAAACACATGGATGGCAACTTCTTGGTATGAGTACTAAGGGAGCCAGCTGGGAAAGGTGCCCTTCTTGATTCTTTCCTTGTCAACAGAGAGGATCTCTTGAGCAAAGTGGGGATGAGTGGCTGTCTTGGCCACAGCAACCGCAAAGCGATTAAGTTTAAAATCTCTGTTCTCAGGAGGAAAAGTGCCAGCAAAACTTCAACTCTGGACATGAGGAGAACAAACTTCAGGGCTGCTCAGGGTTCTAGTCAGTAAAGTCCCCTGGGAGATCACTATTGAAGGTGCTGAGGTCCATCAGTGCTGGTCACTTTTTAAGCATCACCTCCTAAGGGCTCAGGAGCAGGCAATTCCAAAATGTCAGAAGTCAAGCAGGTGAGACAGAACGGTGGCTTGGGTGACCAGAGTTTTTCTAGAGCTAAGGCAAAAAAAAAAGAAAAAAAAGAAAGAAAGGGAAAAAAAAGGATATGGCCAATAGAAGCAAGGTTGGGCAATGTGGGAGAAATAAAGAGATGCTGCTTGACGTTTGAGGGAGAAAATTCGTGTGGCCAAAGCCCAACTGGAGTTGAAGCTGGCCAGAACTGTGGGGAACAATAAAAAGTTTTTTAAAAACACATTAATAGCAAAAGGCAGTCAGAAATATCATTGGCCTGTTACAGAGGAGTATGGTCACCTCACTAAGAGGGACAGAGACAAGACAGGTATGTTTAATGCTTTATTTGGTTTTCAACACCAGTGGTGGGCTTTGGGGGGTCCTAGAACTTCAGGACCACGACGGTGAGAATTATAAACTCCCAGCCAATACCAAATTAGTGCAGGATTTGCTGTTGCAACTGAACCCCCGTAAGTCTGTGGGGCTTAATGGGATTCATCCTAGGGAGCTGGCTGATGTCACTGTGAAACCTCTCTGATGTTTCAATGGTCTTTGGAGGTGCCAGTCAATTGGAAGCTGGCAAATGTTGTCCCTGTTTTCAAGACTGGCAAGAAAGATGACCCTGATAACTACAGGCCTATCAGTCTCACTTCAGTGACTGGTAAATTTATGGAGAAGATTTTTCTGGGAATTACTGAACAACAGCTGAAGGACAATGCAGTCACGAGGGGAAAGTCCTGCTTGAAAAGCTTACTTTTCTTACAAAGGTAACCCACTGAGCTGACAAAGGGAAGCCAGTTGGTGTAATCTCTTTTGATTTCAGTAAAGTTTTTTGATGCTGTCTCTCCCAGGATTCCTCTTGTCAAACTATTCAGCACATGGCTGGATAAACACATCGTGTGATGGGTAAGCAACTGGATCAGGGGTCAGGCACAAAGGGTTATGGTGAATGGGGTGACACCAGACTGGTGATCTGTCACTACTGGATGTCCCTAGTGGAGACCAGTGGATGTAATCTTCATGGATTTCGTCAGAGCTTTCAATACCGTCTCTTTTACTGGATAAAATATCTAGTGTTCAGCTGGATGAAAATGCCATGCAAGAGGTTAGAAACTGGCTCAGGGGTCAGGCACAAAGGGTTACAGTGAATGGAGTGACATCAGACTGGTGACCTGTCACTAGTGGGATTTCACAGGGCTCTATCCTCAGCTCTGTGCTCTTCATCTGCATAAACGGCTTGGACACAGGACTGGAAGGGTTACTAAGCAAGTTTGCAGATGATACAAAACTGGGAGGAGCTGTTAACTCCCTCCAGGGCAGGGAGGTCCTGAAGAGAGACCTTGACAAATGAGAGGACTGGGCAGGCCCCAACTGTATGAAATTCAACAAGGGCAAATGCTGGATTCTGCACCTGGGATGGGGCAACCCTGGATGTACAGACAGATGGGGAAAGGAGAGGCTGGAAAGCAGTGTTCTAGAAGGGGCCCTGGGTGTCCTGTTCAATAGCAAGTTGAACATGATCTAGCAGTGCCCCTGGCAGCCAGGAGGGCCAACCCTGTCCTGGGGGGCATCAGGCTCAGCATCACAGCCAGGCAAGGGAGGGGATTGTCCTGCTCTGTTCTGAGCTGGGTTGGCCTCACCTCAGGTGCTGGGGGCAGTTTTGGATGCTACAATACAAAAAAGACATTGAGCTGTTAGAGAGTGTCCAAAGGAGGGCCATGAAGATTTTGAAGAGTCTGGAGGGAAAGCCTTATAAGGAGTGACTGAAGTCACTTGGTTTGCACAGCCTGGGGAAGAGGGAATTGAGAGGAGCAGAGAGGCAGACACTGATTTCTTTTCTTTGGTGGCCATTGACAGAAGGAGGCAATGACATAAAACTGTGTCATGGGCAGCTTAGGCTGGATATTAGGAAAAGGTTTTTCACCCAGAGGGTGGTTGGACACTGGAGCAGGCTCCCTGGGGAAGTGGTTACAGCACCAACCTGCCAGAGCTTAAGAGGCATATGGACAATGCTCTCAGGCACATGGTGTAACTCTTACAGTTGTCCTGTGCAGGGCCAGGACTTGGACTTTGATGATTTTTGTGATTTCCTTCTAAGTTAGGATATTCTATGATTCTATGATTTTTTAGCCACCCAAGTTTTTCTTGGGTGATCATGTGGTGTTGTCTCTCTTACAGAAATGTTTTCTCCAGTTCACATCACTGATCCCACTTCAGCATTTGACAAAAGAACATATTTTTTTCTGTTTCAGATACGAGCAAGACAGTGGTCATGACAGTGGGAGTGAAGATGCCTTCTTTGACTCATCGCAGCCTTGCACACTGGTCACTTTAGGCATGAAGAAGTTCTTTATCCCTGCTGCACCTGCTGCTCCCAAGGATCCAGCAAGCAGAATCCTTCCCCTGCCATCATGCTTGGGCATTTGCCTTGACTGTGACAGAGGCAGGGTAGGGTTTTACGATGCGGGCTGTATGAAGTGCCTCTATGAATGTGAGGTGGATTGTTCTGGCTTAATGTACCCAGCATTTGCTTTAATGGGCGGTGCAGCAGTGCATCTTGAGGAAGCTGTCACAACCAAGTACAGGGAGTACCACAATGACATCTAGTGCAGTAATCTCTTCCTCTTGCTGTTCTGAAACAGGAAATGAAAGCAGAAGAATTCTACTTTAGCTTTTAGTCCTGATAAATTATATTCTACCTTGTGTTGCTCACAAGCCTCTGGCCTGTTGTTTTTTAAAATAAATGCTCCAGGCACTTCCTGCACCAGAGGAATTCTCCTGCCTTTCCTGTGATCTGTGCAATGCTGTTCTCTACAGACTTATTTTCCTGGGGGAAGCAGGGAAAAAGTCTGACTAGCAACCAAAATTTACTTTTCAGGACTAGCAACCAAAACTTACTCTTCAGGGTAGAAGTCTGCCTTTTATTTAACTTAAATCCTTACATAGTCAGTTTTGTATTTAATGAAGTCAAAGCTGACAGTGTGTGATTGCCATTCTCCTTTTAAGAAATCTGCCTGAATGCCTTTGTGGGGTCAAATGCTTTCCAGCTAATCCCTGAGCACCAGCTGGGCCTTTCAGGACAAAATAGCATATAAAAAAAATAAAAGAGGAAGAAATTAGAAATGGTGTTGAATGTTTAAGTTATACTTGGAATGATGAAGGTAAACTTGAATCTGATTGCATGTTTATACCTTTAATGTGATTGTAAGTTAAAACTCAAATTATGACACTTTGTGTCATATAGTTGGTGGCATAATGGTAGGTTTCTTTATTCTTCCAGGCTTTTACTATAAGCTATCTAAAAGAAAGTGCAATTGTACCTTAAATGTCAGAATCTGGAGTCAAAAATTAGAAATTTTTGCATGTGTGAATAATAGTACCTGGTATTTAGGCAAAAACTCTTTGCTGAATTGCTGAGATGAATAATCCTATGTGAATTTAAAAAATCAGGTATTTCTTTTCATACTTGCTTTTATAGGTACTTTTTTTAATCTAGTAGCAGCTTGGATTTTTCTTAGTAAGGATGTTAAAAATGCACTGGTTCAGTTTTGTGACCTAATTTCTGCCTTAAAGGATGTCTCCCTTCAAATTTCAGTTCCTCTAATGTTAAAAACTGTATGACATAGTAGTTTTTCACAAAATCATAGGACCATGGGAACAGCTTGAGTTGGAAGGGACCTTTGAAGACCATCTAGTTCCAACCACCTTTGTCATGGGCAAAGCTTTATCCAGCCTGACCTTGAACAATTCTAGGGATGGGGCATCCACAGCTCCTCTGGGAAAGCTTCTCCAGTGTCTCACCACCCTTATTATTAGAAATTTCTTCCTTATATCCAATCTAAATCTGCCATCTTTTAGTTTAAAACCATTGCCCTTTGTGCTGTCTCCCCAGGCCTTGGTAAAAAGTCTCTCCATCTTTCTCTTAAATCCTTTTTATACATTAAAAGACCATAATAAGGTCTCTCTGGAGCCTTCTCCATGCTGAACAACTCTATCTCTCACATCATCTTCACAGGAGAGGTGTTCCAGCACTCTGACAATTTTTGTGCCTATTCTCTGGAACCACTCTTTACTGCAGACCCCAGAGCCAAACACAGTATTCCAGGTGGGATCTTGGTAGAGCAGAGTGGGAGAATCATCTTCCTTTCTCTGATGGCCACCGGGCAGTTCAGGATGCTTTCTGTGCTGCAAGCACACATTGCTGGTTCATGGCCAATTTTTCATCCACGAGGATGCCCAAGTCCTTTCCTGCAGAGTGGCTCTTCATCCCCCAGTCTGTATTGATAGTGGGATTACCTGGATCCAGGTGCAAGACCTTGTGCTCGGTCTTGGGGAACCTCATGAGATCCACATCAACACCGTTGCCAGTACAGACCCTTGAGGGATGCTGCTCATTACTAGTTTCTGCTTGGACATTGAGCTGTTGACTGTCATTCTTTGAGTGTAGCTATCCAGGCAATTCCTTATTTACTGAGCAGTCCTTCCACTTAAACCCTTCTTTCAAGTTTAGAGGTAAGAATGTTGTAGGAGATCTTATCAAAGGCCTTACAGAAGTCCAGGTACATCTTAGCTCTTCCCTTATCCACTGGTGCAGTCACTTGGTCTCAGAAGACCATTAGGTGAGTCAGGCAGTGCTTGCCCTTGATGAACTCATCTGGCTGTCCCTGATCACTTCTTGTCTTCCATAAGTTTTGACCTATCTTCCAGGAGGATCTGTTACATGATCTTACTGGGAATACAGGTGGACTGGCTCTCTTTGTAGAAACCTATGTATAAAAACCAGTAGGGTGCGTGTACTGTTGACTTGTGGAAAAATAAGGATCTAAAGTGAAGGAAGTTTCTAATAAGTACTTGGTGCTTTCTAATTTGGGGATATGCTTTCTAATTTGGGGATAGTGTTGCATCTTGATGAATGTGTGTGAAGTATACTTACTAAGTACATGTATACAGCTGTAGAGCTGTGAAATGGGACACAATGAAAAAAATCGTAATGCAGGTAAAGTGTATTAAAGTCATAATGCAAAACTTTTGTGGGCTTTGCTGTCTGAAGTGTTCTACTGATCTGACCTGGAGTCCACCTCTTCCAGTGTCTCCACTCCTAAGCCTCTGACTGTGGCCACTGTTGGAAAAACTGTCAGAAACAGTTGTCTATGCCAGCATGAGCATGACAGCCTTTTTGGGGCTAAAATGGCCCAAAAAGGGCAATTTTTTGTCTGGATCTCACCTGCAAACGTTTCTGTCTTGAAAAGGCTGTGTGGAAGTGCACCCCACAGATTCAGTGAGAGTTGTGTGAGAAACTCTTTGATGTTTCAGCAGCAGGTGTGAAATATGGGGTATCTTTTGGAATTTTCTTCTACAGGAGAGAAGACAAACTGTCTCTTACTAGTTAGCCTTCTAGTAATTTCTTCTGTTTTAGATGGTTGTCATTATAGCCTTTTATTTCTGTCATTCCTTCTCTTTCATCTTGCCTCTTACTGGATTGAAGCCATTGCTCTCTTCTTACCTGCTGAGGCTGACTGAACAGTCTGTCCATAAGACACTGTTGCTGTGAAGGATGAAAAAGTTTTGTGTTTTCCTTATTCTTGTAGTCCTAAAACGATATTTGCCTTAGCAAACTAAGTTGTAGTGAGACTCAGCAGATCTCTCTGCTGTTAAGATTTTTTATTATTTCCACCTTTTCCCCCCTGTAAGAGATAGTCCGAAGATCCCTTATCTGCCTTACGACCATCGTCAAGGACAGAGACTGAAGCCCCTGAAAGGGACTTTAAAATCTCAATACAGGAGTTCTGGCCTGGCTGAGATGGGATGTTGGCCAAGTGCTGCCTGCAGGTGTGTTCAATGGAAAAACCCAGCACCCATATCGGAACATCAGAACCTGAGCAGAAACAATGGGCAAGTCACAGTGAAGTGACTGTGCCTGCTGACTCATACTGGTTGACACTGTACCTGCTGACGACCAACTTGTTCTGAGTTCTCTAAACAAACACACTGTAATGATTTCCCCCACCTTTTTGGCCAACTGCCTGTTGCTTCGAAGAGGACTATAAAGACCCCTGAGTTAACCACAGACTTTGTGATCACCCCACTGGAGAAACTCACGTCTATAGGTATCTTCAAAAGCCTCGAGGACTCGACCCTCCATGTTGGTAGCTATAATCCCCTTCCCCTCTTTTTCTGTCTTACTATTCTCTTTTCTCTCCCCACTGTCGCATTTGTTGGCACTAAATAAAGGTGCATTTGTGATTGAGTAAACTGAGTTTGTCCCCCGCTGTGTCTTTTGCGCTCTGAGATCCCTAAAACGAGCCATCACGAACCCCGCTTGTGTGAGCGGATCGTGACACCCCCCTCCATTATTTATTAAATCACAAATCAAGCTCTGAAAACTCTTACATTAGTATTCTCTGTAGAGTAGGTGAGTCATGATCTTGCATAAGAGTGCAGCAATCAGACAGAGCCAGGACAAAGGAATCTCACTTCAGTAGCTGTGACTTCTCCCCTTGTATAACTGGCAATGGTCAGTTAATCTACCAAACCAAGTATCGGCTTAAAGCTGTAGGTTGTAGGGCTGAACTTTCTCTTCCAGACCAAATCTCCTTCCATAGACAAATGTTTCATTTTTGATTCTTCTGTTTCAGAAACTGGTCATGGTTAGCACTCCACATTTCCACATTTAGATTTTTTATAAGCATCTGGATTGGTATCACCAGACCTTTTGTTAGTTTACAGTAATATTCATAAATGGAACACTCCATTTCAGATATGAAGACAATGTCTCAGACTCATTGATCTTAAAAAAGATTATTGATTTGAGACTAAGGAAGTAAGAAATTAAACATCTGGTGTTTTTTTCTGCTAGTTTCAAATTCATTTAACATGTGTTCTGCTATGCAATTGCTTACTCTATTGGACAGAAACTGATGCTACTTTAAACACTTATCTGCCTTTTGATATATCTGTTTGTATTTTATCTCATTCTGAGTTTAGAAATTGGTTTTGTGGTGTTACTTGAATACTTAGTATGCATTCCAGACAGTACTCTTTGGTGCTTACTCCAGCTTATTAAATAAAAAACACACTATCAAGAGGCACTGACAGCATGCTGTGATGTTTTTTCCACTACCATGGAAGTGTCAATTTTCAGAAATACAGTTCAGCAGTACTTGGCTATCCAGATAATTATTTTTTCAAGTTTCTCCCTATGAAACAGCACTTTACAATAAAGACTAAGCTAAAAATGGTGTGGCATTGTGTGGATCTTTATGCAATATAGCTGTTTGGTGACTATGGTGTGACTTGCAAAGCTTCATACAGGTGTGAATCATGTACACGCTTTTTAGATACCTAAAGCTTTAACAGAAAGGCCTTGTTTGAAAATATTCTGAAATGTAAAAGTGATGTCATGTTTTTTTTGGTGGGTTTTTTTTGTTTGTTTGTTTGTTGCTTGTTTTTTTTTTAATAAAAGCTGAAATACAGTATATTAGTCATTCACATTATTACATCGCAGCTCCTAAGTATCCTGGTTGAAGTAATTTTTCCTACAAAACGTGATTAATGGGTGACTTGTGGGGAGAAAGCACTGCTTTGGTTCTCCAGTGTGCTCTTACACCAGTATCTTTGATTTTAGGCGGACTAAAGAGTAGTTTGGACTGACTGCCAGGCTTTTCTTACTTAAGATGCTGATGTTAGGAACTTGACTGCCTGATACTCCCTCCCTAGTGAGGGAAGGAAAATGTGCGTCCAGAAGAACCGTGGCTCTTGGGCATTTTCAAGGGAACCTACTCATTCCCTAAGAGAGGAAGCAGATGGTGCTTATCTCTCCAACCTGAACCGCTCTGCCAAAAGACCTCAGGTTGGGTGGGCCTGCCTGGCTCTTCAGTTCTGAAAATTGGTGCCACTGCTTAAATCTGCATTCCTTTGTTTCATTCAATGTTTACATTTGTTAATGCTGTTGTTTGCAGGGCATTTTAAAATTCCAGCTTTGTGTGGTTGCTGCCTTCAGGCCAGCTGTGTGTGCACGCACAAGCAAGAGAGGCTGTATTCACAGGGAATCTCCTGTGAGCTGTGCCAGTGCAGTTAAAGCAGCCAATATGTGGATGTGTATGCTTTAGGAGAGGCAGACGGACACTCCTGTGAACGCAGGAGTATTGAAACCAAGAGCAGAATTCTGCTGAATTTCCACAGAATCACAGAATAGTTAAGCTGCAAAGGGTCCTCTGGAGATGGTCTAGTCCAACACCCCTGCCAAGGCAGGGTCACTGTCACAGTTTAGGAATGGTATTCTTCAGTAAAGTGTTCCCATGGAAACAGCCCATATATGCGCTGCTTTCTCCCTTCCTTCCTCACTGTGGCAGGATGGAGAGGAGAATTGGAGGCACAAAAAGGTGAAGATCATGGGTTGGGATAAGGAGAATTTACTAGAAACAGCAATGAAATAAAACTAACAGCAGGAGCACTAACTAATAACACAGTGTATAAGACAGGCAAATAATTGACATGGGATTGCTCATGGAATGCACATGGACCCTGGTGCCACCTGAGGGCACACCTAGCACACCTTGGTGAAAAACCCCACACACCTCTGTCCCCACTGTGGAGGGTGTGAGCTGGTATAGAATAACCTGGCTGTGCCCCTCATGGCCTTTGCAAAAATTCACTCTGCCCTGAGCAGAACCAGGACATTCACCTAGAGCCATGGAGAATGGGAACACTTCCAGGTGGGTTTTGAATGTCTCTGGTGATGGAGACTCCACAGCCTCACTGGGCAGCCTGTTCCAGTGCTTTCCCACTCTCAGTTTCTCATGTTACTGTGGAACTTCTTGTGTTTGATTTTATGGCCATTTTTCCTTGTCCTGTCACTGGCCACCACTGAAAAGAATCTGGCACCATCCTTTTGGCACTCACATTTGAGAGATTTGTATTTATGAGGTCCCCTCTCAATCTTCTTTGCTCTGGACTAAATAGGCCTGGCTCCTGCAGTCTCTCATGGTGAGAGAGATGTTCCAGACCCTTAGTCATCTTTGTGGCCCCTGCTGAACCATCTCCACTAGCTCCTTGTCGTTCTTGTACTAAGAAAGTGCTGGACACAGTAGTCCAGATGTGGCCTCACTAGGTGTTGTGGTTTAGGTTTGCTTTTTTGAGAGATAGGATTTTGGAAGAAAAAGGCAAAACCAGGCTCAACTTAGAGGCAAAACCAGATAGATTTTATTTACATACAGTAAGAGAAGAAAATAAGAAAAAAAACCCAACACAAATTAATTTCTAAAACCAACCCTTTCTCCCACTACAAACTTCATTTTTTTACCAACAATGTAAAGAGGCAAAACTCAGAACCCCAGGTAAGTACCGCTTATAAAACAGTCTTTTATTCAGTCTTTGAGAGAGAGAAGTGACTCCTGTGTTTCGGTAACTTTCACACAAAAGCAGCTCGCCCAGAAAATCTGCATCTGTGGAACTTCCCATATCACGTAGGCTTTCCCATGACTACCTATGTGTTATGATTAAGAGTCAATCCAAAATCAAATAATTTATTTAGCAATTTCCAAGATAAATTTTGAAATGCCACAATAAAATTGGACAACATTGATCGAATGTTGGGTGGACAGTGGAACAGCAACAAGGGTGCCGTCCAACCTTGCCCACAAATGCTGGGTCTCAGTGTACAGTTTTTATACAGTTTTTCTGCCCGGAGGCAATGTCCATTGAAAGTCCGAATATTCATGTATTCCTTTATTTCCAAGTGAGGTTTGAAAGGATTACTTGGTGGTATGAAAAGATGACCCAAAAATCCTCCCAGATCCTCCCTTTGGGGTGCTGATTCAATCATCTCCCAGATCCTCCACCAAGATTGATATCAGATTCTTGAGTAGCCCTGAAGTGAGGTCCACCCTTGATGAATGGGCCATCTCCAGTCCAGCCTTATCGTTTCTGTTGCAAATTTTGTGGTTTTCACAGCTGAACAATGGACTTTAGAATTTAGGAGATGCCCTCGAGTTGCTTTGGAGAATCCAAATTTTAGTGATAATGTATAAATTTACCACGTACAATATTTTATACGTGAATTTATACACTGTATCTATTACACTATGGGCCATGGCTTTCATAAATTGGGGTGGTACCTTTTAAAAATGAGCTGTTTCAAAAAAACAAAGGAATCTTTTCCGACTCAGGGAACAGAGGTGGTCTTCTCACTTCTTCACTGGCAGAAGGCTTCCTCTCATCTCTCTATGTTCAACTTCTCATGAGGGCACAAAAACGTTCACTCAGTTCATCACAGATACCTTTGCTCAAACCCACAAATCATCTCCCCAATTTATATTGTCCACAATTTAAAAAAAATTTCCGGTTACCAAAATCCATAGGAGATTTTCAGCTTAGTACCAAGGCAACTCCTCATCTCTACCACTTAAAAGTTATTCTTCTTTTACTAACTTTGAGATCTCCATATTGTCCCTTTACATGTCTCAAATTCGGCCTTTTATTTCATTTCTGAGAAGGGGTAGAGTTTTAAAGTCTCAGTCTGTGTCAGGAAAGAGTTAAAGCTCGCCCAGGCCTGCGGTGGTCAGGTGATCTCTGCCACCGTAGCTGCAAATGTTCCAAAGTCATGCCGGTGTGGGGGTGGGAGCTGATGGATACCTTGTCTTCCATCCCTCCATCTGAAGGCCCCAGCATTTCGCAGCTGCTATGTAAGGCCCAGCGTAGAGTGGAGTGAGGGGGGGGGGGAATCGCGTCCTCCCCCTGGGCCAGGAGTGCCGGCAGCCAGGGGGGCCCGGGGCACGGTCCTGCCACGACCCGCCCCGATCCCGATCCCGATCCCCGCCGAGGCCCCAGAGGTGCGGCCGGCCCTGCCTTCTCTGTGGGCAGCGGCTCCTGGTGGCCTGGCCATCCCCGGCCACCCTGGGGGCAGCCAGGGCCTAAGCCGGGCTCTCCTCAGCTGCCCACGTGTTACCTGCTCGCCGGACCGGACGAAGAGAAAAGAGGAAGTCTTTAACCCAGCTTCAGCTTTTATATGGGTATTACCAAAAGTCGCTTTCCGTTTAGTGAATGGTCAGAACTGCATGTGAAATTCAAAACCTGCCCCCCCCCCCCCCCCCCCCCACAGGTCCTTGTCCTTTCCATAGAATTCCATGGTCCTAGCAGAGAGATACTGTTTCAACGCATGACATTAGGGCCAAGTGGAGGGGCAGGATCACCTCCCTCTTGACCTGCTGGCAGTGCTCTTCTTATGCAACCCAGGATCCTGTTAGCCCTCCAGATCATAAGGGCACTGCTGGCTCGCAGTCAGCTTGTCATTCATGAAGATTCCCAAATCCTTCTCCACAGAGCTGCTCTCCAGTAGGTCAGACCACGAGCTGTGCTGGCACTAAGGGTTATTCCTCCTCCGTTGCAGTACTTTACACTTGCCCTTGCTGAACCTCACTAGGTTTCTCTACACCCAATTCTCCAGCCTACCAAGGACTCACTGAATGGCGGCATAGCCTTCTGATATTTCAGCCCCAGTTTCATATCAACAGCAAACTTGTTGTTATAAATGATCAAGAGCCAATCCAAAATTCAAATATTTATTTAGCAATTTCAGAAATCAATTTTGAAACACCACGATAAATCAGGACAACATCGATCAAATGTTGGGTGGGCAGTGGGATGGCAGCAAAGGTGCCTTCCAATCTTGCCCACAAATGCTGGGTCTCAGTGCAGGGTTTTTATACAGTTTTTCTACCCGGAGGCAATGTCCACTGAAAAGTCTGAGTATTCATGTATTCTTTTCTCTCCGAGTGAGGTTTTGAAAGGATTTTCTGGTAAATTGAAAAGACGTGATAAAAGATCTCCCACATCTTCTTTTGGGGCACTTGATGAACTCATCTCCTAGATTTTCCACCAAGATTGAGATTAGATTCTTGAGTAGCTGTGAAAGTGAGGCCCACCCTTGATTAATGGCCCATCTCCAGGTTATCTTCACTGTTTCTGTTGCAAATTTTGTGGTTTCACAGCTTGGACAATGGACTTTGGAATTTTGGAGATGCCCTCGGATTGCTACCAAGAATCCAGGTTTTAGTTACAGTGTATAATTTTACTGCGTACAATTTTAATACGCAAATTTATACACTGCATCTATTACATTGTTGAGGGTGCATTCTACACCTTTGTCCAGATCATTGATAAAAAAGTTGAACAAGACTGGATCCAGTACTGATCCCTGGGGATTGCTACAGATCACAGACCTCCAAGTGGATTCTACTCCGCTGACCTTCTGAGCTCTGACATGCAGCCAGTTCTTGATCTGCTTCACTGTCCATTCCCCTCATGCATATTTCCTGAACATACCTACAAGGATGTTACCTACAAGGATGTTTGTCAAAAGCCCTGAAGCCAAGGTAGACAACATCCACAGCTCCCCTCACCAACCCACCCTGTCATGCCATCACAGAAGGCCATCAGATTGGTCAAGCATGATTTCCCCTTGGTATATCCAAGCTGACTACTCTTGATCACCTTCTTTTCTTTTACATGCTTGGTGATGATTTCCAGAATGACCTGTTCCATCGCCTTTTCAGGGAGGGAGGTGAAGCTGACTGTCTGGTAGTTTCCCATATACTCCCTTTTTGAAGATGGGGTAACATTGGCCTTTCTCCACTTATTAGGCACCATTCCTGTTCTCCATGATTTTTCAAAGATGATGGAGAGTGTCTTAACAGTGATACCTGCCAGCTCCCTCAGCTCCCAATCCTCTTTGACCATGGGAAATCCTTCCTTTTTCCAGCATTCCTCTCTTAACCTGGAGGTCTGGGATTCCTGAGAGCTGGCCCCAGCAGTAAAGACAGAGGCAAAGAAGACACACAGTAAGTCTTCCTTCCTTGTGTATTTTGTCACTAGGATAGCCATCTGGTTCAGCAGCAGCCCCACATTTTCCGTAATGCTCCTTTTGCTGCTGATGTACGTGCAGAATCCCTTCTTGCTGTCCTTGATATCCCTTGGCAAACTCAATTTCAAGTGGACCTTGGCTTTCCTTATTGCATCCCTGCATATTCTGATGAATAGTTCTCCCATGTGATCTGTCCCTGTTTCTACATCCCATAAATTGCTTTCTCCTGTTTGAGATCACCTAGAAGCTTCTTGCTCATCCATTCAGATCTCCTGCCCAATTTGCTTGAATTCTTTATCATGAGGATGCACTGGTCTTGAGCTTGGAGGAAGTGATGCTAGAATACTGATCAGCTCTCTTGGACCCCCTTACCTTCTAGAGCCCTAACCCGTGCTTCTCTTTGAAGTTAGCTCTCCAGAAGTTCAGCGTTCTAGTCCTTAGTGCTTTGCTTCCTCCATGAAGGATCCTGAGCTCCACCATCTCATGGTCACTACAGCCAAGACTGCTCCCAGCCTTCTTATCTTTGACCAGTCCCTCCTGATTTGTCAGTACAAGGTCCAGCAACACATCTTTCATTCTTGGGTCCTCTTCCACTTCTGTCAACACGTTACCGTCAATGGTCAACTTCCTGGACTGTGTGTGCTGAGCCACGTTGTCCCTCCAGCAGTATCAGGGTGGTTGAAGTCTCCAGGATAACCTGGGTCTGTGGCTGTGAGGCTGTGTCTAGCTGCCCACGGAGTGCCTCATCAACTTCCTTCTCCTGATCAGGTGGCCTACAGCAAATACCCACAGCAGTGTCGCCCTTGTTAGCTTGTCCCTTAATTCTTACCCATAAAATCTCAACTTGTTCATCTGCCCCTGGACAGAGCTCAATATATTCCTGGTGCTCTTTCACTTAAAGAGCAATGCCATCACCTTGCTGTGCTGACCTGTCCTTTCTATAAAGTACATAGCCATCCATGACCACATTCCAGTAATGTGAGCAATGAGATCCAGGCCCTATTTAGGTTTCTAGTTCTATTTTATTCCCCATGCTTTGTGCACATTTGTGTAGAGGTTTTTCAGAGTGGTGATCCAGCATCCAGGTTCCCTAGAAGTGGCATAAGAGGATTTACCAAAGCCATACACACCCTTGATGTGGCTAGCCCTATGGTTCTCATCTTGACAGGCAGCCAAGGGCCATCTGTTGCTGCAATGGCTCCCCAGGAGGAAGCAATGGCAGGAGCATTGCCACTTCAGACACAATGCATCCCCTGCCCTCTATCCTTCCGTTTAAAGCCTGTCTCACTGACCTGGCCAGCCTGCTGCCAAAGATTCTCTTGTCCATTTTGGACAGGTGGTTCCTGTTTCTCCCTGATAGGTTATCATCATTAAAGTACAACCCATTGTCATAAAAGGCAAAACCTCCTCAAAGGCACCAGTCGTGAAGCCAGATCTTTATCTGCACTGTGGGTCTGTTTCTCTGTCTCTGTTTCTTTCCCTGTCTTTCTATTTCTTTCTCTTACATCTCTATTTCTCCAACTGGTAGCATAGATGAGGACTTAGGCAGTGATATTTTCCACCTGCCTCATCAGGACGTTATAGTCCTCCTTGATCCTGCCGATTTTTTGGCTTGCAGTGTCATTTGCACCCACATGAAATAGTAGTAGCAGCGTGCTCTTGGCAAGCTGGGCTGCTCTGTTGGCGACATCATGGATCTTAGCCCCCAGCAGGCAGCACAGATCTTCTGCCTCTGCATCAGGCTGGCAGATGGGGCCTGCAGTACATCTTGAAAGAGAGTTGCCCACTCTAAGTTAGCTTTTGATTTGGCTGCCATTCTCTAGAATGTTGTTCAAAGATATAATTGATAGGCTTGTTTTTTGACTGAAATGTAGTAAAATAGACAGAAGGGTGTCTGAACAAGCGCTTGGAAAGGGCTGTGAGGAGTATTTCCCCACCAGCACATGAATGCAGAGCTGTCTGGTGCTTCCCAGGGTGTTTGCCGTCAGGGGAAACCTGAGATGGTTTGTGGTCTTTGGCTCAGTTCCTGCTCAGAACCAAGTGTCTGAAAGCCTATTTTGAGGTTCTGAAAAACAAATAGTACATCTGTGTGAGAGAGAATTTCACTTTGCACTGGAGTCTCAAATTAGAAAGAAGTGGCTTTGATTTGGCCTGAAGGATATTTCTAGCTCCTTGGCAAAATAGTAAGGTTTTTTGTGTATTTATTGCCCAACTATAAACACTACACTGAGAAAATCCAACTTAGCCTGAAACGATCAGTTTGTTTTAGCAAGCCTGCCTGGTTTGACAGGCTTAGTCCTTCTTCTTAACCCTTTTATTCCTCCTGTCTCCCATGAGACATGGGAGAAGTGGGGGGCTTAAACACTATAAAAATACTTCTCTCAAAAATTATTTTTTTCCTGTCTGTTTATTAAATTCTTCCTCTCTTTTGCTCTATCATAGCTGGTTTCCTCCTCCTTTCTCAGGCCTGAAAATAACTTAAGCAGCAGTACTCTCTGCTCCCCTGTTCACTCTGACTGATGAAGAAAAGAAAGAAAAAAATACAGTTATACTTAAACTATCAGATGAAGGTGGAGAGAAAGTGCCCTAGCTAGAACAGAAAACCTTCACCTTGGTAGAAAAAAAAAAAGGAAAAAAAGGACAAGTAATTTCAAAAGACAGGAAAAATAACTATTTTCTTCCTTGGACTCTATGAGTGGCCATTCTGCATGGGTGGTTGAGCAGGGAAAGGAACTAGGCAGGGAGAGGAGGCTCCCGCCTCTGGTCTCAGGAGGCTCTCAGTGCTGCTGAACATGGACAACCCACAGAACAGCTTGGCGTATTGTCCAGAACTGTTTCTGGGGTTGGTAACCCACTGCAACCTGGTAGGCTAAAACGGGAACATTCAGTTTCTACTTATATGGTATAATGTACAAATGACTTTGTTTCTCTCTGAACTTGAATTAAAAGATTATATTTAGACTGTTGTGTTTGTTGATTTAAAAGATGCCCATCTCCAACAAAAACTTTGTCTCCTTATGTATCCATCCTTTCTTAAAAAGAGAACTGTGGTATTATTTTTAAGGGTAGAATTGATAGCAATCTAATTAAAGTGAGTCAGCATGCTTTTCTATATAGAACGCCACAAAAATATCATAACTGAACTGGTGAAAGAAAAAAGCTTGAGAAATAATCTCATAAATACTCCTTCAAAACCAAAGTATGCAATAAATAAAGATTAAAAAATGAGAATTCATTTGAGAAGTCATTTCATAACAATATTGCAAGGATTTGAACTAAGTACTTGGCTAGGAAAAACTAATTTTATTTCTCACAGAACCTACCTACCTATACATAGACATCTTGGGTAAATGTACTTATGTTTGTGCTTAAGTGCATGTATCTTATTTTTCTGGAAAGTTAATTGGCTACTCATGACATTTTTAGGAAAGTCAGAAGACACCGAGACTTATTCAAATAATCTTGATAATTGTGTAATAGATGTACTATATAAAATTCGTGTATCAAAGATTGTATATGGAAAATTATACACTGGAATTAAAAAACCTGGACTCTTGGAGACAGTCTGAGGGTGTCTCCAAGATTTCCAAAGTCTTTTTTTAGCTTGGAGGTGCCACCACGACATTTGCAACATAACAGAAGAGATAACGTGAGAACGACCCATTAAATCAAGGGTGGAACATATCCTCGCACTCAATCAAGGAACTGATATCGAACAAGGAACTGATATCGATTGTGATGGAAAACTGAACAGATGGCTTCATCAGGAGTTCCCACAAAAGATTCAGTGACTCTTTCTTGGACTTCTTTGCAATTCTTCCGGAAAACCTTTTCAAAAACATCCCTCAAGGCAGCAGCAGAGCTTTTTAGTATGAAGTCATGTTCTTTGCAGCAGCAGAGCTCTCGCCTCAGGTCAGAAAAACAGTATAAAGCTCCGGCCCTGAGATCCTGAGTTCGTGGACAAACGGGAAAGCACCATTGCTGTTGTCCCACTGCCCACCCAACATTCGATCGATGTTATCCTGATTTATTGTGACGTTTCAAAATTGATTTTTGAAATTGCTAAATAAATCTTTGGATTTTGAATTGGCTCATGATCATTTATAACATTGTTCTTAGGCCCATCTTACTCAGAATTGTGGATATTTCTGGGCTAAGTGTGCTCACTGCAGCCAGGTATTTAGATTATCAAGGTGAAAGGGGATGGTCCTTTGCATTCCTCATCTGGGAGTGAACAGGGTGAAAGGACAGTTTACTCGAGATAGAAGGACTTGGGTCAGTGTTGGTGGTGCATCTCCTCTACCTGTGAACATTAAGCCAGAAGAAGATGTGAAGGTGTCGCGTTGCACCCCAGTGGAGCTGACAGGATTACTTGTCCTCACGTTTTTCATCACCAAACTTGTAGACAACACAGACGCTTTCAGCTCCCTTCCTGCCATTTCTTGGGAGTTACGATAAGACTCTAGAGTTGGGAATGATTAGAGAGCACCTTTCAAGCTCAATCTCTAACCTGGCAGATATTCTCTGTGGCCATATCCACAGGATGCCCATTTAGGGTCTGGAAGAAGTTTTCTCTGTGGAGTGCCTGGGCGCTGACTAGCAAAGGAAGTAGGTTTTCCACAGGCTTTCCAGACTTGAGCTGAACTTGTTACTTCTTTCCCTGTTTAGAAGACACATAAATCAGGTGCCTCCTGATACTACAGGGTATTTATGCAGATGTGAATTCATTCATGCTGGTTTTATTGTGACTTTTTCCTGCTTCTCAAGGAAACAGGCAAACCCTTAAGCAAAGTAAATGTAACCCAAAGTGTTGATTTATCTTTTTTTAAAAAATGACAATAGAGATCATTTTGGAGAGCCATTGAGAGTGAAAAATAAGGATGAAGAAGGAAAAGATTAGAACTTATTATGAGAAAAAAAAAATCTTGTATAATACTAGGTTTGTACTATTTTTATTTTACGTCAAAGCACTTCGGGTTTTTCCACACACAAAAAAAGAAAGAGAAATGTATTTTCAAGTCACAAGACACTAGAGAGAAAAGTAAGATTTTTCTGTGTAAATTCTATTTTTGTCCAAATACCTCAAATCCCTTGCAAACTCAGATCTATCTATCTATCTATCTATCTATCTATCTATCTATCTATCTATCTATCTATTTTTTTTTAATTTAGTCTGTTTATTGTAAGGCTGCACAGAGGCAGGCTAGCCAGGGCTAAGCCCCATCCAGTTTCCCATGCACTAGCCAGGCACCTGTGCACCTGGCAGGCACAGCATTCACAATGGTGCCTTACTGCTCCAAATCAAGGGGCAATAACACACAGCATAGACTCATGGTGTAAATGCATTCAAGAGTAATTGAATATGAGTTTATCTTCCATCATCTCTTTTGTGACTTTCTGTGAGAACAATGAGTACAACACAACATATGATCTTGTTGAGCCTTTCCATGGGGCTTGCCATGTTTTTTGTTGGGTCTTGGATGCTGGTTTTGGAGCAGAAGGAGGGAGGTCTACAAGGCATCCAAAAGCCCTAAACTCCACTTACAACCTGGGGTGTATCCATAGAGTACCACAGAAGGAATTCTTCATTTTTAAGAATGAAGAATTATACGTAATTTTACGTCTAAACCGTGTTGAAGAACGTTCTGCAGAGATGCAAAATCCAAACTGAAGAAGTTAGGATGTGCTAAGATTGTAACTTGACTTGGAGTGGCCTTGGAGTTCTTTTTTGGACAGCATTTTCTCCGTAATGTATGTGTGTATTTACTTTGGCACACAACCAAGAAGGGCAGCAGTTTCTGAAACGCTCGTCAAAGCCCCTAGAAATGCTGACGTATTTTCTGCAGTTTCAATTGATTTTCACAGCAGCAAAATTGCGTTTGCCTTGCAAAATGTGTGTAAATGATAATAGTAGTGATGAGAAAAGTCTGTCTGAGAAGTCTGTGGGTGCAGAGAGTGTTGTTAGTGCTTTGTGCTTGATGGTTTACAGTCCCTTCTTACCAGAAGTTGGGCCCACGATTGCACAGAGAAAGAGGCTCTTGTAATGTCTGCTCCTAATGGCTTTCAACGTCATTGTAGGTGGCTGTAAAGCACCTTGATCTCCAGTACCAGGGCTGCAAGGAAGTGTTGAAAGAAATCGCAGTCATGACAAAATTTAAGAATCCAAATATCGTCACCTACCTAGAAAGGCAAGTGGTTCTGGTATTTTTCTGAGTGTGTTCATTTGCACACTTGGAAGGCAAAGGTTTAAAAGCTCTTTGGTCACTGGCACAAAACTGATCTTTCTATTAACATCAATTGGCTCCTCTGCAATGCATGAGAGGAGACAGCTTGTTGTCCCCATGAATGGTTTCTGGCATAAAGAGCTTGAAGCTTGTTCTCAGAATCCTGGCTCTCTTACTAAGCCAGCAGCCTGTATGTTCACTTGCTGCATGTTCTTTTGCTGTTTTGGGGTGTGAAATTTTGCAGGTGTTGGGGGAGAAGTGCTGAGAAAGCATCACAGCAATGATTTCCCTTGCGCTGTTCCCACCGTTTTCCCAGTACTTTGCATGCCAAAAGACTAGGCTAGGAGACACAGAATTTGCCAGGCTTGAAATTGGTTTTCCTGTTTGTGACTGTCCTTTATGAGAGGTTTTCCAAAGGGTGTCCACAGCTCTGCACACCCACCTGCCCTGGGTAAATCTGGGGAAGCTGTGTCTCCTTGTTGCTGGAGTTAATGGTGCAATTTGTGTATGAAGATGATGAGGCAGCTGCTGGGATGGGTCTGCTTCCAGATTTATCTTTGCCCTCACCAAACTGCCTTTTTCCCCTGCTTGCCACCTAAGCCATCTCCTTTTCCACGGATGTGCCTTCCCCATTTAGTCGGCACAGCTTGCAAGTACTGCAAAGCCTACGTGGAGTGTGCCTTCGTTTTCTTCCATCTTCATTTACCAGTACCCTGGAAGCAGAACTCAACCGTAGGCTTTTCCTCCCTAGGGCAAGTTAGCTGTGTGCATTCAGCTCTATGCTGTTGCTTTCCTCTTCCAGCTACCTTGTTAATGAGGCTGTCCTGCTGGTGTTGGAGTACATGGACGGAGGCTCTTTAACTGATGTGGTCATCAAGAAAAGGATGGCTCTAGGACACATAGCAACTGTGTGTCAGGAGGTAAGGGATCCTGCTTGTGCTTGGGATGGCTTGGACAGGCTTTGAAAGCATGGCTAAATGAGAGATTCCATGTTCAGAGCTTTCTTTCTATGCTGCTCTTATGCTTCAGAGAAGAAAAAGCATCTGCACTGAACTGCCTGCCAGTGTCCCTGCCCTTACTCTAGTCTGTTCTCTGCTCTCATCTGCCACCGTTGAACTCTGTCTTTTTTCATTTTTATTTTCTGTTCTGCACTTTGCCTCTCCGAGCCTTTGCCCAGAACCTTTCTGCCTTGCCTTCTCTGCCTGTAAGCACAAAGGTGCCGGTGTCTGAGTTTTAAACCAATGGCAAAGCCAAAGAGAGACTCGTCTCTCACAGGTCTCAGCTTCAAGGGATGGCATGGCACCCACCATGGTGCTTGCTGCTGAAAACTGACAAATGAGCTACTTGCAAGTCTGCTGTCCAGGCAGCCACAGAACCCTTGTCCTCCAGTCTCCTGCCCGACAGTGATCCCCTTGGTAGCCAAGGCAGGGACTTCTCCTCTTTTGGAAAACCCTGGTTTGTCCTCGGGATGGGGAGAGCGCATCTGCGGCAGCAACAGTCATTCTGACTGGCTTTGCAGGGAACAGTCTCCTGCAATAACTGATGTTTCCCCCTCAGACACAAATAGGCCTGCCCTTGGAATATGCCTGCTCTCCTGGGCTTGCAGCAGCAAGCTCGTCCCCTTGCCAGCATTCAGTGTTCCTGTAAGAACTGTGAATCTTCATGAGCAGTTTCCTTTTGCGTGTGATGAAATCAGATCAGGCTAACTTTTGGCCTCCTGTTTCTTTTTTCTCTCTCAGTGCCTGCAAGGCCTGGCTTTCCTTCATGCCAACCAGGTGATCCACAGAGACATCAAAAGTGACAACATCCTTCTGGGCTGGGATGGTGCTGTCAAGCTGGGTGAGCGTTCTTGGTCAGGTGCAGCGCCCCAGGGACCTGGGGTGGGGCTGCTTTTGGCTGGCTGCCAGGTGCCCAGCAGTGGTGCTGGTGAGAGTGCATGGAGCGCTCTTGCGGGCTCAGAGCGCAGCTGTAAGGTGCGGAGAGGTCTAGAGGGGAGCAAGGTGTCAAGAGTAACTTTGGTTTATGTGTGTTCCTTCCAAAGGGAGAGACTTACAGTGTAAAGCTTCATGGGAATGAGGAAAAGCCACAGTGTGAATCCTGGCAGGTTTATTAAGTGGACAAATCCCGATTTTCTTGGCTGCAGCCCTGAGGAAAGAGAGCACAGCTACTTTTCCAGCTAGATTCAGCCCTGCATTCTGAGACTTGGAGTGAGGAACTCTTTTCCTTGGTTTCCTACTTGAAGCAGTGCTTGTTTTTCTCCTAAGCTGATTTTGGCGTCTGCGCTCGGCTCACCCCTGAGCACAGTAAACGGAGGTCGATGATCGGGACCACTTACTGGATGGCACCCGAGATTGTGAGAAGACAGCCATACGGCCCCAAAGTGGACCCCTGGTCCCTTGGCATTGTGGGAATAGAAATGGCCAAAGGAGAGCCTCCTTACTTTGGTGAAACCGAAGACAGGGTAAGGTGCAAATATGCTCAGGTACCAGAGTCCTCCTGATCCATCTCCATTGGACAGAATCCCATTCCCACAGATGGAATGTGTTCCAAGAAGGCCCACTTCTAAAAATGTCCCTGGGGCTCACATAAGCTGTCACGGCAAGACCTTTTTTCTTTTGGGAGAGCAGGCTCATCTCTAACCGTCTGCTAGGCAAGAAATTGCCACTGCAGATGGCAGCTTAAAATATGGGCTCTAGGTGAGCACTTCAGCATAAGGAAGAACCAGGAAGGCTCTCATGTTTCCATTTGCTTCAGGCTAGGTATCTGATAGGCACGCAAGGGGCACCAGATCTGCATGAGCTTGGGCTACCCTCTGGCTTGTGTGACTTTCTGGGCTGCTGCCTGCAGATGGATGTGGACAGGTGATGTGGACAGTTCTGCCCAGGAACTTCTGCAGGTACACAGCAAAGCGGCCACAGGCCCAACAGCTCTTCCCTGTCAGGGTTTGCTCCTCGCCCAGACTCTAGGGCGTCGGATGGGCCCCCCTGTTGCAATCTCTGCTCTGGCTGCTTTCCCAATGAAAACCAAGTAGGATCCAAGACTGGTTGAGCTTAGAAGGGACCGGTGAAGGTCATCTAGTCCAAAGGCCCTGCCACTGGCAAGGCCATCTTCAAGCAGATCAGGTTGCTCAGAGCCCCATCCAACCTGACCTTGAATGTTGCCAGGGCTGGGGCACCTCCTAGCTCTCTGGGCAGCCTGTGCCAATGTTTCGGCACTCCCCTGGAAAACAGTTTCTGCCTTAGAGCCCATCTGAATGGACTCTCTTTTAGCTTAAAACCATTCCTACTTGTCCTCTTGCAATTGGCCCTGCTAATAGACGTGTCCCCATCTTTTTTCTGAACCCCTTCAAACACTGAAAGGTGTCCTTGGAGCTTGCCCTTCTCCAGGCTGAAGAAGCCCAACTCTCATAGCCAATCCTCAGAGGAGAGCTCCCAACTGCTGGCCATTTCTGAGGCCTCATTTTTGCTCTTGGCGGGTGTATTCAGGTTTCCCTGGTAGCAAAGGCACTGAAGTCTTGCAGTGCTGGGGGCGGAGGCCTGCAGTGGGGCTTGAAGAATACAGTGAACGCAGTCCCTGCCAAGTGGTTCAAGATTGGTGGGAGGGCAGGGGCTGACTGTGAGCCTCAGAGGGTCCCAGCTTGTCCCTCCTGCCCCACTCTTCGAGGTTTCTGCCAGCCAAACAGGGACAGATGGGCAGGATTTACACCAGCCCCACATGCTGCCTGGCCTGGTCAAGTAGATGAGAAGCGCTGTGGCTTTGCTGTCAGGTTTCGTGGCAGACAGGCAGCTGGTGAGCAGACCACTTCCTTGGCTGTCCCTGCTGTCCCTGGAAGATGCCAGCCAGCACAGGAAGGGCAGGGCATGCCAAGGTAGACACTGCTCTCACTGCAAGCCAGAGCTGAGTCCATCTGCACTCTGCTGCTTGCGTCTCTGCTCCTGGCTTGCTGCTGAAAACATGCATGTCCAGTGGTCCTGAGAACAACATGTGGGATTGATATTTTACAGAGCTCTTGAGTGACTCTTAAGGATTGGCTCATGCTTCATATCTCTTTTGGACACTCAAACAGGCCATGTCTGTAGAAAAAAGGAACTTGAAGCCTGTTGAGTTTCCTGAAAGGAACAAATCCTTTGCACAGCATGCAGCAATCCCACAGTGGTGTCAGGACAAAAAATCCTGAGAGTGATGACACCCTGAGGAATGGACTAGTGGGGTTACAAACATGTTTGCCTGTGATAGCAGCGTCCTGGATATGAAGGGAAACATGTGGCTGGCGCCCTCAGCCCTATGTCTGTGTGTTTCTGGGCGCTAGAGGAAATCCAGCTTGACCCTTTTAGGAACTCTGTTTGGAAAAGAATGGTTCCTTTCTCCTTTGTCTTTTTTCATTTGGTTTCTTTTCTCTCTTTTTCCCTTTGGACACCATCCATTTCTCAAGTCAGCGGAGCCTCTCTTCAGCCTCCTCTGACAGCCTGATTGCTGTCATCCCTGCAGCAAAGTAATTCAGGCAGCAGAGGAGATGATGGGGACCACTTCAGCCCTTTGAGAAAAGAGCCTCTGAGAACAGGCAGAAATCCTGAGGAGAGAGGGGCCAGGAAACACGTAGCCATCAGAGTGGGAAAGGAAGGTGGCATCTTCTTTTCTCCCACCGGTCGTCCTTCTGAATTTCTGCTTAGAACAGCATTACTGGAGAGAAAAAGTCACAACTCATGGGCACTCTTCCGGTGGGAGGTTGTGCGAGACATGAAGTTTCCACTATTTTTTTGGGGAGCTTGGCTGGGACTTCATCTGCAAGTGTCTTCCTCCCCTCACCAGGCAAGTGAGCAGGAACAACACTGTTTGGAGGCACAGCAGCTGCTGGGGCAATGAAAGAACTTCCTGGAACACGTTCAGAAGAAGCAGGAGAAAAGGCTGCTGGTGACGGAGCAGGAAGTTGCCACCATGCAACCTGAAGAAGAAGAGGCATGAAGCAGAGGCAGTCAAGAGGCAAAGGGTGTGAAAAGAGAGTTTGTGTGTTGTTTTGGACTCCTCTGGGCTCCTTATGAGAACGGCTTGTGTGGACACTGTCTGTCTGGGTGGGATTGTGTCTTCGCTGGCCCTTGTTCAACAGTCTTGGAGACACCTTGGTGCAATGAGGGACAGGGCCTCTCAGGTGAGGGGCTACCAAAGCTCAGATTTGAGGAAGGCAGGAATGGCATTGCAGGCCTGAGTGGAATGGGAAGCCCAGAGGAGTTTCTCAGGAGGAGGGAGGTCCCACAGGAAGCCGCCTTCAGAGCCAGGCTGAAGCTGTGGGTGAGGGCTGGCCGTCAGGCTGCTAAGGAGGTGCCTGAAGCTGCTAAGTACATCCTGTGCATTCTTTGTCCGCTCAAGCAGTGTATTATAGTCTGTGTGCCTCAGCATGAGCTGTACCACATCTTACTCCGCACTTTGGTGTCAGACAGAAATTTTGGACTCCCTACAGAAGGCATTGTTGTAAGAGACGGTCTGAAGATCCCTCATCTGCCTCACGACCATCGTCAAGGACAGAGACTGAAACCCCTAAAAGGGACTTTAAAATCTCAATACAGGAGTTCTGGCCTGGCTGAGATGGGATGTTGGCCAAGTGCTGCCTGCAGGTGTGTTTGATGGAAAAAGCCAGCACCCATATCGGAACATCAGAACCTGAGCAGAAACAATGGGCAAGTCACGGTGAAGTGACTGTGCCTGCTGACTTGTACTGGTTGACACTGTACCTGCTGACGACCGACTTGTTCTGAGTTCTCAAAATGAACACACTGTAATGATTCCCCCACCTTTTTGGCCAACTGCCTGTTGCTTCGGAGGGGACTATAAAGACCCCTGAGTTAACCACAGACTTTGAGATCTCCCCACAGAAGAAGACGGATCTATTGGCTGGACCACGAGGATTTTGTCTCTCCGTTGGTAGCTATAACCCACCCCCTCTTTATTTCCCTTCAAATACCCACTATTGCATTTGTTGGCACTAAATAAAGGTGCATTTTTGATTGAGAAAACTGAGTTGTCCCCCGCTGTGTCTTTTGCGCCTTGAGATCCCTGAAACAAACCATCAGGTTCCCCGCAGATATTTTCAGACCCTGACAGCTTGGAAGCAGCCAGGGAGCTCTTGGGGCATTCCTTTTGCCTCTGAGGGCAGCTGGGAGTGGGTGGGCTTTGTATCAGCTTCCCAGTGCAGTAAAGGCAAAAGTGGGGATTGTTTCCCAAGCAGCAGCAGGCCGCAACCTAGCAAATGACCCAGTGAACATGTGTGTGCTAGTCTGGCCAAAGTGATCAGAACAGTTGGCTTCCTGGATTCCCTTTAGACTCCTGGCTTGACACCAGTCATTGGAGACAAAACGCTTCAGAGAAATTGATTGGCTGTGGGGCTGGTTTCATACTGGTGTCCTTTTTTGGACTGGTATTACTTCTATTGCTTTGACAGATCCCATGGACCCCTGCCATGTCAATCTCCCCTCTAGCTGCTTTTCAAAGGAAAACAAAGGAAACTTGCAGTGAAGCAATTGAGGAAACAGAGGAGAGGACCAGAAGCACGTCAGGATTTCTTTCTCCAGTGCCAGCTCGGAGCTGGGCTCAGAATAAAAATCCTGAAAATCCCCAAGCCTGTTGGAAGATTCCCTTCCTTGTCACCCAAGGAATACAACTTGACGTTCATTTTCAAATTGTCCCCTCTTTCTTAATGATGGAAAGTCTCTCCCATGGGCCTTCTGGCATGCTTTGGAATCGGGAACAGTCTTCTTCCTTTATCAACTCCAGCCTACACTGCCTTTGGAACACCTCCCACTGACTTGGTTTTGCCCAGCTGTGGACTTCTGGCTGAGGAAGAAAGTGCAATTGCACTTCCAGCCAAAAGGCAATGAAGAGCAGCGCAGCCAAAAAGGTCCTGTGGAGGTACAGGCTTTCATCTGTGCACATAGAGGCTTTTGGTTCCTACCTGGTTCAGGCTGCACGTCTCCTCTGTGACTGTTCCTGCTTCCCAGGTGGCCACGGCTAATAGGTACGAGGCTCTGCAAGTGGAACCAAAGAAGGTGGGAACATCTGCTGGCAGTGCAGGAAAGCAGAGAGCAAAGAGCCTGCAAGGTCCCTGGCCAACGAGGCAAGGCCCCTGCTGGACCTGCTCTTTGTTGACAGACAAGGACTGGTGGGTGACACCATGTTTGGGGGCCTTCTGGGGCTCAGCAATCATGAAAAGTCTCTGGGCTTGACTGGGTTTCTCTGTCTTTCTGTGTCTTCTGTTGTCCCTGTGCTCTGCAGTGTCTACCCAGGGCTGTGTAGCTGGCACATCTCAAGTGCAGCAGAGTCTCATTTGTCTGCCCGAGGAGGTGGCTGCTCATGGCAGCCTTTTCCATCTGGAAGCTGTGTGTGGAGAGTGAATTCCCCTCTGTGTTTGGTCCAGGAGGCCAAGGCCTGTCATCTGCAGTCTCAGGTGGCATAGAGGGCTACCACAGGCTGGTGTGACCCTACTACAAGCAATGGGAGACAGCGGCAGTTGGTTGTTTCCAAAGTCACGTCCTTCAGGGGTGTTGGGGGTTGGGTTTGTTCCTTCTTTCTCTGGGGAATTTTTTCCCCACGGGTTGCCAAGGGGACCGGGTGTTGGATACTTGAGAGTGCTTGGCTGAAACAAAGAGGTGGACAAAAGGTGGAAGGGGGAGATAACGCAGGTAAAAGACACAGCTTGAGGCAGCTGCGTGCTTTTCTGCTTCCGGCGTTCGGGGAGGCGCGTGTCTGCCGCTCCTGGAGGAGCTCAGCCGCCGCAAAGCACGCTGAGCGGAGAACGGCTGTTGCTGGCTGGAGGAGTTTCACTGTGGCCAAAGGGATCCAGTCCTGGGAAATCTACTATCACCGGTTCGACCTGAATCCTGAGTTTTTTCTCTGCCATTTGCGGAGGCTGGGCTGCTTTTCTGCCTCGCCTTCGAGCTTCTTCGGCGCTGCTCCTCTTGCTGCAGCGTGACCCTGCACTCCCTGCCCTGCTGGGACATCCTGCCCCTGCCTGCCGGGACACCCTGCCATCCCAGCTACCAGCCCGGGACTTTTCCACTGTTCCAGCTTGGTGCTCTGAGGATCCTGCAGGGACACCGAAACCAAACTGCCCTGGGTTTTGTGAAACAAAGCCCTCAAGGTTCTTGGTACTGTTGTCGTTTGTCATTAATGCTGTAGTTGTTTGGTGGGGGGGGGAGTTTTTTTGTGTTTGTTTGCTTTGTATTACATACTAGTAAAGAACTGCTATTCCTATTTCCCAAATCTTTGCCAAAGAGCCTCTGATTGTAATTTTACCTAGCAGATACCTGTCTTCCTAAACCAAGACAAGGGGCGATGTGCCATGTGTGTCCTTTGTCCAGCCCTGCCCCAGACTTAGGGATCAGGTGCAGGCATTGCTGCTGCTGCTGCTGCTGCTGAAGTCAGCAAGGATTTGGTGGTTGGCTTCCATCCCAGTAGAACTGGTCGCTCACAAAGCCAAGTGCTGATGGTGCCCTGCATATCTCTGGTCTGCATGGGTGTGAGGGAGCTGTCCCTTGCTGTTGTTCTCCATCACAGAAAGCTGTGCCAGCCAGGTCTGGATCAACTCAGCAAACAGGGAGTGCAAAACGCAAGTCTCCTCCATCTGTGTCTGCTGAGAATTTTGACCTTGGCGATTAACTGGCACCGAGTTGTTTTGTCGTAGGTCCCTCTCTGTATCTCCATGGCAGGTTATGCTGCTAAATCTGCCCGTAGCACAGCTGCAGGGAAAAAAGCCTCTCAGCTCTGCAGGTGCGATAAGCTGCCACTCACTGCTGTACAGGAAAAGTAGTGCATTTTGCCTTTATGAGGGAGAGGAAAACCAGTTTAGCAACAAGAAAAGGCCAGATGATGGTCCTGAAGTGTCCTTCTTTCCTTTTGTCAGGTAGGTTATAAAATGCTTTAAGAGGGGTTTCTGAAATCGCTTGTTGTTAGTTGTATCTCTTTCATAGTTATAGAAGGGCGAATTATTATAAAACATTTCAAGAAGAGTCTCTACAAGTGTTTGTTGTTAGTTGTTATCTGTTTTAAAGTTATAGAAGGGGGAATTGTTATAAAACGTTTCAAGAGAGGTTTCTGTAATAAGTTGCTGTGACACTGTACGGGTGAAAGTGCTATGTAACAAGGAAAGGGGGAATAGATCTTGTACACACAGGTTACATCACCCTGAACCATGACTGGTGGACATGAAAGACCAATCACTCGACGCCCTTGGGAAATGATTGGTCAGGAGTGACTCTTGTTAAAGACCAATCAGAGCTCTGACAACTAACCAGTCAGGAAGAGGATCCAAAATGCACCAATCAGGAGGAACCAAAGAGGATAAAAGGGACTGTCAGATTGGGGGGGGGGGGGGCACGCGGGAGTGGGGTTCTTCTTTGGAGCTTTGAGGGTCTGAAGGAGCACCCCGTGGGGTGTCACACTGTTGTTGGATTTCTGGCTTGCTGAGAGGAGCCTGGGCTTCTCCTGGGTTCCTGCTCCCAGTGGTCAGTTACAGTTAAATAAACGAGTGCCTTTTCTCATCATTACATCTGAGTCCCGGCCTCGTTCATAACAATTTTCTGGGGAGTCGTCCGGGATACCGCACCTGGAAGCAGCCCTGAAGAAGGCCTGGTCCTGGCAAGACACGTGCCCGGAAGATTTTTCTCCACACTGGATTGTGGACTTCTTCAGGACTGTGGATGGGACAGCTGCTGTTTGCCCAAAAGACCACTGAGAGCACGGCAACCCAGACAGTGAAGGCCCTCCGAGAGGGAGCGGGGCTTGCTGGACACAGGTTGCTGCTGTGAGTGAGGTGTGAGGCATCAGGGGGTGCGCGAATGATTGTGAGTGTGTGAGGACGTGTGTGAGACGGGGGCTGGCAGCTTGGACTCCAGAGGCGAGTGAGAACCTCCCAGTACAGTGTTTCTGAGCTCCCGCGAGGGGGCCAGCTGGGAAAGGAGGGAAGCAAAAGTGAGAGTGTGGATACCCTAGGGACAGGGAGTGCCTACCTGTTTGCCGCCTTTACCTGCACAGGCTCCTGTTTCCCTCAGCAGTCCCCAATGGGGAGGGTGCAGCACAAGGGGTTGCTGGACTCCTGGGTGAAACAAGGGGGCTCCCAGGGGTGGATTTCAGTGCCAGGATACTGCTAGATTCCCAAAAGAAGGTGGGCCAGTTGTTGAACGCTGAAAGTCCACCTGGAGGGAATCGTTCCTTGGGGCAGATCGAGCACTGGTGGCGGTCTGCGCCTGGGGAACTAGGACCTTGGAGGCTGGGTAAATACTCCCAGCCAATGACCAAAGGGTGACAGTGGCCGCCAGATAGGAGATTGCCTCCTTTCTGGCAGGGGAGGAGGAGAGGGACCCAGCACAAGGTGGATTAGGATCACAACTAGGATCTAGGGGGAGGATCTCTAGGGAGGGGATAAACTTGTCTCACAAGAGGAGGGTGAGGGCGAGTTCCTTACAGTGTGGCAACCAGGTAGAGAGGGCTGCCGGCTGTGGGAGGACCCCTCACTCACCACGAGTGAGAGGGACAGGCTAGAACCTGCTGAAGTAGGGAAGTGTGCTCTTTGTTAATTTTCTCCCAGATCTGAGTTGATTAAGTTTTGAGTTTGAATCCAAGACTACTTGGATATATTTGGTTGGTATTTGTTCATTTGCCTGAATAGTTTTCAGTGGTCGGCTCATTTATTATTTAACAGAGTTAGTATTTTCATTTAACTGCTAGGCGGAGCCCTTAGGAGCAAGGTTCTGGGGTGAGGGCTTTGTCCCAAAAGTCCCCAGACTGTTCCTTGTGTCAGTGCAGGTCCTGAACTGGTTGTAAGGAGACTGAGGAGCTCTGAACTGTGAGACAGTTAGGGTTGAAGTGAAGGGTGGCCATTTAAGAGCCAGAGAGTCTTGTACGAGACGGGGCCAGAGAGAGGTGGTGCTTAAGGGAGATTAAAAAAAAAAAGGTGGTCACCAGTGAGGAATTGTTAGAACCCTTCAGGAGGGTGTTGAACAAACATATTCTCTATTTCTTTTTTTCACCTATCTTTCTTTTTTCCTTTCTTCCTCCTCTTTATTTCTTCCTCTTCTTTTACACCCTGCCATATTGGTCCCCATGAAGGAGTGTTAAAGCCCTATTAAGTTGTTTTCAAACAGAGGTAATTAAATTCTTTTTCTTTTTCATGTTCTGTTTTTCCTATGCTGCCATATTGGTTTCTTCTCTCACGGTGTCATTCAAGTTTATCTAATTGAGTCAATACTTGTGTAAAGTATTGATAATTATTATTTATGTATTTAAAATGATTTATTAAGAAAAAGATGGGACAGTGCACAGGAAAAGGTTCTCAGAAATCCAAGACAAGAAAGACTAACCTGAGGGATATTCCCCCTAATAGCCCTCTAGAAGAGATGTTGTAGAACTGGGAAAGTGAGAGCAGTCTAAAAGGTTTAGACAAAATAAAGATGATTAAATATTGTATGGAAGTTTGGCCTGAAGAGATCATTCAGGAAGGACTGGTGTATTTGCCTTGGTATGGGTCTAGAGAAAGACGGCTGCGTGTGGCATTGAATAAGCATGTGAACTTAAAAGACCTTGGGAATAGAGAGGAAATTGAATATGCGGGTTGTTGGTTAGAAGATAGGATCTGGGAGAAGAAAGTAAAGGTTTACAAGGTAACTGAGGAACAGGAAGAAAATAAAAAGGATACAATAGAAAGGAGGTAGGATGCCCTAGACTGTCTTCCTTCTCCTCAACCACTAACCCTACCTGTGGTTCATTCTCCCAGTCCTTACATATCCCCTCAAGTCCAACCTCCACCTCCCCTAGCCCAATCCATACCTTTTCAAGCCCAACTTCCACACCCTCCAACTTAATTAATATCTCCCCAAGTCCAACCTCCACCTTCCCTAGTCCAAGGCCCAGTTTCTCCTCCTTCACCAGCAGTAATACCCTGGCCACTCCCCACTAACACTCCAGCCCTGAATCCAGGACCCTTGCCCATCCCAGCTATCACATTCTCTCCTCCCTTGAACCCAGACAAAACCCCAACTTTTCTTCCAGTTGCTCCAACAGTTTCCCCAGTTTCCTCCCTAGTATCTCCTCTTGCAAGTTTGTTTCTTTCCCCACCCCCTGTTGAAATCCCTTTGCCCCCTCCCAGTTGGGGGTTGAACCAACCAAAACCTGTATCCCCTGCAACATCTCAAAACACTGTTGGTGTAGAAGGGCCCTATTGTAATACAAGGTCTAAGGCGTCACGGGCAGAGAGACTTTTCTCCCTTAGAGAAGTCCCGATGGGTGGGGTGATGGGGGAAATTGGATTTGTAAATGCCCCTTTAATCGCCTCTGAGGTAAGGAACTTTAAAAAGGAGATAAAAAGTCTCTTAGAGGACAATATAGGGATATCCAAACAATTAGACCAATTCCTTGGCCCTAGTATACACACCTGGCAAGAACTAAATTCCATCTTAGGTATCCTTTTTTCCCCAGAGGAAATACAATTAATACGAGCAGCGGGGATGAGAATTTGGGAAACGGAAAATTGTGTTGGTCCATGGGGGGAAGAGAAAATGCCACATCATTCACCAGGTTGGAACCCAAATGAAGAAATAGGGAGAAGAAACATGATGCACTACAGGACATTGATTATAAGAGGAATTTGGGAGGCAGTCCCCAGGACGAGCAATGCAAAGCTGGCCTTTGGTAGTCAGCAAGAGAAGGATGAGACACGTAGTGCATGGCTAGAAAGATTAAAGAGAAACTTTCAGTTGTATTCTAGTGTGGATCCAGACAGTCTAGTGGGGCAGACCTTAATAAAAGTACAGTTTGTAACAAAGGCATGGACTGATAGTAGGAGAAAAATAGAAAAATTGGATGATTGGAATGAAAGAGGTGTCAATGAATTATTGAAAGAAGCACAAAAAGTATATTAAAGAAGAGAAGAGGAAAAGATAAAGACAAAAGCCAAAATCATGGTAGCAGTAGCTAAAGAGAGTGTGGGGGCTGGAAAAGATGAGCCAAAAAGAGACAAGCGAGAAAGTAGTACAGAAAGAAAAACAGGGCCAGAAAAAGGAAGGAAACTACCATGGGCTGATGTAGTTAGTTTCTATTGTCAAGGAAAGGGTCACGTGCAACACTTGCCTTTGTAAAAAAAGGCAAATGGATGAGGCAATAGCGAGGGAGCAGGACACCCTAGAGAGGATTCTCAAGGGAGATCAGGGAGATGATTAGGGGCGTCAGGGGCTTTACGCTCTGGGGGAGGCAACAGGACGTCAGACAGAGCCCCTGGTAAATTTAGAAGTTGGCCCCCAGAGCGAAGAATTTGACTTTCTAGTTGACACTGGAGCAGATAGACCAAGTGTTTCACAGCTCCCAGAAGGATGTAAATTGAGTAACCGAATACGTAAAGTGACCGGTGGAGAAAGTCATGCCTTTGAAGTATCTATTATTGAGCAAGTGGAGGTAAGAGGGAGTTTTAGAGAAGGATGCACAGATCTATTATATATGCTAGATTTATTGGGTAATCCATTGGGTCAAGACTTAAAAAGTTCAACTAGGCATAGGGGTAATATCAAGAGAAGGGCGTATGGTAGTAAAAATGATGGTTTTGAGGCAGGAGGACGAAGAAGGAATAAACCCGGAAGTGTGGGCAGAAAAAGGTGGACATGGACTGTTGAGCATTCCTCCCATAGAGATCAAAATGAGACCAGATATACCCCCTATAGGAGTAAAACATATCTGGTGTCAGCAGAAGAGAGACAGGGATTAGCACCAGTAATTCAGGATCTGATCCAAGGCGGGATCTTAGACCCATGCATGTCCCCACATGACACTCCAGTACTACCAGTAAAGAAACCAGATGGCACATACAGATTAGTGCAAGATCTGAGGGAAGTAAACAAACCAACTATTACCCGGCAGCTTGTAGTAGCCAACCCATACGCTATGTTCAGTAAAATACCATCAAGACATGCATGGTTTAGTGTGATAGACTTAAAGGATGCTTTTTGGGTGTGTCCACTAAAGGAAGAAAGTCGGGATTGGTTTGCTTTTGAGTGGCAGGACGAGAGCACAGGAAGGAAGCAACAGTTGCAGTGGACCATATTACCCCAAGGATTTACAGCATCTCCTCATCTGTTTGGTCAGGCATTAGAAGAAGTTATATGACAATTTATACCCATTGGAGATGTACAAATTTTACAATATGTGGATGATTTATTGGTTTCAGGAGAATTAGAAGAAGAAGTCCGGGAGACAACCGTGAGGTTGTTAAATTTTCTAGGAGAAAAGGGCCAAAAGTATCAAAAAAGAAACTACAGTTTGTAGAATCGGAAGTGAGATATTTGGGACATTTAATTGGAAAAGGCTACAAAAAGTTAGATTCGACTCGGAAACAAGGAATATTATCACTACCAGCACCAAAGACTAAGAGAGATGAAAGAAAATTATTAGGATTGATTGGGTATTGTAAAATGTGGATAGATGAACACACTAAATTAGTCAAATTTCTCTATGAAAAATTGGTAGGAGATGAACGTGTAAATTGGCATGAAGATGATGAAGGAAAGCTGAAGAGACTGAAAGAAAGACTGATAAGTGCTCCAGTGTTAAGTTTACCAGATTTAGACAAGTTGTTTGAATTGTTTGTAAACGTAGAAGAAGGGGTAGCTTATGGAGTGTTGGTCCAAGAATGGTGTAGAATAAGGAAACCAATAGCATATATACCCAAGTTATTGGATCCAGTGGTTCGGGGGTGGCCCACTTACCTCCAAGCATCCTCCACGGATGTGCCTTTGAAATCTCCATGCTGCCCATAGTGGATACGTGCTGCATAGTTCGGCATGCAATTTTTCAGGCATTTGCTGCACTCTCATTTCTGGCCTGCAGGAGCTGAGTAAAGAGATCCTGCTTTTCCGGAGCTAACTTCGTCTTTCCTTTTCTGGACTGCATGGCTCAAAGAATTGAAAACTACTGGTCTGCTGCAGACAGCTGCAAGCACCAAACAGGGCAAACAATACAAAGTGCAGGTTCTGTGGCATTCTCCTCCGTCATTTCACTCCAGACCTGCCCATAATGTGCCGCAGGAAGGAGCCAACAGGTGCCAGTCTCATGGGTAACAGGAGAAGGCAGCAGGTCAAGAAGAGGAGTTTAGCCTATGGCTAGAGGAAGCAGAGGAATTTGCAAGGCAGGTGAGTGTTTGTGATGGCAGAGGCCTGCCAAGCTGCCTGCTCTTGGCTTGCTGCTGAAACCTGGAACTTCAGTGCTCTTGAGAACAACACTTGGGTCAAACTCCCACTGGAATAAGCCTTTCTTAGAGGGATTGGCATTTGCTGAGGAACGGCTTACACTGCTCATCTTTTTGGCAATGAACTCAGGCCACATTTTAGAAAGGAGGAACCAAAGTGAGTCTTTGGAGTTTCCTGGAAGGAACAAGCCCTGTGATAACAAAGCTGTGAATGGAAATGAAACTTACATGATACATACATATAGCCTTATAATTAACAAAGGTGTAACTTTAAACATTTATGACAACTCCCTCCCCTAAAACTTTGATCGGACCTAAAGCCTGCATCAACTACTAAACTTAACACTTCTCCTTCATATGTCCTATACACTTTTCTGAGTTGTTGGTATTTCTCATAAATTTCCTTTGCTGTTTCAGGTTCATTTGCCTGCTGTCCTAGATTCATTAATTTAGCTTTCTTGATCTTGTCGTCATCCAGTTTTTCAAACACAGAATTTTGTACTATACCAGTTATTATTCTGACTGAGCATGGAATTACACAGGGGAGGAAAGTACTACTCATTGTGCTACTATTAGTAGCACACCCAACAATAAATAACACTTTTTTCCACCAATTACCTTGGAAAATTTCATCCCATCAATTGTCTTTCATTACTGATGACTGTTTTTGGACCGGTACATGGGCTAATGTTTTACTATTGTTAGTAATGTTTTGATGGTTTACAATTTTTCCATCCTGACCCATGTGCAAACTCCTACCTGCTCTCTGGCCTAATATTTAATGGGAGCTTCTGGGATCCACCACCGGTGAGTGTTGTTTGTTGTAAAATACCTTTTGCACGCTAATTCTCCCACATAACTTTTATACTTTGATCCCCTTCTCCAAAGACATTCTTCCCCTATCATTTTTGATCTTAAATTCTATACCTCCTCCTCTAGTCTCTGGTCTATTTCATGTGTTTTTGTCCCCAGTATTTTCAACACATTTGCTGGACTCAGGGGTATCCCCTCCCAAGGCCAAATTTCAACCGCCCTAGCATCCCTGCAAATCCAGCAATTAATTATATTAAATTCATGACTTACTCTCTCTACTAAGACCAGGAATAAATTTTTCCCTCCTCACATTTGGAGTTTTGATTCTTTTTCAACTGCTACTCCTATTACTTCCTTTCCCTTGGTATTATCCGTTTCATAGACCCTTCCCTTTTTCTCTGTCTTTACGAGTTTTCCTTCATCACATATCCATTCTTCTTTATTAGGGCATTTTCCTATTAATTTTTGTCTAAACTCCCCTACGTTTTTAGAAAGCCAGTTCAATTTCCCGTCCTCGGCACAAGGTGTTTGCCAAGCCAAGTTGACACAACTAGGGTTAGGGTTGGTATGGATTCTGAGGACGGCCGTCGGTGTCTCCCCTGCATACATGGGATAGTAACACCTCTTGCAAGTGTTGTTAGTAGGGCTAACATCCACAGGAGTCTGGTTGCAGGCACTCTCCCATTTCTGTTTTTTTTTTTTTTGTGGCAAGAGCAGGCCTGGGCAGAGGCTTGCCTCCTGCAACACTCTTACTAGCTAAAGTTGCTTCTCTCCCTAGCAGGATCTTACTTTCCCCTCTCAGGTCAACTGGTGTTTCTTCGTATCTTTTGGAGCCAGGTGACTAGTATGTGAAGGGGAATGCTCTATTCTCTGGATGGTCAGATCTGAAATGAGAAATACCAAGCATCACTATTAATTTCATTCATATTTCAACATGTTGAACATACAAACTGTTTAATGTTCTCCAACAATTATTAACAAACAGTCTAATTTATAAGTTCTGTATTTAAACTTTGCCTGTGGAGGTTCCAGGGGGTTCTTTTCTTAATGTTAATTTAGCGTCTCTAGCTTTTACTACAGCCCATTCATCTGGTGGGGAGACTGGTCCTTTCACTCTCGAAACATGAGTCCATCGCTTTTCTTGGGTTCTTGCTGCAGTCTCTGTAATTAACAGAATCTGGAGGGGACCTTTCCACTTTGGAGTTAGGGGATGTCCTTTTCAGACCTTAATCAGGGTCCAATCACCCGGCCGAAACCTATGGTTATAGAAGTCAATCGGTGTTGATTGGGGGAGGTATCCTTTTTCTCTCAGTTGTTTTAAGGTGTTTGCAATGACGTGTACATATTGCCTTACATTCTGTTCTCCTTCTTCATATGTCCCTAGATTTCTGGGGGTTGTTAGGAAAGGTAAACCAAACAGCATCTCATATGGTGAAACACCAACATCTACTCTAGGCCTTGCTCTGATTCTCAATAATGCAAGAGGGAGACATTTTAACCAGTTTGATTTTGTTTCCTCTGTTAATTTAGTAAGGGTTATCTTTAACGTCTAATTCATTTGTTCAGCTCTCCCAGAATTCTGAGGCCTCCATGGTGTATGGAGCCTCCATGTGATATTTAAAGCCTGTGTTGTTTGTTGTAGTATTTTGGCTGCAAAATGAGGGCCTCTGTCAGAGTCAATCATATTTATCAACCCGTATCTTCGCATGATTTGTTCTAATAGAATTTTACTTACTACTTCGGCTGTGACTTTCGTAGTTGGAAATGCTTCAACTCAATGATCTACTAGGACCAATAGGTATTTGAGTTTTTGTACTTGTGGTTGCTCTGGGAAATCTATTCGTATATTTTGGAAGGGCCTTCTGGCCAATTCTCTTCCTCACTGAGGCATGCTTCTCATTACTTTCCTGCCTATTTGTTGACAAATCATGCATTGCTGGTTATGGTTCTCGCTATTTCAAAAGCTCCAGTGCATACATAACTCCTCATAAAATGGTCACAAAGGGTCTGGGTTCACCAGTGTGTCGAGGTGTGAAGGTTTTCTAATATTTTCTTTGTTAATGTTTTATTTAAAACCTGTCTCCCATCTGGCGTTTTCCATCTCCCTAGGTCATCCTTAACAGCCCTGTGTTTCTGTATTTCATCTTGTTCTTTCTCACTAAGAATTGGAACCTGTTGGTTTTCATCTTCTTGACTGGATGTATACAGGACTTTTGCCTCATCGCTCTCTGGAGCAGCCCTCTTGGCTTCCTGGTCCGCAAAATTATTTCCTCTGACTTCTGTCGAACTCCCTTTTTGGTGTCCTCATACACATACCACTGCTATTTCTAAAGGACCTTTTACAGCTTCCAGTACCTCCCTAATTAAATTCTCAGGCATTAATGTTTTCCCCTTTGAGTTAATGAAACCTCTTTTTACCCAGATCTTTCCAAAAGTGTGGACTACCCTATAGGCATATCTAGAATCAGCGCATATGGTGCCAACTTCTTGATCTAGCCACTTTAGGCCTCTTAGCAATGCATAGATTTCGCAACATTGTGCGGACCATTTTGCAGGGAGCTTTCCCTTTCCCATGATGGTCATATTTTTCCCATTTACTGCCGCATACCCTGAAACTATTTTCCCCTCTACCACTTTAGAAAAGCCATCCATAAAAAGAATTTCCCCTTCATCCAGTGGATGTTCAAATAGATCTTCTCTAACTTTGGCCTGTAATTCGGTGTTTTCAAACCAACTGTGTTCTAACACATCATCCATCTCTGGCTCTCCATACAGAAACTGTGCAGGGTTCTGAACTCTTGTTGTGCTCAATTCTAGATTCTCACTATTATTTAAGATAATTCACACTTGAAAAGTTGGCAATCTGAAATCCATTGGCTCACTCCCTTGCTCAATAGGCTTCTTAAATCATGTGGGTTATATACTTTGAACTTTCTTTCAGTTGTTAACTTAAAGCTGTCCTCCACAAGTATTACCGTAGCTGCTACTGCCTGTAAACAGGTTGGCCACCTCCAAAGTACAGGAGCTTAGATACATACGCCACGGGCTTTCTGATGTCACACCATTTTGGAACTAGCACCCCATAGGTTATTCCTTCCTCTATGTTTACGAATAGCTCAAACAACTCGCCCAAATTTGGTAGACTCAACACTGGAGCATTTATCAGTCTGTCTTTCAACTTTTTAAGCTTCTCTTTGTCTTCCTCATTCCAATCTATAGGTTCATCCTTTACTAATTTCTCATAAATGAATTGTACTAATTTTGTATGTTCGTCTATCCACATCTTACAATATCCAATTAATCCAAATAATTTTCTTATATCTCTTTTTGTTTGGGGGGCTGGTAAAGACAGTATTCCTTGTATCCGATTCAGGTCCAATTTCTTATAACCCTTTCCAATTCAATGTCCTAGGTATTTCACCTCTAGTTCCGCAAATTGTAACTTCTTTTTTTGATGCTTTTAAACCCTTTTCCCCTAGAAAATTTAGTAACTTCACGGTTGTTTTTTGGACTTCCTATTCTATCTCTCCCAAAATTAATAAATCATCCACGTATTGCAGAATTTGTACATCACCAATTGGGGTAAATTGTCTCATAACTTCTTCCAATGTCTGGCCAAACAAAGTGGGGGATTCTGTAAATCCTTGTGGCAACCGAGTCTGATGTAACTGCTCTTTCCTTCCTGTATTTTCATCCTTCCATTCAAAAGCAAACAAATCTCTACTTTCTTCTTCCAAAGGACACGCCCAAAATGCATCTTTTAAATCTATTACACTGAACCACGCACGTCGTGCCAGCACTTTACTAAGCATTGTATATGGGTCAGCTACCACAGGATATCTAGTAACCGTCTGTTTATTAACTTGTCTTAAGTCTCGAACTAATCTATATGTGCCATCTGGTTGCCTCACAGGCAGTATTGGGGTGTTATGTGGGGACACGCACGGTTCCAAAATCCCACTTTGGATCAGATCATTAATAACGAGCATTAATCCTTGCTTCCCTTCTACTGATATCAGATATTGCTTTACTCCTCTACGTGGTGTTTTGGGTTTCATCTTAATCTTTATAGGAGCGATACTCAACAATCCATATCTACCTTTCTCTGTCCACACATCTGGATTTATCTCCTCTTCATCTTCCTGTCTTAAATCCATCATCTTAACTACCATCCGTCTTTCTTCCGGTACTATCCCTATACCCAGTTGCACTTGCAGATCCCGGCCTAGGAGGTTATTAGTCAGGTTTGGCACGTAAAGTAAATCTGTGCATCCCTCCCGGAAACTTCCTTTAACCTGCACCTGTTCAATAATACATACTTTAAAAGGGTTACTTTCAGCTCCAGTGACTTTACATGTCCTGTTGCTTAGCTTGCAGCCTTTTGGAAGATTCTTCACACTAGATCTATCTGCTCCTGTGTCTACCAAGAACTCAAATTCTTCACTCTGGGGGCCTACCTCTAAATTTACCAAGGGCTCTGTCTGATGTTTTATTACTTCCCCCAGAGCGTAGAGCCCCTGACACCCCTAATCCTCTCCCTTATCTCCTCGGAGAATCTTCTCAAGGGTATCCTGCCCTCTAAGGATGGCATCATCTATTTGTCTTTTCTTGCAAAAACATTGTGTGTGACCTTTCCCTTGGAAGTAGTAACAAATTAAGTCCGTCCTTGGTTGTCTTTTCTCCCTTTCTGCTTCTGGCCTTCTTTCTGTGTTTCCTTTCTGTTTGTTCCCTTTTGGTTCACTCTCGCCAGCTTCCATATTTTCTTTAGCTACCGCTACCGTGATTTCTGCCTTCATGCTGGTCTTTTCCTCCTCCCTTCTTAAATATACTTTTTGCGCTTCCCTTAATAACTCATTGAGGCCTTTCTCATTCCACTCATCTATCTTTTCTAACTTCCTTCTTATGTCTACCCATGCCCTTGTCACAAATTGTACCTTGATTAGGGCCTGTCCCTCCGGACTGTCAGGATCTACACTTGAATAAAGTTGGAAATTTTTTTTTAACCTCTCTAGCCACGCACTTGGTGTTCCGTCTTTTTCCTGTAGGCTATCAAAGGCCAACTTCGCATTGCTTGTCCTGGGGACAGCTTCCCTAATTCCTTGTATTACTAAGGTCCTATATTCCCTCATGTTCCTTCTTCCTATCTCTTCATTTGGGTCCCAGTCCAGTGATGTTGGGGGTTGGGTTTGTTCCTTCTTTCTCTGGGGAATTTTTTCCCCACGGGTTGCCAAGGGGACCGGGTGTTGGATACTTGAGAGTGCTTGGCTGAAACAAAGAGATGGACAAAAGGTGGAAGGGGGAGATAACGCAGGTAAAAGACACAGCTTGAGGCGGCTGCGTGCTTTTCTGCTTCCGGCGTTCGGGAGACGCGTGTCGGCCGCTCCTCGAGGATCTCAGCTGCCGCAAAGCCCGCGGAGCAGAAGCTGGGCCGCTATTCTGCCTCGTCTTCAGCTTCTTCGGCGCTGCTCCTCTTGCTGCAGCGTGACCCTGCACTCCCTGCGCTGCCGGGACATCCTGCCCCTGCCTGCCGGGACACCCTGCCATCCCAGCTACCAGCCCGGGACTTTTCCACTGTTCCAGCTTGGTGCTCTGAGGATCCTGCAGGGACACCGAAACCAAACTGCCCTGGGTTTTGTGAAACAAAGCCCTCAAGATTCTTGGTACTGTTGTCGTTTGTCATTAATGCTGTAGTTGTTTGGTGGGGGGGGAGTTTTTTTGTGTTTGTTTGCTTTATATTACATACTAGTAAAGAACTGCTATTCCTATTTCCCAAATCTTTGCCAAAGAGCCTCTGATTGTAATTTTACCTAGCAGATACCTGTCTTCCTAAACCAAGACAGATTTTGGCGCCCAAGTGTGGGGCTTGAGGGCACTGAGAAAAGAAAAGGGAAGAGAAATAGCAGTTCTTAACTAACCTAGAACTTTCTTTTGTGTCCGTTGGATATAAAAACCTCATTAGGCTGCATCATGTGGTCTAACTTAGCCTGGTTTGGGTGGCATGTGGTTGTGGCTGTATTCCTTCCATTTGCAGGCCCTTATCTAAACATGGGCCCTATAACTAAGGCTACTGTGGCTGTCATCCAGTTTATTTTATGGCTTAATAAGGTGAAGAACTCATGGATTTTTAATTTCCTCTGGAAGGCAGGCACATGGATTCAGGGCTATCGTACACTAACTGTGTGTTTTTGGAGTTACTTTAACAATGGTACCTACTGTGAGGAAATGACACCGGGGGAAGTTTCTTTTTCCCAACCCTTTACCCATCTCTTTGGGTCTGCCCCACCAGTTTTTGAAGGGTTTAAATCCTCTCTGAATGCTAATGATATCATACAATGGCTGGTGCTGCTAATATGCGTATTCTGTTTAGCATTCAGAGATAAGGGAAGATTGACCTGGATAACCACCCTGATACCTAGCCCACAGAATAGGGATGATACCCCAGAGCCTGACTCTGCCCCACAGCCTGCCTCAGAAAGGACCCACCCGGATTGGGTTGAGGTTCTGGTAAAAGAGATGCATGAGATGGGCCAGATGCTGAGGGAGTACATTTCCCCAGCTCATGAAAAACCCTCCCCCTGCCCCGAGAAGGCAGAGACTGATGGTGCAGCAGTGGAACCCACAGATGTTACAACTGTCCAGGTTCCAGCTGAACCACAAGGGCAGCCACAGCCAGCAGCAGTCGCCCCTGTGGAAACAAGGAAGTGTAAAGTAAAATCGTCAGATCCTGATATTAAGGGTAAGAAAGGAGGGTCCTCACAGCCCACAGAAGAGCCACAGGTTGAGATCATCACTGAGTCCCTGACATATGAAAGTCTACGTAATCTGCAAAAAGATATTGCACGACGAGGACGTGAGGCTTATACAGCCTGGCTACTTCGAGTCTGGGACCTTATGGGTACAGGTGTGCAACTGGATAGTGCTGAAGCAAGGAATTTGGGACCCTTGACCCAGGACTCAGGTATAAATCAGGTATTTGTAAGAGAGCAAAGGCCCCTTCCCCTTTGGGAACGACTTCTAATGAGTGTGAGAGAGAGATTTGTCCACAGAGACAGAATGCAAGAGCACAACAATAGAATGCGATGGAAGACCCTTGAGGAAGGAATCCAACAGTTGAGAGAAGTGGCAGTATTGGAAGTACTTTTTGGGAGGACCGGACAGCATGATAATGACCCCGACAAGGTTAAATGCACAGGGCACATGTTGTGGAATCTGGCAACTCATGGACCATCCCAATACGCCACATTCATCGCAACAATTAATGCCGAGGATAACCGAGAGACAGTGGGTTCTGTTGCCAACAAGCTCAGAAATTATGAAAGTATGATCAGTGGCCCAATGCAGGCTCATGTCTCTGCGGTGGTGAAGGAACTCAAAGAGGAGATAAAGGAGGTGAGAGAGGAGATGAGAAGGAACAGTTCCCATGTAGCACCGGTGCGAGTCACAGGCCCCAGAATCAGAGCCCAACATCCCCCAGCAAGAGAGAGAGGGTACACCCCTCGAGCTGACCTGTGGTTTTATCTGCGGGACCATGGGGAGGACATGGGAGCGTGGCATGGGAAACCTACTTCTGTCCTGGCAGCACGGGTACGTGAGCTCAAGGAGAGAAACGCTAACAGAGGGAGTTCCACTAGAATGAAGGTAGCCTCAGCCTCCCATGAGCAAGCTGCCAGGTATTACGGAGGTGGGAATGCTGTGTCAGATTCCCTCGAAGGAACCTCTACCATGTATGTCCAAGAAGGGAATAATAACCAGTGCTAGAGGGGCCCTGCCTCTAGCCAGGAAGAGGCACGGGAAAATCGGGTTTTTTGGACTGTGTGGATTCGATGGCCTGGCACATCAGAGCCACAAAAATATGAAGCTTTAGTAGATACTGGGTCGCAGTGTACTCTAATGCCATCAGGACATGTGGGGGCAGAACCGATTTCCATTGCCGGGGTGACGGGGGGATCACAGGAACTGACTCTGGTTGAAGCCGAGGTGAGCCTGACCGGGAAGGAGTGGCAGAAACTTCCGATTGTGACCGGCCCAGAGGCTCCATGTATTCTGGGCATAGACTTCCTCAGGAATGGATATTATAAAGACCCTAAAGGACTCAGATGGGCTTTTGGAATAGCTGCTGTGGAGACAGAGAACATTAAGCAGTTGAACACCTTGCCGGGACTATCAGAGAACCCATCTGCAGTGGGACTCCTGAAGGTAGAAGAACAACAAGTACCTGTTGCCACCTCGACAGTGCACCGTCGGCAGTATCGGACAAATCGGGACGCCGTGATCCCCATCCACAAGATGATCCGTGAGCTGGAGAGCCAAGGGGTGGTCAGCAAAACCCACTCACCCTTCAACAGCCCCATCTGGCCTGTGCGCAAGTCTGATGGAGAATGGAGACTGACTGTGGACTATCGTGCATTGAATGAAGTGACTCCACCGCTGAGCGCTGCTGTGCCGGACATGCTGGAACTTCAGTACGAGCTGGAGTCCAAGGCAGCGAGGTGGTATGCCACTATTGACATTGCCAATGCATTTTTCTCCATTCCTCTGGCTGCAGAATGCAGGCCTCAGTTTGCTTTCACCTGGAGGGGCGTGCAGTACACCTGGAACCGGCTGCCCCAGGGGTGGAAACACAGCCCCACCATCTGCCATGGGCTGATCCAGGCTGCACTGGAGAAAGGTGAGGCTCCGGAACATCTACAGTACATTGATGACATCATTGTGTGGGGAAAGACTGCAGCTGAAGTGTTTGAGAAAGGAGAGAGGATCATCCAGATTTTGCTGAAAGCTGGGTTTGCCATCAAGAAGAGCAAAGTCAAGGGACCTGCCAGAGAGATCCAGTTCCTGGGAGTAAAGTGGCAAGATGGACGGCGGCAGATCCCCACTGAGGTCATTGATAAGATCACAGCAATGTCTCCACCGACCAGCAAAAAGGAAACACAAGCTTTCCTAGGAGCCATAGGTTTTTGGAGGATGCACATTCCTGAGTACAGTCAGATCGTGAGCCCTCTCTACCTGGTTACCCGCAAGAAAAACAATTTCCACTGGGGCCCTGAACAGCAACAAGCCTTTGCCCAGATCAAGCAGGAGATTGCTCATGCAGTAGCCCTTGGCCCAGTCAGGACGGGACCAGATGTGAAGAATGTGCTTTATTCTGCAGCCGGGAACAACGGTTTGTCCTGGAGCCTTTGGCAGAAGGTGCCAGGGGAGACCCGAGGCCGACCACTGGGTTTCTGGAGTCGAAGTTACAGAGGATCTGAAGCCAACTACACTCCCACAGAGAAGGAGATCTTGGCCGCCTATGAAGGAGTTCAAGCCGCCTCAGAAGTGATTGGCACAGAAGCACAACTCCTCTTGGCACCCCGACTACCAGTGCTGGGGTGGATGTTTAAAGGAAAGGCTCCCTCCACGCACCATGCCACCGATGCCACATGGAGCAAATGGACTGCCCTCATCACACAGCGTGCCCGTATTAGAAACCCAAATCGCCCTGGGATTTTGGAGATAATTACAAACTGGCCGGAAGGAGAAAACTTCGGTTTCACGGACGAAGAGGAGCAGGTACAAGTGACACGAGCTGAAGAAGCTCCTCCATACAACCAACTGCCAGCAGAAGAAACACACTACGCTCTCTTCACTGACGGTTCCTGTCGCATCGTGGGAATGAACCGTAAGTGGAAAGCAGCCGTATGGAGCCCCACACGACAGGTTGCAGAAGCCACTGAAGGAGAAGGGGGATGAAGTCAGCTTGCTGAACTCAAAGCTGTTCAATTAGCCCTTGACATTGCTGAAAGAGAGAAGTGGCCAAAGCTCTACCTCTACACTGATTCGTGGATGGTAGCCAATGCTCTGTGGGGCTGGCTGGAAAGGTGGAAAAAGGCCAACTGGCAGCGTAGAGGAAAACCAATCTGGGCTGCTGATGAATGGAAGGACGTTGCCACTCGTGTAGAGAAGCTGCCTGTGAAAGTCCGCCATGTAGATGCCCATGTTCCCAAGAGTCGGGCTAATGAGGAACACCAAAACAACAAGCAGGTAGATCAGGCTGCCAAGATAGAAGTGTCAAAGATAGATTTAGATTGGCAACACAAGGGAGAGTTGTTCCTAGCCCGATGGGCCCATGATGCCTCGGGTCATCAGGGCAGAGATGCCACCTATAAGTGGGCCCGAGACCGAGGGGTGGATTTAACCATGGACAGTATTTCTCAGGTTATCCATGACTGTGAGACATGTGCTGCAATCAAGCAAGCCAAGCGGGTGAAGCCCTTATGGTATGGTGGGCGGTGGTCCAAATATAAATATGGGGAGGCCTGGCAGATTGACTACATCACCCTTCCCCAAACCCGCCAGGGCAAGCGTTATGTGCTAACCATAGTGGAAGCCACCACTGGATGGTTGGAGACCTACCCTGTGCCTCATGCTACTGCCCGGAACACCATCCTGGGCCTGGAAAAACAAGTCCTGTGGAGACATGGCACCCCTGAGAGAATCGAGTCGGACAATGGGACTCATTTCAAGAATAGTCTTATAAGCACCTGGGCTAGAGAACATGGCATTGAGTGGGTGTACCATATTCCTTATCATGCACCAGCGGCCGGGAAAGTTGAACGGTGCAATGGCCTGCTTAAAACTACCTTGAAAGCACTGGGTGGGGGAACCTTTAAGAATTGGGATACTAATTTAGCAAAGGCCACCTGGTTGGTGAACACTCGAGGTTCCACCAACCGAGCAGGTCCTGCCCAATCTGAGCCCTTGCAAAAGACAGACGGAGATAAGGTTCCAGTGGTACACATGAGAGGTATGCTGGGAAAAACTGTTTGGATTAATCCTGCCTCCAGCAAAGACAATCCCATCCGTGGGGTTGTCTTCGCTCAGGGACCAGGTTGCACCTGGTGGGTGATGCAAAAGGATGGAGAGACCCGATGCATACCTCAAGGGGACCTTGTTTTGGGGTGAACTATCCATGACAATGTGGCTGCATCCATATTTGCATATATATATATATGTATTTTTAATAGTTAAAACTCAATGTAATATGTTTGTATGGGAAAAAAATTCGGGGTGGATAATGTTGGGGGTTGGGTTTGTTCCTTCTTTCTCTGGGGAATTTTTTCCCCACGGGTTGCCAAGGGGACCGGGTGTTGGATACTTGAGAGTGCTTGGCTGAAACAAAGAGATGGACAAAAGGTGGAAGGGGGAGATAACGCAGGTAAAAGACACAGCTTGAGGCGGCTGCGTGCTTTTCTGCTTCCGGCGTTCGGGAGACGCGTGTCGGCCGCTCCTCGAGGATCTCAGCTGCCGCAAAGCCCGCGGAGCAGAAGCTGGGCCGCTATTCTGCCTCGTCTTCAGCTTCTTCGGCGCTGCTCCTCTTGCTGCAGCGTGACCCTGCACTCCCTGCGCTGCCGGGACATCCTGCCCCTGCCTGCCGGGACACCCTGCCATCCCAGCTACCAGCCCGGGACTTTTCCACTGTTCCAGCTTGGTGCTCTGAGGATCCTGCAGGGACACCGAAACCAAACTGCCCTGGGTTTTGTGAAACAAAGCCCTCAAGATTCTTGGTACTGTTGTCGTTTGTCATTAATGCTGTAGTTGTTTGGTGGGGGGGGAGTTTTTTTGTGTTTGTTTGCTTTGTATTACATACTAGTAAAGAACTGCTATTCCTATTTCCCAAATCTTTGCCAAAGAGCCTCTGATTGTAATTTTACCTAGCAGATACCTGTCTTCCTAAACCAAGACAAGTGATTATGGAGCACTTTTTCCTCTCCTCTGGGATCCATCCTATTCTCCCTTTCCCAGATTTTTATACCTGCCAATCTTATCAATTGTGTTTCTCCCTGGGAGAAAAGGATATTTAAAATGGAATTCTCCCAAGTATATATACTAGGATCGAGGAACTGATCTAACTGCTTGGATATTCCGATTGGCTCTTCCAACAAGCTTTTTATTTCCTTCTTGAAGTACGTCACCTCAGAAGCAGTCAATGGGGCGTTTACAAACCCTATACCTCCTACAACTCCTCCCATTGGCGCTTCTCTAAGTGGAACCAATTTTTCTATTGCTACAGGTTGTTCTTGCTTTGTCTTGCTTCGTGTGTTATGATTATGGCCTCTAGTTTCTACACAATCACTACACACTCTTCCTACCTCCTGGGTGCTTTCTGGCTTTTTATCATCTTGCTCTCCTACAGCTGGTTGCTCTTGGGTATGTTGCATTCGGAAGAAGGTAAGAGGGAGGGTGTTAAAAGGTTGGTGGTACTACAGGAGACAGTGGGAGATCTTGAGGGGCTAAACATAAATTAGGAGGACGGGATTGGTCAGTTAACGGGACACAAGAGGTGGTTTGAGATGTCATATAGTTTTGAAGTCCTGAGAGGGGAGGTTGCAATGTAGGTTGAGCTTGGCACGGGATGGACTGTATTGGAAAGGGTGTTGATGGAGCTTGATGGGATATAGATGGTACTTGAGGCTGTAGGGACCCATACTTCAGGCCCGAACAAGTTTGAGTTAGATGGGGGTTGGGTCTGAGGCTGGATAAGAGGTGCTGAAGACACGGTTGGATGTAATGGAGGTTGAGCCTGAGGCTCAAGCAAGGTAGTAGGAGGTGAAGATAGGATAAAAGGTGGTGAAGGTAGGGTAGGAGACAGTGTAGGCTGGGCTTGAGTATGGGTGTGGTAATAGGAGGTGGGGATAAGGCAGGAGGTAGTGGGGATAGGGTAGGAGGAGGCAGAGATAGGATAGGAGGAGGTTGTGGAGGTTGGGCTTGAGGTGTGGGTGTGGTAATAGGATGTGGGGGTAAGGTAGGAGGTGGTGAAGGTAGGGTAGGAGGCAGTGGAGATAGGGTGGGGGGAGGTGGAGATAGGCTTCGAGGTGTGGGTGTGGTAATAGGAGGTGGGGATAAGATTTGAGGGGATACACAAGGACTAGGAGAATGGGTTGTTGGTGGGGCTAGGGGAGGAGGTGGAGGGAGATGTTCCATTGGGTCCCGTTTACTTTCTAGTTCTTCCTCTTTCCCTTCCTCTTGTTCCTTTGACATCTTATACATTCTTACTTTCCTGTCACAAATATCATTTTCCAACCAGCATGCAGCATATCTTATGTCCTCCTCATCCAAAAACCTCCCTTGAGTTAATATGTTTATTTAATGCCACACAAAACCACTTTTCCCTCGAACCATATCATGGCCAATAAACCAGTCCTTCCTGTATACATTCCTTTAACCAGATCCCCATGCTATACCTTACCATCTTTATCTTGTCCAAGTTTCTCAAATTACTGTCCTTTTCCCAATTTTTGAGCATTTCCCCCAAAGGACTGGTTGGAGGAATATGCTTTATTTCCTTTATCCTCTTCACTTTCTTTGAACCCTTGCTTGGACACTGCCCCATTTTGCTTAAAATTCAAAATTCTTTCAATCTGTTTCTTCCAATAATTAGTATTAATTTAAATTTAGCTTCCTTATAATCTAAATAGGAAAAGTAAACAAGTTTAAGATCCAAAGACTGCAATGTTTTTACTTAAACTATTAGGATTAAATAATCTACATGAACAAAAGATGCGAATTTATTTCCCCACTATATAAACCCACTATGGGAATATTAAATAAATGGGTTGCCTGTATTTTAAATTATGGGAACCAAAATAACTATCTGCATAAACAAACTATGGGAAACTAAGATGGCAGCCTGTATAAATAACCCCGCTATAGGAATATTAAAGAAAATGGCTGCCTGTAGTTTAAATTATGGGAACCAAAGTGACTATCTGCATATATAAACGATGGAAACTAAGATGGCAGCTTGTATAAATAAATTATAAGAATTTTAAAAAATGGCAGCTTGTTTAAATAATTTAGAAGAATTCAAAAAAGCGATTTGTACAAATAAATTATAAAACTAAAAATGGCAGTGTAGGTAAAGTCAATTATAACTAGTAATTTTCAACTCCTTTGGCTCCGCCCTTTGGGTGCCGTCTACCGGTACTGCCTCCTCTGAGACTTTCAACCTTCAAGATGGTGACCGTTCACTTTACTCTTAGTCGTTCTCCTGTCTGGATCTCTCCAATTATCACAATCACCCTCCTCCACCCTCATGGAAGAGAACTCAAAACAGCATCTCTGCCCTCACAAAAAAGGCACCAAAAGAAACCACAAAGTGGCATCTCCACCCTCACAAAAGAGAGAAAAAAAGAGCTCTTGGTGAGCAGTCTGGGAACTTTTGGCGTAGCCTCACCCCAGCATCTCACTCACCAAGTCCACCGAACCAAAGCCAAACAAATATCTCCCTATCGTAGCAGGGACCCACTCCTACTGAGTGAGGGGTCTCCCACAGCCAGCGCCCCCCTCACTCTGGGCAAATCTCCCTGTCACTGGACTGTGAGGAACTTGTCCTACCCTTCCCAATGAGGAATCCCTGCACTCTGTATTCTCCTTGGGAAGCTGTAGGATTTCCCGCTACAAACCTCCCCCCTCCCGCTGCCCAGGGGTTTCTAACTCGGGGGATCTGTTTACCGTGTCAACTTTGCCACGTTAATTCAAGACAAAAACCTCTGGACAATGTCACACAAATCACCTTTGTTGCTGCTGTGTATTATCACTGCTGAGGGTAAAATACTATCAGAGCCTGTCTCTAGAACTCACACTTGACCAAAGCACGGCACTCGAAGATCTTGCATCTGCATGTTTCTTGTGTTTCCAGCATTGCTTTCAAAGCAAAACAAGGGAAGGCAAACTGTGTGTAGCTAATGAGAGTGTCTAAAACTTGCTAAGTTATAGGTCTTAGAGGTGAGATGAGTTTGAAATTAATGTCGTGGGGAACTTGTGCAAGACACTAAAGGGGAGCATACGGATCAAGGAATTCCCACATGTGAACTTTCCTTCCTTCCTTCCTTCCTTCCTTCCTTCCTTCCTTCCTTCCTTCCTTCCTTCCTTCCTTCCTTCCTTCCTTCCTTCCTTCCTTCCTTCCTTCCTTCCTTCCTTCCTTCCTTCCTTCCTTCCTTCCTTCCTTCCTTCCTTCCTTCCTTCCTTCCTTCCTTCCTTCCTTCCTTCCTTCCTTCCTTCCTTCCTTCCTTCCTTCCTTCCTTCCTTCCTTCCTTCCTTCCTTCCTTCCTTCCTTCCTTCCTTCCTTC